>NC_066332.1:8092733-8411964 GCF_022539315.1 Serinus canaria | reverse complement strand
GATGTTAGGAACAGGTTCTTCCCCCAGAGGGTGGCTGGCACTGAACAGGCTCCAGGGCAGTGGTCACAGCACCAGGGCTGGCAGAGCTCCAGGAGTGTTTGGCCAACACTCAGGCACACGGTGTGACTCTTAGGGATGGTGCTGTGCAGGCCAGGAGCTGGACTCAGTGACCCTTGTGGGTCCCTTCCAACTCAGCAAATTCTGTGATTCTGAGGTGAGCAAGAGAAGACCTGCTGCTCACCCTGCTCCACTCCCTGAATATCTGGGGCTGGCTTTGCAAGGTCAAAATCTCAAGTAAATATGGTAAACTAATAAATACCCCCAGTATTCAGCAATCATTCTTCCCTGAAAAAGTTTAAAGCCAGGGAAAGTGCTTCCTGATTTCTCTGTGCAGAGCATGGTCAACCATACTGAGGACTCCTGGGTGCATGGGGCAGGGTAGAGGACAGAAATACCAGCCCCAGTAGGAAACATTTGTGAAGCACTGCAGGAAACCTGCAGTGAAGGGTACAGCACACTTGATGTGCTCATTTTTAATAGCAATAAACATCCCAGCTTCCTAATAGCCCTTCAGAGTCCTCTGCTGTCAGAAATCTGGCAACAAGACTGAACCTGTGATGTGTTCATCTTTAAATCTTGACATCACAAGAATTTATTAATCAAATGTGAGTTTGGAGGAATATTTTTGCTCCATTCTAATTCTAGAAATCAGTGATCTGAAACTGTCAGCATTAGTATGATTGACTCCTTTTATAACTTAACTCTCAGCTACATCAATATTAAAAGAAATGTAATTTCTAATTTAACCTGATTTTTAAAGAACATAATTCTATAACCTTTGTTATATAATATCTTTTTATTTCACTTCAAAAACATCTATTTTAAGTAATAAAGTAGGCTAATATGAAAGCCGATATTTCATTTACCCTTATTTTTTTAAAGCAAAAAAGCCCTTTTTGCCTAAATGGAGGCAATCAGCCAGCTTTGGTCAAATTCCTCTGAACTCAAAATAAAAATCACCCCAGGTAAAAAATAACCAGAATACATTCTGTGCAGATGAGAACTGAGGGCTTTGTGTAGGCCCATGGCTGTCACCACAAACCTTACTGCCAGTGCATGGAGTTCTCTCAGTTTTAGAGACTGAGCATATTTATGATTTTTGAAAAGCCAACATTCTGCCCTGGGATTGGAAGCTATATGTTAGCTGACTTCAATTAAAATATTTAAGCTTGGGTTTTAAATCAAGCTTCAGCTCAAGCTCAGATTCCCTGCTTCTAAGGTTCTGGTCCCATGAGAATATGTAATGCACCATGAAAAAGAACAGGGCAGCAAAATCAGAACATATGTGATTTAAGAGGCACACTGCAACCATTTTAAAACCAATTATCTCTTATCAAAATACTAAAGGGAGAAAACCTCCCACTCTAAACCTTGACTGGACTCCATCCAGACCCCTTACCCTAGAAATTCAAAACATGCATGCTGTCCTTTTTTAAAACTTTAAATATTTTAAAACTTCTTTTTAAGTTTGGTTTTTCCTAACTATAACCTTTGAGTTAGGGTGGCATCCCTAAAACAGATATTTAATGAACAAAACACGAAGTTCAAATTTTATGAAAAATACCAGTCTAACCTTTTCTATGCTTTTGCAGTTACTGCTTCACTCAGTTCCAATTTTCTCTCTTTTATTAATAATTGCCTTTAAACCAGGTAACCATAGTGATCCTTTTCAAACTGGATAACTTTTATTTGGTTTGCTTGAAGACAAAGTCACAACAAAATTTTCCTCAACATCTCTTGCAACAAACTTAATATCAAGACTACAACATTATTACAAGTAAGGTATGAGAGAGAGGCACTTGCCATGGAAAATAAGAATTTGCCTTTATCATTAAATTTAAAAAAAAAAAAAAAAAGTGGCTGTTAGTACAATATTCTTACCTCAATTTGGAGCAGATTTGAGTTCTCTGAACTTTTTTTCATTCTGTTGACATATCCAGAGGATGAATCAGAGTGAGAATCTGAATTCTAGTTTTGTAAGCAGTTCCTTAACATCTGTGACAGGACTGAGCTCACAGGGTCCCAAAACACATTGTGCCTGTTTGCTTCCCACATACCAATGGCAGCAAGTCAGCAAAGACAAGCCTGAAAATCAGGATGTGCTGGCACACACTACAGGGGTCAAGGGATTTCATTAGCCATTTAATTTGCTTTGATAAAAGTGCAAAGACTTCTAGAAGTAACTACATTAAATTTTAAAAATTTGAAATTTATCATGCAGCCTAATTTTTTCTGGAAGGGTCCAGAGTGGATCACATATTAACTCTCCTCCATGGCTCAATGTGTCCCACAGAACCTGAGAAGTGTGAGGGAGTCTTGCTTTGACTTGGTCCTGGCTACACAAATGCACTCTTTACAAATCCAGTATGTATCACACATGAAGATACAACTTTTTTCAAAATCTGGTGGGTTGGCCCTGGCTGGGGCCAACAAAGCTATCAACAAAGCATCCCCCAAACCCAGGGGAAAGAAAATATAACAAAAGGCTTATCAGTGGAGGTGAGGACAGGGAGAGAGCACTCACCCGCTGCAGTCAAGGGCAAACAGACTCAACCTGGGGAGATTAATTTATTACAAATTGAATTATAGTAGAACAATGAGAAGTAAAACCCAACTTTAAAACACTTCCCCCCCCCCATCTCTCCCTTCTTCCCAGGCTTCCCTTTAGTCCCAGTTTTCTCTCCCTCCTCCCCTCAGTGGCACAGGGGGCTGTGGTCAGTGCCTCACACGTTGTCTCTGCTGCAGCCTCCTCCTCAGTGGGACTGTTCCTCACTCCCTGCCCCAGCTTCAGCCTGGGCTCCTCCAGGGGCTGCAGGGAGGTCTCTGCTCCCCTGGGCTGGGTCCATCCTGGAGCTGGCTGGCCCGGCTCTGCTGAACATGAGGGGAGTTTCCAGCAGCTCAGAGAAAGTCACCCTGTAGCCCCCACTGCAGAGTCTTTGCTTCTTTTCTGCCAAGGCCAGAATTAAACAGCAAGATGGTATTTCCTGCTGGGACTCAGATGTTTATCAGTTCTTACCCATGTCACAGTTTCACAAACCCTGAGTTCTGCAGCACTTCACTCTAACAAACTAAAAATGGAGCCCCATCTCTCTCTCTACAAGGCCCTGTAAGGATAAACTGTCCAATTAAGAAATGACACTGAAATTATTTTTACTTTTAACCCAATAACCAACCACCCGTGGCCCTCAATGCAGATTTTTTTATCCAGTTACACAAAACCATCCAAGCCCATGGAGAAGAAGGTGACACCCTAAAATGTCCATCTTGCTGTATATATATTGCTGCATTCTAAAAGCTTAAACTCTAAGTTTTCCACCCTGTGATGTTACACAATTCTATTCAAACTCCACACCCACAATCCCAGTTCTATCCATCAATTTTGGAAGCCTTCTCCACGGCCTCAGGTCAAATGCAGTGTTCTCTCTGTCAGTGCCTCTCAGCACAGAAAGTCTAAAATTCTCAGTAACCAGGGCTCCAACACCCCACTACCAAAACCACACCACACAAACCAAATACACCAGACTCCTACACAATTTTTCTAAGCTAAGCTTGGGTTGAATGCAAGGAAGGAATGCAAGTCCTGACTCACATTTTTGATCAAAAAGAAGCTAAAACACAGTGCCTAACACTCACATGACCACCAGAAGACACTCAGAAGAGTGTTTCATCCCTTCAAGAAGGATTTATAGGATATTTTTCTCACAGGTCCTGCCAAACAAGGTTGTGGGAGAAAACAAAGGCAGTTAGCACCACATTCAACCCACTCACTGCCACAGACCACTGACAATCTCCTTGCTGACTAAAACAAGGACATCTTCTTCACCTAAAATTCAGAGTGTTTCATCTAACACCAGCCTGAAAGCTTTCCATGATTCATGAGCTTCAAATGATTTTATAAAATTTTCTCTAATTTATCCCATTTTCAAATGGCTGGAAAAAAGTCCTCCTTTCCATGATAAAATATAAACCTATTAATAGAATTTTATAGGATAACAACAAAAAATATTAATTAAAATCAAACTTCTATCAATTTACTCCTTCACCTGTGTAGGTACGCTTTTATGCTCATCATTTACCTTACTAATTCTTGTTTTTATTATGTCTTTTTCTTCCCTACAGGTTCCCAAAAGATTATATCCCCTTCAGGATACCCATGAAGGAATGCAGATGTTGTACAACACATGGTGACTAACAGCACAGTGAGATCAAAACTGAAACATGGATGTGTGGACCAACATTTTGACTTTTCTGTTAAATTCTGTTACATACCCTAATAAGTATGTAACAAGCATCAGGATTTATACTACTGGGATTTAAACCTGGAGAGATTCTTGTTGTGTCTCAAGCTGATTTACATAATAGTAATATTTTATTTACTTTAGCAAATGGGTATTTTGCTTTATTTCAGCCCTGGAGGGGGTGATGCAGTTTTTAATTAGTTTAGTGGTTTGATTTTTTTTCAATGTCAAGAAAACAAACATAGCAATATAAAAATAATAGCAAAACAGCTAACATGGGGGTCTATAATGTAACCATAAAAGGAGCACTTGCAAAGCACTTGCAAAGTTCCAGCCACATGATTCCCATTAACTGTAATGAGCACTGGACAGATAAATTCACACATGTTGCTTTGAAGATTTATGCTAAATTGGCCTCATCTTTGTTAGCACTAAAGGAATACTGATGCTATACAATATAAAAGAGAAGTCTTTCAATTTGCCCCCTGCAATCTTCTTCATTATCCACAGAATTCTCCTGTAGCCAGTCATACCACAGATTCATAATCTCTCCAATTTAACAGACAGTTAAAAATATTAACTATAGCCCACCAGTCACTCTCTGTAGAATCAAGTGCTAAAATGCTCCTTTGTTTAAGCACAGGCCCAGCTAGTTCTGCTCTGCAGCACATCAAAGGCCTGAACAAGTGGAACAGCTCAGGGAGAAAGAGCTGCTCTAGAAGCCAACCCATAATACCTTGCCAGGTCTTTAATTGCTATGCATGTACATTTGGCTTGATCTTGTGCTGCTTTGAAGTGAAGAATTAGCTTCAATTAATCCCAAAATGACCTCAAGTTATGGGTTTTGGGAAAAAAAAAAAAAAAAAAGAAAGAAAGAAAGAAAGAAAGAAAATGGCAGAGGACCAATGTGAGCTGCTTGCCCTTTTATTTCTTTCTTTTCTCCCTTTCTCTTCTTGTCTGTTTAAGGAGAGGGTTTAGTATTCATGGATATTAAACAGACCCTGCAAATGAGGCCTCTTCTCTGCTCCTCTGGCCAGAAGAGCCACAGGCTGCACAAACTGGGGAGTGCCCAGTGCCATCCTGCTGGCCCAGCCCATGGGGCACAGCACAAATATCCTTCACCTGAGGCTGCCATCCAACATCAGCAACTGGAAATCACAAGGACAAAACCCCAGAATCCAGGGGGTTCTCCAACTATCCAAAACTGTCCTTCAACTGAAGGACTTTGGAAATGGAGATTTACACAAGTCAACTGTTGGAATCTGAATTGCAGGGAATTCTCAGAACTTTGGGCCTGTAAGCCAAAGCTTAGAATTAAACACAGGATTTTACCTGAGACCTTGAAAAAGGCTTCCAAACTTAGGTGCTGGGAGTGAGAATGTGGATTTATAGTTTAAAGCAGAGACATATTAAGCTAAGTAGAGGAAAGTTTATAGTTTTGGTTTGTGTGCCATCAGATGATTGGCTAAGAAAGCTAACACTGAGTCCATAAGATGAAATATCTAATGATTAGGTAAAAAATGTAAATATCCATGTTGGCAGTGCTTCATTGGTTAATAAATCCTTAAAAGGTCTTGTTGCTAGAGGTCTTGTGACCTGAGCCATGAGGTAAAGATGTGAACCAAACTCACCCTTCCTGCCTGTGTAGAAGATAAGAAAAAGAAATTGCATCATCTGAAGCAACTCAGAGGCCCTGTCTCTAACCCAATAAAAATTAAAATATTTACACCCAGGAAAACAAAACCAAAACAGAAACAAACAAACAAACAAACCCACAATATCCTTGCAATTGCACATGCACAGACATGACCATTTGGAAAAATCTGCACAAGACCAGACACGCTTCAATGTGTTAATATGGAAAGAGGAGAAGTGTTTTCCTTTGTCACTGAGATCCATCAGCCATGGAAAAACATAACTGTACCTTACAGTTTCCTAAACAATACACATATGTTAAAGGCACATTTCCACATTGCCACTGACTCTACCAGCAAACTGTTCCAAAAATTCCTCTGTAAACTGCCCTAAAGTCTAAAACCTTTTCCTAAATATCCCCCCCTCCTTCAGCCCTTTCTCCAACAGACACAATTGTCCCCTGAATAAGCCCAGCCTCCCAGCTTCAACTCAGAACCCCTCTGTATTTCCTGCAGTTGCTGCTATATTCACTCATTTGTCTTGAATGCAGGTGACCTGACATGGGCCCAGGATTCCAGGCACACTCTCATCCCTGCTACACACAACAGCAGAATAAACTCCATAAAAATCATCCACGTTTTGCTATGTGGTAGAATTGCTCTGATGTTCCTCTTCAGACACTTCAAAATTACAAAACCCACCTTAAAAATTAAATCCTTATTACTAGCCCTTTATGATTCATGTGAGTTTTATACTAATATATTTAATAGTCTATTATTTCATCCCATAAAACCAGCCTCTGGTCCCAGTGCAATGCTCTGGTCTTTTGCCCTATTTGACAAATCTCCCAAGCCTTGCATTGCCAGTAATGCTAGCAACTTCCAAAGCACTCCTGCTGGGATTAGTCACACACTGCTTTGGAGGGATCCCAACTTAATAGGTCCCCAGCCCAAAACCAACACAAAATGGGGCTGGTTTCTTCTGCCAGTTTCTAGTTTAACTAATAATTTCCCTCATGGTTTGTAACTAACATCTTCATGATATACAAATTGATTTGATCTCTGATACTTCAAAATCCCTTCATGGCTTCAAAAACAATAGCAAGACCTTGTGGTTAATGGTACTTTATTTATTTTGATTATGTGCTTTGGTGCATATTAGAAGAAAGCAGCCTTTCATGTTTCTCTGCTCTTGTGATAAGACTGATTGCTCTCTCCTTAATGAATCCTGGGTCTGCAGGTGAGGGAGCCCAAGCATAGGCTGGAGGTAAATCAAGTCCTTTTTCCCACTGTGAAAAATATTCTGCTTTCAAAGCTCTGCTGCTCTTGGTCAAAAGCTCCAAAGATGCAGTGACTGCCAGGGAAAGGTTTTAGAAAAACAGGGCAATTGTCCATCCCAATGAAATACAGAAGGATAGAATGGAAGTGGCTGTTACCCATTCTCTCAAATCCTGGCAGTGGCAGGAGCCCTTGAAGCTGCAAGAAAAGAGCCTCAACCGGATCCCAATAACTGATGTAATCTCAAAAACTTGACTCTGACCATTCCCATCATCTTCCTCCTACTCACAAGTAGGAAGATGATGGGAATGAATTCCTAAATACCTGCATCCATGGAAGAGAAACACCCAACACTGGTTTAACCTCCAACCTTTATACACCTAAAGAAAAAGCTCAGAGCAAAGACTCCTCATGTTGGGCTGGACAAGAGCATTTTGGGGTGGCATGGTGTGGATTTTTTTGATGTCCCACATATTAGCTTGCATCCCATGAAGTAGCAATGCTGCCATATCCATGCTGGCTGAATGCTATGAGCCCATACAGTTCACACAGAGCAGGGGAGACACACACAAGCTCTTGAACCAAGAGTTCCGGCTCTGCAGCAGCACAGGAACTCGGATCCCACAGTCCCTCACTTCCCTGCATCCATGTAAAATACCAACAGCTGTATTCCTTCCCTCTCCAAACCCCACTGTAGTGTGTTGTTTGGATGCAACTGCATCTTGGAACCCAAAATGTGGTTAAGGATCCTACTATGCCAAATTCACCACAATGAACAAAAAGATAGTACAAATATCTGCAAATCTACAAATAAAGATACTACAAATATAATGTCAAGCAACTTTGAAAGAAATGTAACAGAAATTTAAATTAGCCTTACAAAAATACCTAACCATTGGGAAAAAAAAACTTTTTGAAGTGGTTCTACATTTAAATGTTCAAAAACAATCATATAAAATTATCATGTCCAATCAGACAAAGGAGCTGATGCCACAGCTCTTCTGACCACATCTTCCTCAACAGCAGAAGAAAGTTCAGTCTGAGCAGACTGGGGGGCCAGCCTTACTTTCCACTTGGATTTACTTCAGCAAGGAAGTTATTGACACAGATTTTTGGCTTAGTTTACAAGACAACTTCTTTCCTAAGTTTAGTGAAGTATTTTGCATTTCCCATTCTGCCATTCCCATTAACTTTAATATGTTGCTGAGGAAATGTGTAGTTTACCAATCATATCATCATCAAAATCCTTCTTTCCCCAAGCACAAATTTAGTAAATCATACCTGTAATTTAATTCTTAATCAAGAGATCCTTGAGCCTGACTCCTGAGACTCACTTAATGGATTCTGTTATGCATAGTATCAAAATGAAGCTGCTGTAGTTTCATGCCCTGTCTTCTGCCTTGCCACCATTACAAACCTAAAATAAAATACTGCTTTTTGTGTTCCAGTTGGTTAAGAAATTAATTTCCAATCAAAATATTGGTTACAATTAGAATACAGATAGCATAAATGGTTCCAAGCCTCAGTAAGCTCTGTGTTTCTAATGTTCTGTGCCCAGACTTGAAAACAGAATTTGGTAACAAATTTTGGTTTTTCATTGAAAGCAAGAGGTAACAGTTATGCCTGTGCAAATTAAGTGTGGGAGTTTTATAAGAAACACTATCCACCCCCAGAAAAACCCCAACCAACCAGCAATATCAGATTGGAGTCTGTGAACCCTACTCACCTATTTTTAAAAGGATATTTAATTCTGTTTGTCACTGCATAAGTGAAATGCTTTCATTTCTTAACTCAAATTGTATTGCACTGAAAAAACCTGCACGTGCATTTACTTCAGCTTAGAGACTGAGGTGGGAAATCAATTAAAAATTAAATATATTATTTATTTCCTCCCTGAGATTTCTTTCAGCAGTGTTGGGGAAAAAACAGCCCAAAGTTTTAAGCTGACTTAAAGGAAGGAGCTCTCCTCAGTCTGAGGTGGTCTGGGATAAGAGGCAGCATGAGCCAAAGTGGTCCCTGTGGAACACAGGCAGAGGAAACTCCAGTAAGCCCTGCTTAATGAAACAGCTTGGTGTGAAGGAAAAAGGCTTTGAGCATGAGTGCCAAAGCCTTGTGAAAACTGATATAACAGGACATTCCTAGGTCTGATATGGCAATTCAAAAATCAGAACCCTGGTGATATCATTACATTACAAGTCCGTGTTTTACTGACAAAGAGGGGAATAACCTGCATAAGAAGGGAGCTTGTTTCTATGATCTGAAAAAACAAAAGGAAATTTTAAAGGAATAAGCATGGAATGTGTTTTGTATAAGTAAAAGTATATTGACACCTACGTATGTGAAAACACAACACTGCAAACACATTTAATATGACTAAAAATGTTGTGCCACAAACCTAGACTTGGAGATCTCTTATTAGGAACAAAAGATTTTGCATAACTAACAAAAGATTAAATCCATTTAATATTGATGCTTTCTCAATTTCAAGAGGATGCACCAAAATAAATAAAGTAAATAAGGAGAGCAAGTTGTTCCTTTGAATTCTCTTGTATAAAGATTTAGAATAAATAAAGATAAAACATTCTGCTTTCCAGATTGGCAGTACTGTTGGAAATGATCCCACATAAATAACATTTCCAAGTGGCAGCATAGACAAAAGTAATCAGTTCCCTATGTCTGTGTGCAGTACAAAGTGAACATTTTAATGCAATCAATAATCCCAAGGTAAAGAGATGATGGCTACACAGCAAGACTCAGTAGGATATAGATTTCAGGTTGCAAGTCAACAAAGATGTAATAACTCAGCCCAGCTGCAGCACATCCCTCAGACACTACTTAAAAGCTCATTCACCACCGAGGAACATTCTCAGGAGCAGATCAAACCACTGAAGGATGATTTTCTCCATGTGCCATGGGATAAAAAGCAGAAAATACCATCACTGGAGCCCAAGTCACATGGACTCTGAGCCACAGGAGCTGCATAAATCTGAGCAAGCAAAGTGACACCTCCCTACCCTGCCTGAGGCTCTGAGCAGGAATAACTCAGCACAGAGCACTGAGGTCTGCTCCTCCCACCAGCAGTGATCCTCCTAATCAGTGACCACACTAACAAAAATCCACATCTTATCCTCTTTATACACCCATCTCCAGTGAACAGCACCCAAAATATCAAGCAGCACCTGATACATAACTGGTGTGTGAAATTCCACCAGCATCTGAAACCAAACTCAGTGAAGTGTTGGTCTGACATGTTTGTTTTCACAGTAAAATTCCTTCAAGTCATACCAAAACATTTGCCAAAATTTGCGAGGTGTTTCTGGAGCTCTGTGGCAATTGCAGTTCTCACTACACAGGTACAAAGCTGTTGTGTTTCAGACTCTGCAGGGCTGGTTGCTCCAGAACACAGTAACTGTCCCTGAAGACATGGGAAATCACTCCTTCTGACTGAACACATTGAAGCACAGTGGGTACTCAGCAACACATCCCTAGGATAAAAAATGTTCTGGCATTTTTTGTATGCTGATCCTCTCCAGAGTCTAGAAAGAGCTGGAATCCTGGCTGGTTTGTACAGCACTGGTGAAATTGTTAACTCAGTTTTTCAGGGCAAAATTCTTTCAACTCTACACACCTGCATATTTTGTGTTCCATTTTTTTTCTCTAGGCCACATTTCTGCAGCTGCTGCTGCTGTCTCAGAGCCGTTTCAGACTCCATTCCCATCAGCTCTGACCAAAATATCTGTCTAGGCATGAATCCAAGGGCCTCAATTCCTCTTTTGGTGCCCTTACTGGATGTGGCAGGCCTGTGCACAGCAGTCAGACACTGGTCATGTCTGGAGCTTTGCTCTCTCTCCCTCTCTCTCTCTCTTTTTCCCAAATCCCTTCCAATAATTTTTCCCTTCTCAAGACAAGCACAACTGGTGGGCATCCTCTAAACTGCACAGTGAGTGCAAGCAGGAATCAGAACAGGTGATTGGTATAAGCAGCAGAACATGAAAGACAATAAATATTTTTGTATTATTTTCCTGTCCATTACGGGGAAACCAGGACTACTACTAAGGCACGAACAGGCAATCCTCATTGTAGGAACATTTCATGGAACACTAGTTTGTTCATGTACACTAATTTTTTTTCATGTACACTAATTTGTACAGGGTTTTGGAATCTCCTTACATTTATGAACTTCACAAAGAATCAATGCTAACAAATCACTTGTACATATGAGACAGAATGTAACAGCTTACAGCATCTTCTGATTGGTCACTGCATAAACTACATTACAGATTTTTTAAAAGATTTTTCTCTTGTGTTTGAGGATGGCAGGCATGACATCTGCATTATTCAGATCATCTCAAGCAAAGAAAGTTTTGGCAACCACCACTGAAGTTGTAATAAGAGGCACAGGTCCCTCTGGTCACTCAGAAACTTTTCACTGAAATATTTTCAACTAGGGTAAAAAACTAAAAATCAAGTTCCTCAAAAGAGTTCATTAATTAGGATAAAATTCTGATGAAAACCAAGCAATTTCCATTGGAAAGTTACTTTATTTCCTCATAGCAACCATCCCAGCATGCCATGGAAACCTGGGCATAAAGAAGTCCTAAACTCACAAGCCAAGTCTGCAAGGCTCCCTACCAGCCTGGGAAATCACCAGGCAAACTGCCTTGAGTTTACAGAAACCTCACTGCTTCTAAAGCTTTCAGCTCCTCAGAAGCTGTAGAGCAATAGGCAAGCCTGACTTCAGGACTCTCAGTCTTCAGGATTTTAAGCACTCCAGAAATCTAGTGCAAGTCTCTATACATTTATTAAAAGAATCTATGTATTAGAAAAAGTAATCTTCAGCATTCCCATTCTGCAGAAAATTCCACTGCTTCTTGTTTTCATGATATTTGGAATAAGAAACTTCCAATTAAAAGATCTAAAAAATCAGAGCTATGCTTTCCAGGGAGTTACCTGCTGTCCAGAGGAAAAGACAAGAGGTCACACTGCTCTAGTTCTTTATTCAGAAGGCAACAAACACATGCAGATGCAAAGTCACAGCTTCAGTTGCTGTTACTGATTCTGACAAAGCTGAACACCTCCTGGATCAGGAATGAGCTGTTTCACAGGAGTCTCCTGCTCTCTGCACATCCCAGCCCCAGGCACATGCAGGTTTCTCTGGGCTGTGTAACAGGAGTGCAAACAGCCCAGCCACCAGCAGCAACTTACAGCCCACAGCCAGAACACACCTGTTACATGACAGCTTCAAGTTTCTTCTGTTCAAATATAATTAACATCAAAAAGGGCAAGAGTTTTATCATCCTTATTTCAAAACTGGAATAAGAGAGATTCATCCTTTTTCTTTTATTTCATGACTGTTTTCCCCAAACCTTTGACAGTACATTAACTTCAACTGGCACAGATTTTGTGTATATTCCCATGGATAAAACATTCCCAGAAAGTGGTTATAGAATCTCTATGAACAAATGATAACTGAAGGTGGACTGAAGCAACTTTCACTCACATGCAAAATCATTTCAGACAACTGGGAATTCTGGATGAAAAATAAGGGTTATCCAGTCAATCACTTTTCTTTCATAAAATAAAAATATGCACATAAGTTATTAACCTTTATCCACTGCACGTCAATGAAATGGAGTATTTTTCAATTGAGATTTATTTTCATGGAAAATTTAACTAATTGGAATATATCTGTCTCCTAGCATCTCAATACCTTGAATATTCCACCCAGCCCAGCTGTACAGACCTGGTACACCCCTACCCCTGCACATCTGTACAGGGCACGGGCCTGGAGCACCCCTATCCCTGCACATCTGTACAGGGCACGGGCCTGGAGCACCCCTGTCCCTGCACATCTGTACAGGGCGCAGGCCTGGAGCACCCCTACCCCTGCACATCTGTACAGGGCACAGGCCTGGAGCACCCCTATCCCTGCACATCTGTACAGGGTGCAGGCCTGGAGCACCCCTACCCCTGCACATCTGTACAGGGCGCAGGCCTGGAGCACCCCTACCCCTGCACATCTGTACAGGGTGCAGGCCTGGAGCACCCCTACCCCTGCACATCTGTACAGGGCGCAGGCCTGGAGCACCCCTGTCCCTGCACATCTGTACAGGGCGCAGGCCTGGAGCACCCCTACCCCTGCACATCTGTACAGGAGTGCAGGCCTGGAGCACCCCTACCCCTGCACATCTGTACAGGGTGCAGGCCTGGAGCACCCCTATCCCTGCACATCTGTACAGGGTGCAGGCCTGGAGCACCCCTGTCCCTGCACATCTGTACAGGGTGCAGGCCTGGAGCACACCTGTCCCTGCACATCTGTACAGGGCGCAGGCCTGGAGCACCCCTACCCCTGCACATCTGTACAGGGTGCAGGCCTGGAGCACCCCTACCCCTGCACATCTGTACAGGGTGCAGGCCTGGAGCACCCCTGTCCCTGCACATCTGTACAGGGTGCAGGCCTGGAGCACCCCTGTCCCTGCACATCTGTACAGGGTGCAGGCCTGGAGCACCCCTGTCCCTGCACATCCCAGAGCTCTGGAGAGATCCCAGAGCCAGAGGAGTGGTAGCAGAGAGGCAGTGCTGGGTCTCACCTGCCTGACTTGCAGCACCACTGCATTAACTGCAGGGATCCAAAGTGCCCATTCCATAACACCCTGCAACAGGGAACCCTGGGCTGGCTCCAAACACCCAAGGGGAGACAAATATTTTACTCACAGGCTACTGATGGTTCTGCTGTGTTTTACTGACCCAGACAGGATGACACAAAGCCCAACACAGGAGAAAAGTGTTAAATTTGCAACTCCAGAACTGACTGCCTGCTATTTAACCATGGAGTATCACAGGATAAGGATTTATCCCAGGCCTAGTAATAGAACAAAGGGCATCTGAGTTCAAATCCTAACATGCACATTGACTATCCTTCAGCACAGTCATCTTTTTTGTGTTAACTCTTCTCATTTCATAATTTGATCCTTTTAGGGCTTGTAAAAGGATCAATATTTATTGACCACTGCCTTGGCTCCCTCAGTCTCTTATCAGCAGTCCCTCCTGTAATGGAAAATGCCACATCCCAACCCTGGAGTGAGCTCCCAGTGTTCTTCTGGGTTTTCAGTCCACAGCAGGTTTGAACAGTTCCAAGAAAAAGAAAAGCCACAGTCCAGGGAACTTCACTGCCTCAGCTAGCTAAAAAAAAAACTAAGAAAAAAAACTTTAAAAAAACCTAAAAAGCAAAGGAGAGCTCTGTCCCACTGTCTGTCCATCTGCAGACGGCACAGTCCAGGAGAAGGAAGGCTGAAGCTCTCCTCTCTCTGGTTTTCAATACAACCCCTCAGACATTCCACTGCTCCTCCTTCTCACTCCCTCTCCACTCTCAGATCTAGTTTTAAAGGTCCAAAACTTATTTCTGGGCTAAACAGACAAATGGGGATACAATGCAGCATCATAAAGTCACCCTAGGACACTCCCTTACACAGATGAACCTTCAAGAGTACAATGAAGAAAAAAAAAAATTCAAAATGCTGACAAACTACCAAACCAACTCTCTGCACATTTACTTCAGTCCTATAAGGCCCTTTTATTACTTGCTAGAAAATCCCACAACCTCAGCTCACTGACTGCATGGGCTACTGTTTACAAGATTATTAAAAAAAAATTATAAATTCCCAGTTTGCTAGTTTAATATCACAATTTAACCTGTCATTAGCTAAGAGGGGCAAAATAACTTAGTTGATTGAGTAAATTTGATTACCTTTGCCCCTTGCTGATGAATGTAAGCTATTTTAAAAATTAAAAAGCTATTAGACTAGTGAAAATCACTTTGAACAGTAATCTCTTGATTCAGTATTTCCATGTTTAAAGATCAGCTGGCAGAAGCATGACTGCTAATACAGGCTGCCTGAAAATTCAAAACTGGAGATAATGGTCAATTCCTCCACTATTCTTGTATAATTAGAAAATTCTGCTTCAGCTGAAATCCATTTAAGTGAGCAACATCCATGTATTGAAAAGAAAGATTAAGAATACATTAGGTCAGAATAAGAATCTTTATGATGTGAGTAGGCAATTACAGAAGCCATCTGATTTTCCACCTCCACCTCTTCTATTGTATTTTCTTCTCTATCAATACAAAACTGTGGCAGGAATTGAAATCAATAATAATTCCCCTCCCTACTTTTTCTATTTTTTAAACTGTTTAAAACAATGGTCTTGTTAGAAAGCACAAACATCTGCTCTCTAGAAAGGATGGGGAAAGAACAAATATTAGCATTCCCTCTCTACAAAACTGGTAGCAGAATGTGCTGGAGTGCTGTACCCAAAGGAATTGTTGGTTTGCTGTAGTTTGTGGACAGCCAATTGGCAAACCATAAATTAGGTCAAATTTTCATAAAAGCAGCCCCACACATACACATTCATGAATAAGAACAAGTGTCTAATGTTCCAAAAACATCTTCTACTGGCCATTATCTGATAGTTGAACACTGAACAGTCCCAAAAATAAAGTAAAACATTATTATCTCCAGCAAATTTGATGAAGTGAGCTTTTGCCTAGTGCTCTGGGTAAGAGCAAAGGGCAGGCAAGCCTGGCAACACCACCAAAGAAGGAAGATGTTCAAAAGTTTGCCTGCACACTATCTAAAAATTGATAAATAAAGCCCCAAGGAAGCAGTTATTGAAAAGTCAGCACTATGAAACCTAAGGCTACACTTTTACATCTCTTTAATTCCTTTACCTTCCAAACCAATCAAAAGCAGCATGGAATTTGTAAAATCTAACAATCCCACAGTGGTTAAAAAGCATTTTCCATGAGATACAATTGCATCATTTTATCATCAGGCAGAAATACAACCCCATATGTGAATAATATTGGGCAAATACACGAGGTTTTCTTGTGCTTTCAAGAACATGTTATTCTTTTTAGCTTGATGTATCAAAGAAAAGCATTTTAAAAGTTCAGGGAATTTTGTGACTACTGATGGACTTTCACACATGCTGATAGTTAAGACAGGGTCATGGTTGTATCACTTGCAATGGCACAGCCTCTTAACAATTTTCCTTTCTTCCTTAATCACACACAGTTAACAAGAGCAAAGTAAAAGTTAGAATTTCAGGTATTTGCAATGCTTCCTCAATAGCCTTTCATTTCTATTTGGGCTGAAACTTGATCTATTCTGAATAATGGAAACAATGTTCAAAGCATACATCCCCCCCAGCATTATACTTAGTTAATGGTCCTTGACTTGTGATGTTGTGATTTTCACACTCCATATAAAGGTCTCCTTTAGGTTAAAAAAAAAAAAAAAAAGAAAATGTGTCTTAACATTTGAAGCAAAGCCAAATAATGCTGTACTGCTGGGCAATTTTCAAAGCCACATTAAAAGAGGATCACAAGAAAAAGAGGCATCCAGTACAAAAACACTACATGGCTCCTTCTCTGTGCTCCAGGATTTTGTTAAATACTCTTTTAATCCAGCCATTTACTGCAACAGGCTTTATAACATATATTAAATAGCATTGCCTCCTCTGACAGACCAGGTTTGGTGAATCTTGACCCTTCAGTTCCCCAGAAGCCATATTAGATGTTACAAAAGTGTTAAGAATGTTGTGAAATCCATAACAAAAATGTCTGTTTCCCTGACAGATAAGTTCTTCTTTGCATGGTAGATGGTTCAGGAGATTCCTGCACAATGTGATTGTCATGAGGGACCTAAACCACAGGGAGATCCTCTCTGACATTTCAGTGTCACCTCTGAAGATGTGCTCAAGCAAAGTCTTTCCCCAAACCACCACAGCTGGCACAAAACAAATCTCAGGACACCCCTGCTGCAAGGACTCTGAAATAATGGAATGAGAAGATTTTGCAGGAAAGCATCAATCTCAGCAGCTGATTGCCTCTTGAAGCTTGTCTGACTCACCATCTGTCCTCCCTTCCCTTACTTTTGGGTCAAGGTCTTTCATGGTGACATAAGAGCATGGCAAGGTAAAATTACTGCTGTTAACCTCCCACGAGCACAGGGGTGAGGCACAGTCAGAAATGACCCCCAAAGTTCTTCAGTGCTGAAGCTTCACCACCTCTTGGACCACAGAAACCAGCAAAAGTGGTCTGAAGCCCAGAAATGGAGGGGCTGTAGTACTTACCCATCAAAGGGCTGAGAAAGAGCCTTGCACAAACCACGAGCTATAGCAGATCTGGAGTAGTTTTCTTCCATTTACTTTAATTCCTTTGATTTCATCTCCTCTGGGAATAATTAAATACTGTTTTCTATACTCTAGTATCATTGGTAAAACTCATCAAGGAAATAAAAAAAAAGATGAAAAATCAAATATCTTGCTTATCCTATCTAAATTTGCCATAAACCACTTCACAAAGTTGTTTTAAAATTATAAATAAAAGAGGATCATTCAACGTTCTTGAAAATCATCATCCCTCCCTTCAGTCAGTCAGCATCAGCTGATCTCCAGAAAAGAATGTCTTTTCCACTTCCAGGATCTATTTTTCAGATCACTTGGCTGGGTTAGCTTGTGTTTCCTCACATCCCTCCTACTCATCCATCTCTGTCTCAGACATAAAAGAGAATAGATAAAAGCAACATTTCCTCAAGCTTCAGGCAAAGCAGGAAAGGGAACTTGTGCCGACCCATTTGCTCAAGTCATGCAGCAGCTTCACACCTGAACCAGTTCATGAACTTGTAAGACCTACAGATGATAGAGAAATTTGATCCTTGAGCAGCACAGTAGCCCTGAGAGAGGAATATTGGCCTCACTTGCACTGCATTGAGGTGCATCAAGGTATCCTGCACTGGGCAGCACCAGCCAAGCCCCACCCCTGCTTTCCCCTTGCTCTGAGACAAGGAGCTGTCCCAGGACCCCCCTGCACCAGGCAGGGACAGGCAGCACACCGTCAAGGTCACTTTCTTGCTCATGTGAATAAATTCCACAGGTCCAGGAGCCAATGAACATCTGGTCCCTAACCCAGGATAAAGCAGCCCAGAGTTCCAGAGGAGGTTCCTGCCACACACACACACCAAGGCACAGGCAGCACAAGGCTGAAAATGCCTTTTACATTTGAAGTGAATTAGGGCTGGCTTTACACCTTAAACCTAAAGGTAAAAAATCCTATCCAGACACTGTATTCCAGAGCCTGGAAAACACAGGTTCTGTGTTCTTCACAGCCTAGCTTACCTAAACTCAGAATTGATTCCACTGGTTTCCTTGTGTGTGCATATGTTTAATACACACATTAAATTTTAAATAGATTGCTTTAGATTGCTTTTAACTAATCACATCAAGTGGCATTTGTGCAACGTAAATATTTGCTTTGTTCCTTTAGCACTCTTTCAATTACACAGAAAATTTCAGAGAAATAAAATTACAGGAGGCTGAATATTAAAAGGTGGGGAGGGAAAAGAGTGAGAAACTAAGCTTCAAAGGGAATTCTACACTTTGATTTTAGTTTGCATATTCCAAATGCTCACATTTTGCAACACAGATGTCAAACCAGGAGGCAGGTAATAAAGCAGGATTTTTTACAATCTTTCTTTAAGATTTAAAAAAAAATACATGTAAATGATCAAATTAAACCATATTCCAAGCATTTCAGAAAAAACTGATATATTATTAGTTCTTCCCTAAACATTATTGAACTATCTCTTTCCATGGTAGCAGGGGTCTCAGCTCTGCAGGTCCTTGCCAAAAATAAAGAAAGGATGGCAGCATTCCCCATCTGCTGATGAGTCCAATCTAGGGGAAGACAAAACACTGATTTCATTTACCTCTGTTCCAATTATTGTCAGGCAATACAAACAGTCATCATGACACACAGCCAGGTTTATTCATGTGCCCAGCAAGCCAGGCCAGGCATAATAAAGAGATTACACACTCTGTTTGGAATACAGGCAATTTGGAATGGCTTTTATTGAAACTTAAGCATGGGAAATATTGGGTAGTAGATTTAGGTATCACACAATCAGAAATATGTTTGGCTCCAAAACACAACACATGGCACCCTCAGAGAATGAGGGTGACTATTATCACAGCACAACAGGCCTGCCTTTCTCTCCCTGCCAAAAGAAAAGCTTGGAATAGCACAGAGCACATGGCACTTTTAACTTGGAGGAGAAAGCCTGGAAAGAGCTTTACAGAGCAAGAAGGGTAAAAAATTAAAAGCACTGTAAAGTATCTGTGTCCTTGAAAGACAGCTCCTTATAAACCACCACCAGTCTCTCTACTGGAGTCACCCTGGAAGAGAAAGGACTCTTTATCATCAAGAAATGGGATAGAAGGGGCAAGAGCTGTGCAATATGTTTGCTGCAATAACTGAGGCACTATAATGATTTCAAAATTTAAAGTCTTTTTAAGACAGAATGGAAAGGAAATTACAGCAGATATTACAAAAATTGAACGTTTGAATATTTTTAAATGTAGATTAAGGCTCTGTTGATAAGTCCAGCCAATTTGCTGTCCAGTACACTCTTGCCCCACTTGGCCAGCTGAGACCCTAAATTGCCAGCAGGCCCAGTTCTTGAAAGTATGCCCAAAATCATGGAACCCAAGACCTTGAACATGGCACCAGCTCTGCAGCCAGTCATTCACCTGGTTCACCTCCTTTTTCTCAAATCTTCCTCTCTAACTAGGAAGATGGAACAGACCCTCATCTCCTGACCCTCTGAACACTGTTCCAAGGGATATAAGGTCCCTCTTGATATTTCTAGCATCACCTCTCTGCAGTGTCATGTTGTCATCTTTTTGTGAAAGTTCCATAACTTCTTAGCAATTTCTCATGGACAGCTCCTCAGAGCACAGCCAACAAACTCCAACTCTGTTCTGAACCAGCTAACACACTCATCCTTATTAGACACAGCTGTGGCCTGTTAATGGCAGGCCTGTTCCTAATCTTTGGTAATTAGTGCAGCTGCAACTCCCTGGGAGTGAGATTACCTTCTGCACTATCTTTATTTTCTTACATTCTATCCCCCCCCCAAATTCCCCCTTTTCGTTTAATTACAAAGTTGCAGCCTCTCTAGAAAGATATGATCAAGTAAATTGAAATTATAACATATTCACATATCTCACTTAGGACTAACAGTTTTATTCACGGTGTCATTCACCCCTGCTTGAAAGAGTGGAAAGAGATCATAGTCCAAGGGCTTGACCAACCTCAGAACTTCTTGTGACAGCCTGGTAGCAAGCTCCCAGCAGGCAGACTTCCCTAGAGAATGTCTGCATGGCAAATGGGGCCACTCAGTAGGAAGTCTCCAATTCCTCACCCCCATTCTGGGAGCACCAGTTTAGTGGGGTTACATGATCAGATTGATTTTGCATGGTTGGCCTTTCCTGGGACTTGCCTATTTACTCTCTCCCTCCTCATTCTCCAGCCCCAGGACATTGCATCTGTCACATAAGGACATTTCAGGGGGGAAAAGAAGGTTCCTCCTCCTGCCCCAAGCAGAGGTGAGAATCCAATCTCCTTTGTCTCGTGAGTTAGTTGAGTCAGTCAGTCCAGGGCTGGAAGCAAACTTACCTCCTCCTTGCAAAGACTTAAGGCAAGACTCGAGCTCAGCTTGTGACAGCAGCACACAACACCCTGAGTCCTTCCTTCACAGAAGCCCAGACACTGCTGCTGGGTTTGCTCTCTTACCACATGGCCACTGGCTTGAAGAGTCCATCCTGCTGGGCACACTCACACCCATGACACCCACTGTGCCTTCAGACTCCAGAGGGACCCTCACTTCTCATGGAAATTTTGTTCTGGGCAGAATTTTGTTCTGGGCAGGTTTTTCAGCTCCTGGGAGGCCATCCTGGGTGGAGGTGGCCACACTGGTATTGTACCCTGTGATCCTCCCTGTGCAATGTGCCAGGCTCAGTGAGTATCACTGCATAATTTAATTCAAAAATGTCATCCATGGTGGAATTATGCATCATCAAGGTTTTTGTTTTCAGTCATCATATTTGACCACAATCCTAGGCAAGTTGTGAGATCTTTGGGCTTCAGCTTTGTGCCCTCCAAAAAAAGTATAATTCACATTAACACCATCTCCAGCCAAGAGACAACAGAACTCAGAGTCCCCTGGGCCCCAGCCCTGGGCACTTCTGTTTTGGCTGGAGAGTATTTACACTTCTCAAATGTGCACTGGAACCAAGCTGTGAAACATCCTGAAAAATCTGGTAGGCTTAAAAGCTCGAAGTTTGTAAAAGCATGAATTTTACTCTAATTTCTGATTCTTGGGAATTATCCTTCCAAGCAGCAAAGTAATGACTGCTCCTGATTACAATTCAATCTGATAAAAACCCTGCAGAATACCCACACATACTTGGAACAGAAAAGGGAAATGCAGTTATCTGAAATTCTCCATTCATTCAGAGCACAATGCTGCTGAATCCTGGGCCTAAATGTCTCTCACCAGTGCTCACAAGCTGGTGTTGTAATTGATGCCAAAAATTCAGCAGCTTTATCATATGCATTTTTTCCTACTGACAAAGTATTCCATGGAGCTGTATTTCAATTCTGATTCCATATGTCACTTCAATTTCTGATCAGAGCTTGAACATAAAAAAATTATAGCCCACCTCAATGGACTAATAAAAAAGGATCATTTCTTTTTACATATCAACATTTATTAGTCTCAATCATTTCAGAAATATAACCATTATAGTTCTTTTTACTGAGAACAGCTCCCCACACACACTCATCCCAGGGGCTCCTCTGTACAGATGTTTTTTTCCTTTTATTTCTGAGGGTGCCATGTTGTTGCACAATCAGCCATCATGCAGTATCAAGAGAAAAAGTAATTTTAAAAAACCTGGGGGTTTTTCCTATTCCCCATTACCCTTTTTGAAAAATATAACTGTTATTTCCTTCTGTCTTCCCTAAATAAAAAGTCAAAGGCAGGAAAGGTTTCAAGTCAGAAGGAATGATTGGGTTGACCATCCTGAACTCTGCATTTCCCAAGTCTTTGGTTCAGGAGGGACTGATGAGTTTAAGCAGAGCACAGCTCCCAGCTGGCTCAGCAAATATTCCAGAAGCATACTAGGGCCTGGCTGGAAAACATCAGTAGTTAGTACTTATCTTGGTTTTCAGAATCACTGATCAAATCTCTTTGGTTTCTAGTCTTTCAAAACCTTCCCAGAGAAATTGATTGATCCTTCCTACTGAAAACCCAAGACAGACAGGATGCTGTTTTCAAAAAGACTTTTACAAATCCCATCAATACTGGAATAAAACCAGAAAAAACAAGGCAGCTTTATTGATTTACACATTAAAATAACATATGCTTTTTTCTGCATGTGCAGTCTCCCTTAAGTGAAAACTGAACTTCTGAAGATAATCTAATATTGAATCTGTAAGTGTTGTCCATCAGTTTTCCTTCCCCCTTTTTTTGACAGGCACAAAAATTAGAGATAACATGCTTAATTAGTATAGAATGAGGTAAAAATCAGTTCCTGGACTGAAACATGTAGTGCAAACAATAACTGAGCTCCTTGTTAACTACAGGTCATTTAAGTCCAACCTGGATACCAAGCTGGAAAGTGAACACCTGTATGGTTTCTGCAACATGTAAAACTTTTGACTGAAAATATTCATCTTACTAAAGACACTGGGACCAATTCTACTGCTTCCATGAAAACATTTTTTCACTCAAAATTCATGTCCTGGTAATTCAAGCCACCTCAGCTCAAAACAGTCTTATCTCAGCAGAAACTGATCCAAGTATTGCATGAGTCAGAACAGAAACAAAACATGGTTTCCATTTTCCAAGGCTAACTTTCCAACTTTTTGAGTCAAAGCAAAAATGTTTAAGAATCACACTCAAGCCATATCTAAGTTTCCCTGCAGAACAAAGCTCCATAGTTCTGCTTCACACATTGCTGTTACCTCCAAGATTCACTGCAGGAAGTATTTACTAAGTACATCATCCTATTACCTATGAATTTGAAGTAAAGAGGACTGGAATAACCTCTATGTGCTGCATACATGACAAAAAATTCCATTCATCATGAATTTGGTTTGAGGTTTCTGTTAGGGTGGTTTGGTTTTGTTTTGGTTTGGGGTTTTGGGTTCTTTTGGGGTTTTGCTGGTTTTGGGGTTGTTTTTTTTTCCTTTGAATACAGGCTCAGCAAAATTTTGAAAACTTGAGGTGAAGGCAGATCAAAGAGTATAAGTCAACTGATAAACAGCTGCCAGCTGAAACACCAGAAAGTGGATAAATCATTCATTAGTGGTCCTACAAGCATAGCTCTACCTCAGCACCAGGGTATCCCAGGAAATCAGGAATGCCCAGGACTGCACTGGATCACCAGCCCAGAGTGGGCTCCCAGCCCTGGTTCAAAGGAAAAGCCCCACAATCACCTTACTCTGCACTCTGTCCATGCTGGAGACACAAGCTGCAGCAGTTTCCTGACTCACAGCAAGTACAACACGGAGCCCTGACCTGCCCTGTGCCAGCAGGATGAAGGCAGTAGTGGCATTTCTCACACTTTACATGTCACAGGTTGCATCCTGCTTAAATTTACACTGCCTGCATTTAGTAAAAGACGCAGCACAACTACTCCAACACGTAGCAGACTACTCAGCTACATAAATACTGGAACAGACTTTGGCAGCAATCTCGTCAATCTCCTGGCAGCACTCTGCCAAATGCCCTCTTGCAGGGGCTCCTGTGGTGACACACATACACTGGCAGCTCCTGCCTCTGCTCTCCACAGGCTCTGTATCACGGCTCAGCCCAAGCAGAGCAGCATTTTGTGTCCCCTGCAGCCCTGGCACTGTGGGCACACAGCAGATGCTCCCCCATCACATCCACAAGAGCCACTGCAGCACAGCAGAGCTGCTGCCCAGCTGAATGCAATGCTCTGCAGAAAACAGACTGCAATGAAATTGTGATTGCCTTGCCTTGAAAGTTCATGAGCAGGCCTGTGACCACAATGCAATTTAAAACATCCACAAACTAATGCTCTTTGCCTGGTGACTCCTGCTCTTCCCATGGAGCAATGGCCTAAGGAAAGAAAGGCACTGACAAACTCCCTGTCTTAGGCTGAAAGTTGTGGCTGGGGATGGTGTGTATTCTATGTCCACCTGTCAGAGCTGGGGCAGTTATCTCTGTTCCTGGGGCAGGTTTCTTTATCTCTCCCACAGCCAACCCTCCCTCCAGGAGATCTCTGCTGTCCATGGCCACTGAGTGTCCCTGCAGGGCTGATCAAATTCCACCATCCCATGGGGAGATGCTCTGCCCAGGGGAGGAGCCAAGCATTCCTCCCTGGATCCAATCTGCCCTGGGAACAGCCCAGCAGCCTTTGCCCCCTGCATTCCCAGAGGAGCAGCTTTCTGCTGCCCTGCATTCCCAGAGGGAGAGCAGGCCCATCTCCAGCAGCCCTGGAGCTGCAGAGGAAAACTCCCCCCTTGTGCAGGATCCCTGCTCCAGCAGAGCCACAGCTGGCACTGCAGGAGGGCTGAGCCCCCTGGGATGGGACTGTGCCACCACCCTGAGTCCCCCTGGGATGGGACTGTGCACCACCCTAGCCCCCTGGATGGCCCACCCTAGCCCCCTGGATGGGACTGTGCCACCACCCTGAGCCCCCTGGGATGGGACTGTGCCACCACCCTGAGCCCCCCCTGGGATGGGACTGTGCCACCACCCTGAGCCCCCCTGGGATGGGACTGTGCCACCACCCTGAGCCCCCCTGGGATGGGACTGTGCCACCACCCTGAGCCCCCCTGGGATGGGACTGTGCCCCCACCCTGACACACAGGGGGTCAGGCCCATTCTGACTCTAGCAGTGATTTGGTTTGTATTATTGCATTTGTATTTTTCATTTTCCCAGTAAACAACTGTTATTCCTACTCCCATATCTTTGCCTGAGAGCCCCTTAATTTCAAAATGATACTAATTGGGAGGGAGGGGCCTCAAGAGAGGCTCCTGCTTTGCTTAGCAGACACCTGCTATTCAAACCAAGACACTCCCTCACTGCCCCAGTGCCACTCCCTTAAACCAGTGAAGTGTTTCTGGTGGCTTAAATGGTGGCAGACTCAGTGCCAAGGAAGAAACTCCTCTTTTGAAACCATGCAGTTTAAGGATGGCTGGCACAATGCAACAGAAAGAGAAAAAAATGAACTGAAACTTGGAGTTATATATATATACATATGAATATATATATATATTTCTCTTGTACACACTACAGATGTGTACCCTCCTTCCAGATTAGTTTAAACTGGGCTGTAATTTACAGAGATTATCTCTGTTCAGGACAGTATTTGAACTCATAGCTCTGAACTTCAGCAAAAGGCCCTCATTACTTTAAAACTCAAAAAAAAAAAATCAAATTTAAAGTTCATCTTTAGCCAGCAAGAAGAAAATGTTGAAACCTCCTGTTCAATGAAAGAAAGGAAGAAAACATGAACAAAGAATGATAATGTCAGTACCACTCATTTTCATTTTTCTGTGAAGGTCACCAGAGAGGACAGTGCTTCCTTACAGCTTCTCCTAGCAGGGAGAGCTGATCTCAGTGGGCTCTGCAGTCCCCAGGAATATCTCACCAAATTCAGCCACTCTGGAGCAGCAGCACTGCTGTGACATGCAAGTTTGCTCCCTGCTAATTCTGCCAAGAAATTGCTGGCTTCTGACAGATGTTTCTGTTTAAAGCCACGAGGAACCGTATGGATCATTCCACCTCAGCAGTCTCAAGAGCCAGCCCAGTAACTCCAAGAGCCAGAATTTGCCAGGAACAAATGAAAAAGCTAATTAGATCAACAGACAAAACTTGGATCAAGATTAGAGGATCTGACACGACAATGGGATTAGACTATTTACAAGACATAACAAGGTTTGGCTATTTATCATTTCACAACCAATTTTTGCAGTGATAAATTAGCATGAAAAATGCAGATATGAGAATATCCTTGTTTCAGTTTAGTGTGCTCCCTGATGCCAAGCTCCCCAGAATCATTTATTCTATTCTTTGAGAAAAACCACTCCAGTAGCAAAAGAAGGTAAGAACTGGAGGCACAGTAATGGAAATAAAAATTTTAAAATCTTTACAACCAGGGGCGATGGTTTCACGCATAGAAAAAGGCTAAAAGGTAAATAAATCATTGCAAAAAACCACAGTTTGAAGCTCTGTGGAAAAATTATTGCAGATAAACAGGTGATTCTTTGGAGCTGGATAGACTTTGCAATGACAATGTCATTTTTGTCTTCTTTACCTTGTCATTCTCTGACTCAAGAAGCCTAAGAGATTACAAAGGTATTTACAGTTTATCACTTACAAAACTGCAACACCAAGCAAAGTAATTAAATAATGATACAGCATAAAATAGAAACATTTCTCCATTATAAACAGGTCCCACATAGAAGCACCTGTAATAGGAAGAAAAAAAACTTTCACTGCAGAAGAAACTCCAGTCTTGGCTATCTGAATTTATTATTTCAGGGCAATGGAACATCAGCTGATGTCAGTAAATGCAGGGGAATGCTCCAGCCCAAGGCTGAAGTGTCTAACAGGATGGACATTTATCTTTTTAGCACAGCAGCCAGGCAGAGAAGGGTTGGGCTGCAGCTAATATAAGTGACACAGCAATGAAAGAGAGAAAAAAGCTGGAGTTTTCCCCTCAAACTTCTTCATCACATCATAAACTGTAATTGAAATCAGTAGTGCATTTAAAGGACTCATGTTAGCACCAGCATTGGTCAGTGCTGACAGCACTGAGAGCATAGATTGCAGCAGAAATACTTATTCCTAAATACATTTATTAATCCTTTCATACATGTTTCAAAAATAATTGCTCTTTGTCAAATTAAGTATGGCTTTTTGATACAATTAGCTTTTTACCTGGAGTTGTAGTAGTCCTGATGTGAAAGGAATCTAGATACACATCAGTTCTGGTTTAAGTCCTGCATTTAAAAAATAGATAAAAAAATAAATCCTTCTCTCAAGCTCATCTTCCAGTTAATCCTATTAACAAAAGATATTCTGAGATAATTCCAACAAGGTGTGAGCATCCCTCCTTTCCTCTGTGACTTCTGATGTTGCACATCATCTTGCCAATGGAGTAGCATCCCTGCCAGTACTAGCACCTATAAATGCCATATTTCTACAATATTTCTATTGCTCTTCACTAAATACTCCATTTTCTTCCTCTATTTGTTTTTCCTAAAAGTAAATACACATATAAATCAACTGCAGAGAGGATGGAAACTATGAGAAAGGAGCAGCATTTAAATAATAACAGTATTTAAAGAAATACATTCTCTCCAAGCCTATGGCGACAGCTGCTGTAGGAAGGGTAACACATATTCTCTAAAATCTTCCTTCATTCAAATATTAGCAGCTACAGTGGTAAACAATATTAAACTACACTAATATGTGTGGCTAATAAAAACCTCAACACAGTTAAAACATGTCAGTTACATCCCAGCACCAAAGCTATGAACTTTAACTTCTTTCTTTTTAGATTCAACTGAATCTGAAATCTGCTATTTAAGGAACATCTGTTTTTCATAAAGCATTTGTGGAACAGGGGTGGTTTTTTTTTTTTTTTTTTATTTCATGGTGCTTTTCTGTAGTACTTGGGTGTCACTATCATATTTTCTGGAAAAATCCCTTGTCCAGGATTTTGCTCCTGGGAAGCTGAGAAGCCTCAAAGAAAAATGAAAACAATAATTATCTGGTTTGCTTCTCCTGTATTTTGCTACTTTGGAATGTGTTTAGACATTGTTTACCAACAGGTGGTTGTTTCATTAGTTTCATGTCAATTGTTTTAACTTAATGGCCAACTGGGGCCAAGCTGTGTCAAGGCTCTGGAAAGAGGCATGAGTTTTCATTAGTATCTTTCTAGCCTGCTGTCTGTATCCTTTCTCTGTTCCTTAGTATAGTTTACTATAGCATTCTTTTATATAATGTAGTATCATAAAATAATAAATAAACCTTCTAAGAACATGGAGTCAGATTAATCATTCCCTCCTTCATCTGGGCACCCCACAAATACAACATCTGGGTTCCTATCAATCACCAGTAAGTGTAGCTTGAGACTGCCCCTTTTTACAGAGAGCTGCATCTTGCACCAATGCAGTTCTGGGGCTGCAGGTCATTGTCTCTCTGCTCCTGCCCTCTGTGCTGTGAGGAATGCCACCCATTGGCATCTTAGCTGTTTCTGATGCTTAGCACACAAATGTCTTCATCATAAAAAATAAAGAAGTCTTTTTATAGTCATTGTAACTCATGAGAGCAAAAACTGCTAAAAAAGGCTTCTCCAGTTAACAGCTTAAATGTGACAATTTTAGCAGCCACATATGTACCCAGTATGGTTCCATTTCCCCCATAGATGTTTTTCTGATCCTAGGTAGGCAAAGCACTCATTTGTCCTGATTCTGAACCAGTGCAAGCCAGTCTCCTTCAATCTCAATTAGCCAGTAGGAAATTTATTTAGAAACCTGACAGGAACTATTTGGGGGATTAATGATCACTGATTTATGAATATTGAATAGCATTTCAATAATCCAAGCAGAGTGATCACTTGTAGATGAAGCCAGTTCTCCCAGCCATTATAGTCTGTGGCAATCACTCAAAGGCAGTTAAATGATTCTGATTTATGACCTTAACCTACAGGGCCCAGTACATTTGCTCTATCAGTGTGTAAATTCTAAAAACGCAATTCCCTGCACCTCTAGAGAGCCAATTTAAGTCAACATTATGCATGAGCTGAGCATGCTTGAATTCTCAGATCTCTTATTTCACTCATTAAATTTGCACTGAACATCTTGCAATTAAAATTTCATATAGATTTTTTTCTTATGATTGACATTTGGCCTTGGCAAAATGAGTTTAAATTTTGTTTCTTTAAAGATTTAGAAGGAGACAGATTGATCTAGACATTGTTTTCTGCAAGATGATGATGATGGAGCACTAAAGCTTTTATTAGCATTTTGAAAAGCCTACCTTCTTGCTGGAAGACTGTCTACCCCTGGTAAGTGAAAGCAATTCAGTAACCACAGCCAAAGCTACAGCAAATACAGCTCCAACATGTTGCTGCAGTCCATGTGACCCTTTCCTGTTTTTAGGCCAACATGTTTAACTGGGGTGAAACATACTGGGCCTTCCAGTACAAACCAATATGTGCTCATCTGTAATGGATAAACAGCAGTTCTAGTATGCAATTTTGAAAATAAGCCCAGGACAACTGGAAAGAGCAGAGAAGTATTAAAGTAATTTCAAGTCCTGATCTGAAATTAACTGCTTGGATTGACTCAATGCCCAATTTGTGGTGCTAAAATCAGACAACTCATTTTATCTCATGTTCTGTCCCTCAGGCAAGGAGCTCAAAACCAGTTGTACCATTCTGTGATCCCATGCTTACAGCACACCTGCAGGAGATGGATCACACAGCAAGAAGCTCACAGTGTAGGGAAAACACAATGGCTGAGGGGAGAAGAATCATTTATATCTCAATACACCAGTGGCTCCAAGGACTGCAGTGTAAAGTGCCCATGGACAGACTGCACCACACAGGTCAGCTCCAGGAAACACAAGACCTTTTTGCAGAAAAGCAGCTCCTAGCACAATGATATATCAATTCCTTATAAGAGTTGCATTATTAGGGTCATGCCAATAATAAATAGCCATGCATGTGCTCCACAAGACATGCTAGTGTTCATTTTGCACCTTATGAAGCAAATTAAGAGAAAAATGTTTCAAAAGCCTAAGGAGCTGACTAAAGGAAGCATCCCCTATGTAGGAGAAACATGAATGCACATTTACAATCATCATTTAGACCCACTGGTTGTAGGTGGATGGAAACTGCACCAAAGATAACATTTTAACTGCTTTCCCAACCTGCTGGCCAGGTTATTCACGTGTCAGTGCAGATATTCACACCCATAGAGCTGGAGCAGCACCCATACTCACATGCTGAACATGCAAGTGGTAAGAGAAGGCACAGGAGCTGCAGACTGGCATCCAAGCACAAGGAACAATGCTTAAAGCTCACATATCTACCACTTCCAATTTAACCAGTCTCCATTCCATCCAGCTGAGCACAGTTTGCCCATCAGCAAATTATAAACAAAGGAAATAAGCAAAAATTTGTCTTGCTAAGGGAAGAGATCAGTGGCTACCTATATTCCATTATGTAGCTAAAGGAAAAATCCAGTATACTAGCCATGGAGAATATCAATCTTGCAGCAATGACCATGGCATTTTTTACTGCAGAATAGTAAAGTCTTTACAGTCACAGCATAATTACACTAACACACCAGTATTTTAATATCATCTCTCTGAAATGAAATTTTGTTTCCGTGTCCAGTCAATAATTCTGTCACATCTCAGTGATGAATAGAGCTAAGTGAGTAATTGTTATGAATAATTTATTCACTGCATTTCACCTTTCATCACTCTTTGAACATTTTGTGAAATTCTGCAGGTACACATTACACAAAACTATTCACTAATAACTCATGCTTGCAGACCATGTGTTGACAGTTCACTGAAAATATTCAGACTGATTTGCCACTTGGTTACATTTACAAGATGTTGCAGCTGCTCCATCAATGGTTAGGCTCAGCTCAACCAAGCTGCACTCCCAGTTGCTCAGACAGCTACAATTCTAGTTCAGTCTCAGATATTTAAGTTTGCAACATACATTATGCTTAATTTCTCCACTTCTATCTTTCAGCTATAGTGACAATCACATCATGAAGCCATGACCCAATGGAAGTTGATTCAGAATAATTCACCTGTATTAGAATTAGGTAGGCAAGTGTCTGGGAATGGAGTAAGAGGGGAAGAGGTACCAGAAGGTAGGGCAGGCCTGGAGCTGGGAATGGAGCATTCAGATCTCAGGGCACTTTGTGTGTTGAAATATGATGGGCTCTGACTCTTGAGTACCATACAAGCTAAGAACACTCACTCCATCCAAGCTACATTTGACCATGGTCTCACTCCTGCTGTGGAGTCACCAGCTGAACACAGCTGCAGCCAGCAGCCCCACCAAGCTGGGCAGTTGGTAGGCAGGTCCCTGACCTCCACAGCCACTGGATCAGTAATTGTGGTCCTACAGAACAGCACATGCTCTTCTGTAGTGATGGATGAGACTCCTCCTGCCAAGGATAGAGCACAGATGGACACAGCACACCTTTAAGATAGTCTGGCTAATACTCCACAACTGGGATGAGGGAGGAAGTTGTTAGATTTGGTGGAGGAGAGGCTTTTTTGGTTTATTTCTTTGATTTTACCACTTCTACTTGCTACTACATGGCTTTAGAGACTCCATAGCTAATGTAATTTGACCAAAATAAAAGCATTGCAAGAAGCTAAATTAAAAATACAGACTATGAATAAACAATTCAGTAAATGTTTAGTCTGCCCACCAAAGTATGGCTATATAGAACCCACAATTCATTTTACATTGCTGAGTTGCTGTAAAAATATCAGATAACTTCAATAAACAACTAACAGTTACACAATTTACAGAAACTGAAGTCCTCAGAATGATGATGCCCTATTTCTTACCTGTATTTTAAAATCAGCAAGATTTACAGAACTGCAAAGAATAGTTCTTACACAGTTGTGTAATTACCTTAAGAATTGAAATGTCATCAATGACACAATATGGTCATAAGTAATTAACCACCTAATTAGACTCTAGAAATCAAAAGTAATTCATGTTCAGACAAAATTGTCCTTCACAGCTGGATTTCAGTAGTACATGAACCGAAGCCAAACTGAAATTGGAGGAAATAAAGAGACACTGAACACTTTCTATGGGGATGTGCAATGCAAAGCAAAAAGAAACAGCAGGCTAGGCCCCCCATGCTGATTAGTGTTCAGTTTAATCAATGCTGAGACGGCATCAGCAAGAGATGGCATGTGTCACTTTGCTGTGTTAGAACTAAGTCACAAGGAGAGAGATGAGGGGGATTGGGAACACCAGAGTTCCTCCAGTACTGGAAAATTCTTTGCCTGTTCTGAACACACCCAATTAAAGCCATACAGCACTAAAATAGGGTGTGGGGAGAATAATTGTTGAAAAATGTCAAACATTAAGTTGAAGAAGTCATGTTTGTTCTCCTGTCCATCACTCTGCATGTGGTGATGTAAAGCAGCAGCACCTTGTTGTGTGGCAAAGATTTAAAGATCACAAACTGCAGTTCATCAATACATTTTTAAGTCCTATCAAGCTTTCCAACAAAACTACTGAAAACTGTCGTATTCTCAATTTAAAGAACTAAGAGTTGTTACTGTCAGCTATTGTGGATTCAAAGACAATGCTCTGCAGCAGGTGAAGACAAATTATTATGAAAAAACCAAATGAAAAATGTACAGCAACATGACTCTGAGTTCAGGCAATGGAGGGACCTCCCAGGTTTAAGTCCAAGTGCTAAAGAATTATTACTGTCCAAATGTACATTGGCTTTTCATTAAGATTTGCCATCATTAATTCTAAACCGTAGATTAACAGAGGAACTTCATTTTAATTATAGGGTAATACTCTGCATTTGACAAGGGCTCTGTGTGTGGATATTGGATGGGAATCCCTGAAAATGTGTGTGAGGCCAAAGAGCTCCTCTACAGACAGACCAAGGCCCCAGTCTGTGTTAGGAAGACCCAGAGGCTCATTTGCACACCTGAGTACTTGGTGTGTGACACTGATGTCACAGGTTTTATATTGTGCACACGTGAGCTCCTGAAGAGATGATTTCTAGGTTTTGCCTCTCCTGAAGGGCCTTGCAGGGCCAGTGATGTGTTTTGACTTCCCAAACAAGCAGAACTTTTCATAGAATATGAGCCACTGACGACCTCTTCTTCAAATCATCTCTTCTTAGGAAGCACTGGCAGAAGGCACACATCTGGTTTTTAGAGATGCTACATACTTATTTCATGTCAAGTTTTTCCAGTATTCCAGTCAATCTCATAGTCTCTTCATCTTCTCTCCCCACCTGAAATAATGAGAGCCCCATTCGTCTTAATTTTTGAGATTTTATAGCAATTCCTGCAAATGTTTTAATCTTTCAATACAAAATAGAACTGTCTGCTCTAACTACCCAGAATGATCTTTTGTCTCCACTCAACACCAGATTCAAGCAATCTGAAACTTTAGTGCACATCCTAAAAAAGCAAGGTTTTGTCTCTCCAGGTGTGTTCATTCACAAACCATTTGGAGACAAGCAGAGAACTCAGCATTAATCTCTGATTATGTTCCTGACTTGCTGCCTTGCCTTTCCTACCACCCAGCCTCAGACACTGGCAGCCGTGCTTTGGGTGCACAATGAGGCACTGCAGTGATTGCAGATTTCTTCCTGTTAGATCTGGATATTTCTCAAAACTGTCAGACTACTTTGCTAAGTTTCTGTCTGCTCGTTTTTAATCACCACTATAATTTCAATCTTCTCCACCTACTGCAGACCATAAATTAAAAATATGAGCTATATAATCAGGGGAAGTATTTATTATAAAGTTTTTTTCTGATTTGAAATGCCCGTAGCTTGCCATATTGACTGATGTTCTTTGGTCAGTAAATAATGCCACCTGCTGAGCCAAGTATGTGCTCAGAATGAACATACACTCCTAGGTGATTCACAAAGAGCATTATTTTCCCTTCCAGTTCCATGCTTTTCCTTTCCTTAAAATTTTCAGCAGCCTTGTCTCATTTTTAAGAACAGAGTATGCACAGACCCCCCCATAGATCTGCACAACTTCTATTACACAAGCTAATTAATCCACAATTTGTCCTTCCACCCAGCACAGAAGGCATAAACAAGTATTAAATGAGTTACACTCCACACAGATGGAAATCCAAAACTTGGTAAAACTCACCAACTCTTCACCCCTTCTCTTTCTTCTGCTGAACTACACCACACTCTTTCTGAGGCAGGAAAGAGGAGCACAGTGCTTAATAAGAAGACCATGGTGTGGAAAGGGTAAGCCAGGAGACTGCAGCTCATCTTTTTACCCCACCTTTATTTCACAGAATAAGAGTCACCGAGGGTGGAAGGCACCTCTGGAGATCACTTAGTCCAATCCCCCTGCTCAAAGCCTACAGCATGCTCAGTGCTGTGTCTTGTTGGGTTTTGAGTACCTCCAAGGATGTCCCTTTCAGACAACCAGTGTTTGATCACCCTCTTACAGTAAAATAGCTTTTTCTTAGGATTAAATAGAATTTCCTGTACTTCTGTTTGCCCCCACTGAAGACCTATTTTGTGTACCTTAATCAAACCTCTCTTTTTAAGTGACTTTTCTTAAAACTAAATATGCCAGGGGTCATTATCTGTACCGAAGGGGAACTGAAGTGGTTGCGTTAGGATTTATAAATCCACATCACACCAGCCAGCACAGATCAGTGATCAAACATGTAGCACACCATGAAAAGCTGCAGCCCTGGGGAGTTTCTCTTGCCTCCTGGCGATCTTCAAGAGGCATTTGCCTCTAAAGACTTTGTCATTAGCTGCTTTTAAGTAGTCCAGATCAATGTTGTTCCTCAGTTAGGTCAGGGTCATTTCTTATTTGCTATAATGGTCAAAAAGATGTTTAATTACATCACCTTCACATGAGCAGAGGTGGAGTACAAATGCTACTTGTTTTCCAGTGCCATTCTAGAAGCAGATTAGAAGTGACAAGAAAACAAAGAATTATATTGAAAGTGACCCTACAGATATTAATAAACACTTATCACAAATTTTCTCCAAGAAAAACGATTTGTAATGATTTGAGTGTTCTGCCATCACCCAGCACAAGCAGCATTGGAATATTAATTGTGCAATTCTATGCTTACCAGGAACAGTGAGGAACAGAACAAAAAGATTCTCTAAGGACTCTTGCAAATCTGTACTGCAAGTTCAGAAATGCAAATTCAACTGATTATCACATATACAAAGAACTGTGGATTTAAAGTTATCAATTAGAAGAAAAGCATCCACACTAGTTTCTTATAATTATATGAAACAAACAATAAACTCCCTAAGTACAGTACATGTTTTACTTTACAAAAGGCAAATCCTTCACATTCTTCAGTTTTCTCACTGAGTGGAATTTACTCCTATTTACTGTCCTATTTTCTTTTGTTGTTACTGTTAACTACCTATGGCGAAACAGAAAAGAATAAAATAATTCTGCATTATCTCTTCAGTTTTTTCAGGAAGAGACTCTCATCCCAAAAAGCCTTACAAAAGAATAAAAGAAACAGATCCGAGTCTACTAATAAATTCATATCCCCAAGTGAGACCAGGAAAATAATTTCTTATTGAACATTAAATGTCATAGAGGTGCACCATGCCCATGAAGGCTATGAACCACATGGATCCAAAGGACAAAAGGAACAAGGCCATGCATGCACAGATTTCCTCTCAAACATGCTCAACAGGCTTCCCTGGAAGGTCTCACATCTCCCCACTCCCTGCCAAGCTTTTCTTTTTCTCCATCTGCCTTTTCTCTATTAACTAATTTTTCTACCTGAAAAGATTCTAAGGCTGTTCCACTTTTAAATAATGAAATAGAAATTGCACAGTTGTTTAAAACACAGGGCTAACATAATAAAATTGATTTTTCTTTGGGGAACAAAACTAAAAAGGAAAATATGCTCTTCAGCAACAAGAACAAAGAGGAAGTTATATAAATAGTCAAAGCTTTCTGTAAACTGGGTCATTTTGTTAATTATTCTGTTAATTTCTACTACCGTTAAACAGAAAAAAAATTTAATTCCCATATCATGAACAAAAACACTCACAGATTAATAAATTAAATATCCCAAACTGCTGATATTATGAAAAAGTCATTTAGTCATTTGGAAACCTTCTATTCAATACTGTTGGATGGCACCTGATAGTTCTTGCTATAGTTCAGGCTCCTGTCCAAGCCTGGTCTGTTCCTGAGCAGGCTGATGACAATCACAAGGCCTGGAATGTTTACCAATGAGTTTCCCAGGGTGCCAAGAATTTAAGGTTTGTGCCTGATGACCAAATGTACAAAGGAAGAGGACAGGAGCCCAGACTAACAGCAACAGGCTCATCACACCTGCTGCACACAGGCTCCTTCTCATCACACCTCTGACACAGGAAGAGGAATCCCCAGGGGCAATCAAATCCTCTGCTGGAACTCCTGATGGGGATTTCCTCTGCAGGACTTCCCAGCACCTCTTCCCCATGAGCTGCAGGGTCACCAGAGCTCTCCAGACAGCAACCAGGGCAGGCTGGGCAGACCACAAGCAGCACAAGCTACAGAAAGAGAGAAGGTAAACTGGAAGAAAGGTGGGGATTTTCTCCTCCCCAAAGTGAGAGGCATTAAAATTAGAACTGAGGAAAGAGTTAACTGAAGCAAATTTCTCTAGTGCACAAAGCATCTGAGAAAGCAGGTCCTGGGTACAAACACCCAGGTTTGCAGACCTGAGCAAACACCCATGGCAGGCATTATGCCCTGTGCACACAGCTCTGCTTGTAAGTGAAAGAACAGAGAAATTAGGACACAGCCTGTAGCAGGGTGATACACAGGCTGTAGCCACATTTCTCTTCACAGAGAAAAGCAAAGCACAATTCTTCCCAAGAATTTATTTCTGGGTTTCACATTCTCTGAACCTCAGAGAAAGGAAAACCAATTCTTATCATTTGCTGTGCCTGTGTTTGTGCCACAGTAGAATGCAATGTGGAGACTGTTTACCCACAGTGATGGTGTTTTGTTCCTTGGCCTGTCAGGGCCAGGTGGGTGTGTGTGTTGGGACTGTTGGGTGACAGTCACAGATTCAGGGCAGTGCAGTGCAGTTGAGGGCTTGGCAGATTCAGTTTAGAGGTAATGTAATATAGACAATATAGTACAGAATAATATAGTATAATAAAGTAATTAATTAGCCTTCTGATAAGAAGGAGTCAGATGTATCATTCCTCCCTGCCAGGGGGGACCCAGCAAATACTATACAGGCAGTCCTGCACAAGTCACCCAACAGTTATTTTCATCTCATGGGAGAATATCTGACACTTTTTTTTTTTAAAGACTAGCCAGGAGTCCCTTAGAGATTCCCAATGAGATTCACAGCAGGGAGAAGAGGTTGCTGAGTAAGGGTCACAGCAGCCCCCTGTTTTCAGGGTGAATTCACACCAGAGCAGCTCCCACTTTGGACTGTAACAGCCCTCTAACACCCCTCACTGGGCAAAGACACAACAGACTCCAATCCCACCACGCTTTCTGTCAGAGGACCCCAGGCACTTTCCCCTGCAAATTCCCAGAGCCAGCTGCTCTCAGGTTGCACTGAGCAGGAACCCAAGCTGGGATGCACTATCCAGTGTGCAAAATTCCTGGGTTTTGAGTATGTACCAGCTAATCATGGGTATGAAGAGTCAGCTAGACACCCAAGTGTCTATTGTCTGGGTAGCTGTTCCTATGATTTGTAAAGGGCAGGGGAGGAGAAGGGACAGAATCACAGAAGAGTAATGCCCATGTTTTCTCCCTCTCTCCCTTTGATCAAAACAAATCCTTATAATTGCATTACACTTTGCAACTATGTCACAGAAATGTTTTATAAAAATTCCTTTCCTTAGGATTTTTTCTCCTGAGAAGCTGAGAGGCCTCAGGAACAAAATGTAAACAATAATTGCCTGCTGCTGTAGAATGCAACAGGTGCATCTTTGATTGGTGCATGTTGTTTGTTTCTGATCAATGGCCAATCACAGCCCAGCTGTATCAGACTCTGGTCAGACACAGGATTTCGTTATCATTCCATTCTCTGCTTTCTTTGCAAGCCTTCTGATGAAATCCTTTCTTCTATTCTTTTAGTGTAGTTTTAATATAATATATATAATAAAAAAATAAATCAAGCCTTCTGAAACATGGAGTCAAGATTCTCATCTCTTCCCTCTTCCTGGGACCTCTGTGAACACCACCACACAACTATAAGGTCAATTTTCTTGGACAAGAAAAATAGACTTCCTGCTAAGAACTAAATGAACTATTTAAGTAATGCTTTCCAAGGATGCTCCAAGTTTTAAATTATCAGCTCAAAATGTGGCATAAATAAAATACCAACAGTGGAAACCCATGTGTAAATCATGCTATTATGCAGTTATATCAAAAAGTACACCAAGCAACTGGAGCAGATCTTCCATTATTTGATCTTTTTTTGGTGTTCAACACACTCACAAATGATAAACTTTTTCATTCCTTACAAATCCAAAATCCCACTGGGAACATGAAAGGCAAGATGGAGTCCTTTGAATATAGTGGCATTGAAGTAGTGGGAGATTAAAATGCAGAAGAAATGCTGGATCTGGACATAAGTGTATTTGACATAGAATTATAATGTAAGTCATAAAAATGTAAGGATATTTATTCAAAAATGCTTCAGTATCTCAGAAGTTCTTGCTTTTCCATACTACTCCCTCAAGCTGGATCACTGCTGCTTCTACTCTCCCTAATCTTTCCTTTGTAATTCTTCTTTTAAACATTTATAAAAAATTTGCACAGATGGGGAAAAAAACTGAAGATCTGAAGCAAAATTAATTTAATAAGGTAGGGACTAGAATTCCATTACTGGTTTAGGCAGTCTCTTTTCATGCTGTATATTGTAACCAGGAACAATTAATTTTTAAGTCCTTGATCTTTGGGAGTTTTCATTAATATTATTATTAATAATGATAGCAAGTCCTGCTCACTCTCCCCACTTGTCTCCTGCTAGCTGTAAGCACTCCAGCACCTCGAGGGACTCTCAAAATCCAGCACACAAAGCTGGATTTAAAAGCTGCTGCTATCTGTGCTGGCCTGTGAGCAGGCAGGTGGTGCCAGGAGCTCTGCACACCCCCAGGACAGCCTGGCCCTGCCTGACCCTGGGCTGGGTGCCATGTGCAGGGCAGGAACGCATTGTACTTGCTGGCAACACCACGAGGGGAGAGACAATGACAAGGAGGAATCCATGGATATCAAAAGGCTAATTAATTACTTTATTACACTATATTATTCTATACTATATTACACTATTCTTTAGTATAGTATAGTATTCTTTAGTATAATAAAGTAATAAATTGGCCTTCTGAGAACATGGAGTCCGATTCATCATTCCTGCCTTCGTTGGGGCATTCCCTGCAAATACAAAACTCCTGACTGGTGGGGACTCTGCAGCTGACTGTTACAGATGGGCCCCAGCTTTACTGCCAGGCATTTGTGCAAAGCTGTTATTTGAATTTCCCAGCTCACTGCCTTTCTCAGACATCGTGTCCTAGGCCAGCACTGATGTTCTTATCCAGGCAGGGCTCACACCTCATGACAGACAGAGCTCACTCCCTCACCTGCCTGTAGGGCACATTTCAGTCACAGCCTGGAAACAGCAGGCACATTTAACCAGGATTTTAAAACAAAACAAAACAAAAAAAAAAAGCCCCACGCATATCTTGACTCAGAAATTCAGTAGAAGTAGGAAGAAATTTTATTCTATCAACATTCCCTACTTTCTATATATTCTTTCAACATACATTCTTTCCACATCTATTCTTTTAACATTTCTTGTAACTGTGTAAATGGTGCTAAGCCGAACCAAACTCTGCAGCAAACCTGATGCTGAAGGGGCTGCTTAGGACACCTTATGCTTTTGAGCTCCAACTGGTATGAAATGTGCTACATTCCAAATTATCATCGCTCTGATGAGCAATAATCATCCATTTACCTTAGGTATAATTCCCTTTTTCTCTGGTAGCTGAACCCACCAACTAATTTAACTGCCTCACCTCACCTGACTTATCTGTTTCATTAAAACACTCTATTTTAAACACTGATATACTCTCCAGACTCAGGGAATCATTGTGCCAGGGTCATTCCTGGACAGCTATATCCTGTTTCTACAGCAATCTTTGTAAAAGGCAAAGTCAGCTAAAATAGAACAGTTTCTACAGATAAATAATACCTTTATTTCAGTGTAAATATTTTAATATATTTTTAATGCAATGATAACCAAAGAAATTGGTGCCAAAGCAAAACCACAACATTCATAATTGATATTTGACTTTTATAAGAATTCAGAATTCCATAATTAGTTAATATGGGGGTTTTGCAGGCAGATAATTTTACTTTGTATACCTTGTTGCACAAAACTATCATTAACAAGATATATTACCTAATTATGCTGGTCTGCTCTTCTTCTGAGCAGGATTGCAACTATAAATTTCACAAGGGCTGTGTACTGTGTGCAAAGGCTTCTGACAGAATCCCATGGCCACAAAGAACAGAATCTGGAGAGACAGTGTCATTCCATTTGACAAACTGACTGCTCTCACTGTCAGCATAACGGTCCCAGGTCTGCAGCAGAAGAGAACATTGATTGGCAACATCAAAAGGGTCAAAATAAATTAAATATTTATGGCTCTGGGCTGTGCTGACAGCTCCTGATGTGTTCTCAAAGCTGATACATTTCTTCTGAAAATTGTCCCACTAAATCTGCAGTTTCCAAGGTTCCAAGTTTATTTCCCAGGCTGCTGCCAGCCCTGCCAGCCTCTAGGAGGGCATTGCGGAACACTCTGCCCTTTCCCATCCCTCTAAGACAGAACCATGAAGTCCTTCCTGTAGGGGAAGTGAAATTATTTGCTTCACCAAAAGCATAATAACCCAGAAATGGTCATACAGAAAAAAGAGAGGTGGCTTTTTATATATAAAAACAGTTCTAAGCATCTGCTTTCTGTTATATCATCTGGATGAAAATTCACTGAAAACTTCACTGTCCCAAAATTTAGGCTTCTTGAGTTTTTTTTAAATTAATTAATTTCAAGAGAGACTGACTCCTGGCTCCAAGCTAAATTTGCACATTCCCAAAGACTGCAAATTGTATCACTACACCCATCTTTCACAGATACAGGGAAATGAAATTATTAGCATAACATGCAAGCCACACAAAACAAAGTCAGGAATACAATAACTGTCAGGAAAGAATATTTGCTGTAGATTAGCTCTTTTTTAACAAGCCTGATTTTTTTGTTCCAGTTGATTCTAAGTTAGGGCAATAGAGTAAATTCTTAGTTTAAGACCTCTAAACTAGCACCTGAGAATACAGCATGACTAAAGTACACATCAAATGGATTAAAAATACCTACCTAGCTTGAAAACATAGACATCAATGAGCACTTGACATCTGAGGCACCATTACCAGCAAGTTCCTGAAAGGATTGGGATGAAACCCCTTACAAAGAAATGCATCCATCAATGAGAACTAAAGCAAACTGAGCAGAGGGAGTTGATATTACAAATACCTGCAGACTGATAAATGAGGAAGAGATGAGACTACTGGCAAAGAAATAAGAGCCACTTGAGAAACAAGACCCATTTGAACAAAATATGTTTTCAATCAAAACTGACAAAAATGTTCTTCTGGGGAAAATCCCAGAAATTCCAAACAGGAAGGTTTAAGAATTATCTAAGCCCATCTTCCTACTGAGATCTAAGACATTCAGACAGCTATTTGTCTAACTTCTTGAAAAACTCCAATGACTGGGATTTCACAAGCTTGGCAAGTAAATCTAGTCTTGAAAAAGTCACATCTAGACTAAAATATTCTCAGCTGCAATTTCAGATCACATATTTTGTTTCAGATCACAGCCAGCCCCAAGTAGCTGGAAACACAAGGCACATTTGTCCTTGCAACACCCCCTTCCAACAACCTGCCAGCTTGGCCTTCCTCAGTTTGCTCTTCATCACAAACCATTTGTTCCATTTTTCTTCCCTGGTCCTGCTTTCAAGACTAAGGAAAAGCACTCAGAAAAATAGTGCTGGAAACAGACTGGGGCCAGTGGTAAAGTGACAGTGTGAGCACCAGGCCCAGTTTTGTGGCAAAGGCTTGATCCATTTGTTCAAAACCTTAAAAAGGAGAGTGGATAAGTCTGCCTCTACCTATAGCTTTAGTTTCCACATTTAAAAAGAGGATACTGACATAAAGACATTTCAAAAGAGAAAATTCACCTCTTTCCTGGTCATCTGCTTCACTATAAAGAATACTTGCCTTATTCCTAATCTGAATTTACCTGATTTCACTTCATAGCAACTGCTTCTCATTCCTTTTGAGCCAGATTAAACCACTCTGTAGCACACTGTGTCTTCTGCACATGAAAATACTTTATTCCTCTTAGGAACCCTTGTATCACTCTGAGGGAGCTGATGAGGATGTAATCCATCCCTGTGGCTTTCCTCCCACAACCAGAGCCCTCAGACCAACTCCTCACCACTTCTGCAAACAGGTCCAAGGCTCCTCAGCTTGTTCACAGACCACAAGCCTCAAACTTCACTGTCAAAATCATGGTACTTCCAAGGCCAAGAGTTCCACTGAAAGCTGGCCCATTTCTCCCCATCTCCTCAGTGATATTTTAATTCATGCACAGAAGCTGGTACATAGAAAGACTGAATGCAAGTTATTTGCATTTTTCCCCACCAGTTTCTCCAGTCAGGGAATTAATAACAATGCTGTGCTTCATTCCCTGAGCTGCACACAGAAGAAAACATTTTCTCTAGAAAACACAATGCAAGATTACTAGGTAACAGATAATGTCCTAATTAACTTCACAATATCTTCAATATTTTCCATTACATTACTGAAAACAAAGTTAGGACAGAGAAATTATTTTCAGCATTGATGACAACTGGTACCAGTAATTTGCAGTTATTTTGACTAGTACAGTATTTAAATTACTAACAACACATAAAACTCTGAGCTAACAGCAGTCTGTAGCAGTAAGAAACACACTTTGTCAAAATTATATTTCCACAGGACCATATTAATTTAATTACAATTAATTTTTTTTAGTAAATGGTTTTAACAGACATCTATAGCAAATCATTTGTGTATAAATTACTCCCTCTCCTGCTCTAGATGTTATCAGCTGCAAAAAGCCACTTACAAATATGTGGATTCACTGTCATTCTCAATCATAGTATGTGAAAATGTGGGCAAAATTTTGTTAAAATAAGATACATCTTTTGCAAATACCATGTGTCTGCTTCTCCCTCCAAGGCAGCATGCAGACTGGGCAGGAAGCAAGCAGTGTTTGCTGGAACAAATGTTGATGCTCATTCTTGGCAGGGATCCCTTCCTTAAGACAAGCAGTTTTAAGAAACTATCATGGATCTACATCATCAGAAACAGCAGGCACATAAAAATATTTTACTAAGGGTTCTTTGGAAAAACCCCTTCAGTTCCCAGCTCTGCTCATCCAGCCCAGGTGCTGTGGCATTCTGCCTTGCCACTCTGGTGGCCTTTGCCCGCCCTGACCCCCTGCTTGTCCTGCTCCTGCTGCTCCCTGACATGGGAACACTTTTCCACAGCTCAGACACACAAAAGAACAATTTCCCCTGGGGGTCCAGTGCAACAGCTCAGCTCACACCCCAGGCTTTTGCTCACAGACTGTTTTGAACAATTATTCTCCTGCAGGAACACAGGAACACTGCTGCAGTGGCCTAAACCCATGCTGCTGCTGCTTCCTGCCATTCCTGGCTCCCTCTGCCCCTGCAGCCACACCCCCACTTTAGTGCTGGCTCTGCCATCCACCAAGCATCTCCATGAGCTGCTCCAGCTCTCCAACACTGCAGAAAACCAACTTTCTGCTGAGCTTTGCCCCATTTTAAGCAGGCTGTCTTGACAGGCACAACCACACAGGGAGAAGGAGCAGAACCACCACTCCCAAAGGTGAACCCACCCAGCCCACCCTTGGAAATCTCCATAACAAACCAAAGCCAAGCAGATTATCACTGACAGATTATCACAGTGCATGTAACCTTTCAGCAGAACTCACAAAACTTAGAAAGAATAGGCTTGCTAAAAAAATAGCAAACCCCTCCACTATTTATTTATGATAGTTCTTATCCTTAATAATTCTATTACCTCCAGCACCTGAAAATATATAATTTTCAGGTTATATAATATTTTCTTTAGAAGGGGAAACAAAATAAACCCACAAAATTTTCTACAGAAGTTACAAGACCATGTATTGAAAATTATCAGACACATCAGAAATTGTAACAGCAACATGTTCTTGTACAAAGATTTTCACATCTAAACAATTCAGTCACATCGTAAAAGCATTGTTTTTCTCTTATAAATATGCCCACAAATTATTTCTGTTCTTACATAACAGCCAGCTCAACACATGCCCAATGCCTGCAAGATGGCTCACTTTTATAAAGATACAGAACAGGGGACAACAATAGTACATAATTGCTTTACAAATGGCTTTAGAGAGTAATTATATCATTAGTCCTGAGTGGTTCCAGCTTCCAAGTGTACTGCCACTAATCTTTTGAATACATTTTTGTTTGGAACTAAGTGGATATCACTAGAGAAAAAACCTGCCAAGTGAAGAGCACTCCACTGGAGAACTCCATTTCCATGCAGTTCATTGAAAAGGAGGAATTTCCTACACCCATTGCCCTGGAGACAGCCAAAGGAGGAGCACTGACAGCTGCTTCCATGTACAGCTCCACAGTCACTCTGTTACCAAAGCTTTACACCTCAAATTTTATCTGCCTTGATGCAATCATTTCTGGGCAGAAAACCTCCTAACAGCCTGCTTACCAAGCAAGACAGATCAGTCAAAAAAGGCCAGTAGGACACAGGGATCAGAACTTCTTCATGGCCCTGGATGTCCTCTAGGGCTCAAGACTCTGCAGCCATCCCTACAAGAGCTGTGTCCACACCTCCCTAAGTGCCCAGCTCCCCCTTTCACCTCAGACTCCAAGCAATGTCATCTGCAGCTGTGCTGGCACACACCTGAGGTTCTGGCAGATACCTGCAGTGCCCATCTGTTACCTGCTACCCAACTCCAGCATTCACACATCTGGCTGGCCAGAAAGAGAAGAGATTAAATCATTTCAATACCTGCTCCTTCCTAAAATAGTTACTTCTACAAGACCATTTTTTCTCTGACACTACTAACTGTAAAGCAACACTTTGACAGGAATTCTTTCAATTTCTCAGTGCCCTTGTCCATCTTCTAAATACTATCTTTTCAGCTTGACTCTATGAATGGAAGTCCCTTTCAGCTTACTGAAAACACCTAGAGCTGCCAATTCTATGTCTGATTTGAAATACACTCTAGTTTGCTTTGGTTTGCTTTCCTCCTGCCAATGGAATGCCTCAGATAACATCCCCATAAAGATTGCACGTTTTACAGCACACAGGCAGGACAGGAATAAACATCTCAGTATTGAAGTACTGTAGGTGCTATAAATGTGTACAGTAGAAAGGCCAGTGATGCAAGCACTGAAAGCAAAAAGTTCAAGTCCCCTTGAAATTATTCAGTGCACAGGTGAGAATGGCTTCAGATTTCAGTTCCACCTTCTGAAGCTGTCTTTGGCAGAGATTGCAGTTACCATCTTATTTCAAAATAAGAACCATATTAATCATGTGCAGCTCAGTAATCATGTCACCATGTCATAACAGCCAAATTTAGTAATAAACTGCATTTTATAACCCCCTACTAAAATGTATAAACTATACATTGCTCAGGAATCACTGGCTTTAAAAAAGAGAGAGCAAGCATCATTTGCACACACCTAATTTCTGAAGATAATACGGATATCATGGAGCCACAGAACAGCCAAGGTTAGAAGGGACCCCTAGAGATTATTCAGTTCCAGTTTGCTTAAGGGTCAGCAGGACACTGTCCAGGCTTTGGCTCTCTCCAAGTACACACTGTCTCTCTGAAATTAGGGAGCAGAAAGGACCAACCATTTCCCACAACCTTCTGGCTACACTCTTCCATTGCCCTTTGCTGGCTCATGCTCAACTTCTGGTCCATGAGAACCCCCAAAGATTTTCTGCCAAGCTATTTACTTGCTCACATAGCATGCACTGGGGTGTTTCTTCCCAGTTGCAGGACTTTTCACTGAACTTCATGAGGTTCCCATTGACCCCAAGCCTCTGTGGTGAATCAACCATTTCTCCTAGATTTGTATGTTCTCCAAATGTGCTGAGAGTGAACTCTGCCTCACCATCCTTGTCATTAATGACAGTGTGACACCAGCATTGCCCCAGTATCACCAGACTCTGCTTCCACATTCTGTATGCTTTTAATGTTTGTGTTTGGTCAGGAGCTCCACATTCATCCATGCAGACCTTCTGTCACCTCTGCTCAATTTCCTGCTCATCTCATTGGCTCACTCCTGAGCTTGGAGATTATAATCCTTAAATATTAACCAAGTAGCTCCACAGGTGCAAGTCTGCTCTCCTGGAGCCCACAGCTGCAATCCTACAATTTGCCTTGTTTCATTCCTGTGGGATTCTGACCTCCACCATCTCAACCTTGCTGTCTCTGAGATCACCTCCCCAGACTCACATACCCAAATAGTTCTTTCTCCTTTGTAAGTATGAGGAGCAGAGCAGCTCCCCTTGTCAGCTCCTTGATCATTTTGCTGAGAAATTTTTCAACAATGCACTTGAGAAACCACTTGATTGCTTGTGTCTTGCTGGGATGAGCAGATATTGGGGTGGGCAAAGTTTCCCATGAGGAGAGCAGCCTGCAAATACAAGGCTTCTTCCAGCTGGCTGAAGACCACCTGATCTGCTTCTTCTTCCTAATCAGGGAGTCCATGGCAGACACAGTACTGATAATACAGGTTCTCCTGGAAATCTTGACCTGAAACCCTCCTCTGGCTCATCATCCTCCTCAAGGCAGAGCTCCATGCATTCCTGCTGCCCTCCCACACAAAGGGCAAACTCCACTGCCACCCCCCAGCCTGACCTTCCTGAAGGGCTTGTACCATCCATTGCAGCAGTCCCATGGTGTGAATATCTTAGCTCATCTCTGTGGTGCAACGAGGCAACAAACATAATATCCACAAGTCAGAGCACCTCCCCCACCATGCTGTCCTCTCAAAAATTCTTCATTTGCCTGTTACAATCCTTTAAACAGCAATTAAAGAGGATCCCTGGGGTATATCTTCCCCAATCCCTTTGATCACTGGTTAAAAATGCCTCAGATGCACTGTTTAATGCAGCTTGTACCTGGCAGGTGTGAACAGAGCCATTACATTGTCACATTCAATCCTCTGAGGCCATTAATGCAGCACATGAGCCATAGTGTCAGGGGTTCAGTCGTGTACAGGGGATGGAGCACAGGAAAATGAAGGTGAAAAATCATTTTGGGGAGAGCTGAGCTGAAACACTCTCTGCACAGGTCCAGACAGCAATCTGCAGAAATGCAGGTAAGGTGATCACTCAGGTTAGAGACCCAGCTGAGATATTATTTCAGCAATCTGGACTGTTTTGCAGACAAGGTATTTTTACCTCAGCATAATTAAAAGACCCCTGAGCAATCCCTGGAAAACTTCTACAGCGCTGTAGTTGGTTCCCCCTCCTGCTGACAAAACAAGAACAAACTGTATTATCTCAGCTGTGCAATGAGTACAGGAGTTATGGAGCTATCCTGAAGGGAAACATCCCTCAGTGTTTAACCAGAGGGAGCAGAACCATGTGCAACCTAAGAAATAATCTACTTGGTAATTACAATTAATAGCATTTACCTCTTACTGGGAGCTTTACATTTCTTAAATATTTTCCAAACATTAATTAACTACTAAGGCAGGGGAGGAAATGTCATTGCATTATGTAGGAAAACAAGTATGTTGTGATAAATTAATTATTGTGTCAGTATCACTGTTCCTTGAGCCCTTCCATTTGTATAACCAAGGGGTACACATGGGTTTAGCTTATTCTCTGCTGCAGCCCTTTTGAATTTTTTGTTTTTATTGGTCCACTTACTTCCAGCCTAAGTTGCCAAATATGGATTGTTCTGCAATAGGAAGTGAGCTAAAAGTCAAACTTGTTTTTAATGTAGACTTGGACAAATACAGAGCTCCAGAAACCTACATTCTAAATTTTCCAGAGTTTAAAATACTGTAATAGCCAAAAAAATTTCTCCAGGTTTCCAAAACAATGAGACAACACATAGCTCTTGCCACCTCAACAGGCCTTTCCACAATCCAAGTACACCATTTGCACTGCATAATCACTACTTCCAAAAGCAGAAACCTAAACTTAAATATTTTCTTCAAACTATCCAAACAAATGATTTGAAATTAATAAAGCCTGAGAATCCTAGAATAATTAGAAATACTAAAAGCCATACAACTAGTTTTCATCAAACTACCAGGGTGCTGACAGTGTAACAGAAAAAGGAAATTTACTTGCCTGATCAGAGGACTTCCAAATGAAAACTTCATGAAACACTGCTTGTTTCAGACCAAAAAAAAATTTATCCATTCTCAGGGAAACAGTCTAAAGAGAACAACTTTTCTTTTTCGCCATCATTACTAAACATACTTCTAATACTTGGGCACTCACAACTCCTCCAAACACTTCTCACCACTTTTCAAAGTTTTATTTTTCCATCTTTGCATGGATTAGCTCAATCCACCTCTTGTGGATAGTTTCTATAATGGAATTAAACTGTGATACTGAAAACAGCAAAAGGAATTTCCACCCAGAGCTCCTCACCACAAGACTTCTCAACAAGGTGGAAGCTCTAAACCCAAAATGCAATTAGTGTTTTGCTTGTTCTCAGTGTCTGAACCCCAAGGTGATGGATACTTCATAAATACACAGAACCAGCAATGCTCAGTATACTTCTTCTACCTAGGCTCCATCTCTGCACTCAAGAATACTTGGAAAAAAAATTGTTTCCAAGCTTAACATGAGGGAGAGTATGGTTTACTTTTGTAACTGTTATTTTACTATAAATGCTGAACTTGAAAATCCAATTAAAAATCCAATACTTTCTGCTTGATCTCATTGTATTTCATCCTGCTTGACAATCTGAAGCAAATTAAACCTAAACTTTCATTCAAAGACAGAAAGAGAATTGGTGAAATTTAAGGAAGGCACTTTAGAGGAGGACAGTGGTGCCTGACTCATACTTTTAAGGCTTTTATGTGCTAAGCATTCAAATGCCCTATTTTGTATAGGGTTGTTCAGGTCTGAATTCTAATTTTACCCATTTGTTAATTTCGAAAGAAAAAAGTTTGATAAAACTGACAAGCAATGGCTACATCTGCTCCATTTAAACCAAGGAGGCAAATTAGGGAATTAGGAACTCCTTCCTTATTTCCCTGACTCACCAGGTCCTTCAGAAAGTGAAAGAAAACACATGGACCAGTTTTTCATAGGCTCTCAATCACAAAGATTAAGGGAAAATTAGACAAACTGAGCCTACTTCTATTCTACCTCATACAAAATCTCTTTACACATGATCCAGTAATAGAAAATGGCACTTTGAGTTGTATCACAAAGGAAAATCTTGTAAAATCCCTTTCAATATCTTGTCAAAATCAGCATGCTCTGTGACTAGACGACTGTCAGGGTGATCTATAGCCCCCAGACAGCACTGTAATATAAACTAAATTGCCTGAGTCACAAGCAATGATAGAGTCATTCTACAGGAAATTGGAAATCAATTCTTGTCATCACTGTACATAACTCCTTTATCAGAGTTCCAGTTGGCCAGTGTCATGCAAGGGAAAGAGCTGGGAACTGACAATCATGGCAAGTTGAACAGTCTGCACACATATTGAAGAACAGAAGCTCTGTTTCTGCAATAGCTCTTTGCATAGGGAATGTGACAGATGAGAGCAAATATCAAAGGTGTGCTGCATCCTGTTCCACCAGGAGGATATATGTAGCTTGGGTTTGGGCCTGAAAATTGAGGCCAGTAGTCTTTGTGCAATGATTCCTGGCAGAACAGAGGGACAATCTTTTGCTAAATCTCACACTGGAAGTCTTTCAGACTGGCACAGGGAGATTCCTTCATAATCACCATCCAGGTGTTGCGAAACCCAGAGCACCAATATCAGCATGGACATGCTCATAAGTTTGGCTCTCTGCAACTTGTGTCAGACTCAGTTGCTGGAATCAAGTGATTAAATCAGTTTTTGTTACCAAGTAGATTTTTAAGCTATGGGAAGAACCAATAGTTTGATTCTAAAAGTTAAAAGGAAATGAAGAGTCTAACACAGTGTTATTCTTACAGCATGCAATCACCCTTTGAACAATGTTTTTCGGTGTAGATGCTCTACTATGCCTCATTTTACCTGGACTCACCAGCTAAATTCATTAAAATTAGGTACAAAATCTGTTTAAAAAAAAAAGGCAACAAAGACAATTCTCTGTGAAACAGAGAACATTTTCTATTTCCACTTCTTGTACAAAAGCCAACTCATCAAGTTCCCACACACCTAGAAGGAAGCCATAGCCATTTCTATACACAAGCTCACTTTCAACTACTTAATACAGCTGGATGCAGGAACATCATCAACTCATGCAGTGTCCAGCACAGCATGTTTCTTATTTTAATGCAGAAGTCCTAACCTAAAATAAGGACACCTTCCAAAATACAAAATCCCAGAATTATTTGGGACATTAAAGATTAAACAGTTCCAAGTCCCTACCATGGGCAGTGATATCTTCCACTATCCCAGGGTGCTCCAAGCCCCGTCCAACCTGGCCTTGGGCACTTCCAGGGATCCAGGGGCAGCCCCAGCTGCTCTGGGCACCCTGTGCCAGGGCCTGCCCACCCTCACAGAGAAGGATTTTTTCCTGATATCTCAGTCTAAACCTTCAGATAACTGGAAGGCTGCAATTAGGTTATCCTGAAGCCTTGGCTGAATAATCTCTGCCTTTCCCTATAGGAGAACTTCTCCAGCCCTCTAGTCAACTTGGTGGCCTCCTCTGGACTTCTGCAGCAGGCCCATGTCCTTCCTGTGCTAGTTTAGGACAAAGTGTTCTGCTGAGGTGTCACAAAGTTTGCTTCCTTATTCTCTGGCCTGTTTGGGAGAAGCTGTGGTTTCTCTACATGACAAAAATTTATTATGAGACTTACATTGAGGATTTCTCTTTATGAGACCTAAAAAGCAGGAACCATGAAGCAAACAAACCAACACCACCAGCAAATGACCCCCATGCACCACACTAACCTGCAAAGCCTGGCACGCACAGCAAAGGGGCTGAGCATGCGGTGACAGCTCTGCTCTAACACTGGCTGCAACAATGTCTGGCACTAGTCAGGCAAATGGAGAGCCAACAAGACATCAGAAAACAGCTGAGAAGTTAAATGCTGTTATCTTGGGTTAATTAGGTGAATTTAGTTTACATCAGCCACTGATCTTTTTATCCTAAGAGTGATACTGTTTATATTCTTGAAAGTAGGCCTGGACAAAGAACTCATTCATAATCAACTCTTGAAGCATATGAATATTTTTCAGCTCATCTGCCTCACTATTCAGAAATATGGTCATTCCACAGTTGTGGTTTTTTTTCAAGTACTTGACAAATGAATGCATCTTTTGTGGTGGGTTAATTGCAAGATTTAAATAATTTGTGATGAAAAGTGCACCTTCTTTTCTTTTTCTTGAAAAGCAAGCTGAAATCCACAATGTACCAGAAAGATGGCCACTACCATTGACAAAGCCTTACTTGCTTTTAATTACACTATCCCCCCTTAATGATAGGTCACTATTCACTAAACTATTACAAAATTAATCTGGTAGATAGAAATTTAGTCAGGTGTTTGTTTGTTCATTACCCAGTTTTGAGTCCATGAATCAAAGGAAATGGGGTTTTAATTAAGGCCTGCAGAATAAGGAGGGCATGAAAGCAGAACATTTAATTTGCAGAGCATAGTTGCACAGTGTGTACTCCTTTGTGGCAAAGCCAGCATGAGAAGTTCCTGCTCCACTCCACCTCTCCCTTCTTGCCCTCATGAAAATGCTGCAGTTTTCTGCTCTTTCCCTCAGTTGTACCTATATAACTGCATGCTGTGATAAATGTTCATCTCTGAAACATCTGGAATATCATTCACTATCCCTGCATCAGCATTGGTATTCTTTTATTTGCTTCCAGTACAGCTCCATAAACACCACACTGTGAAAGCAGCAAATGCTGACCTGGGAAGTGATCTGGTCTGCACAAAACCCAACTCGAGGATCAGTGTCCATGATGTACCATTGCATTAATAATGTCCTGGTTTGTTCTGGGCTGGCACATGGGCCCAACAAATCAATCCAATATCATCAGCTTGTTCTTTAACAGCACAGTACAAGCCACCACCTTTCAAAAGTTCACAGTCAATTCCAACTTGGGTTGGAAAGAGCCAAGACTAAAGCCCACCCAAGTCCATTACCAGGGTGGCACTCATGGGTTTGGTCATGTGGGTTGTCTGGTGGCTCACAATTTTTTTTGACAGTCTGAGTCTGAAAATCCCAACAAAGATTTCAGCCATCACAGAAAGACATGCAGCATTAATGTCACTGAGGAAAAGTGGCCAGCTCATACCAGAGATTTTGCAGTAGCAGATGTGTCGTTCTTGACCTGGGCTCTTACACACACAGCTACCAAAAGGCACCAAGATTAAAGAATTGGTAAGTGGTGACAAAAACAAATGGATTCTAGAAAAGGTGCAGAAGTCCAGAGAGAACAAAAAGTTCTCTGCCAACAGCATCTGTCAGGCAGCAGTTGCAGAGCTTCAACTACCTTGTAGCAAGTGAAAGGCAGAACCACATTGCTTCATAGGTTGCACTATGCAGACAGAAGGTACGACGTGATCCAAAAAGCATCAGAGTGTTAAAAACAGCTCAAGTAAAAGAGGGTTATTGCTTACAAAAAACTAACTGAAAAATAATCTCATGCTTCTAATTATCTTCATTACTGAATTCAATCCACACCCTTCTTTCCCTCTCCAAACCAAGGTTTAATTCACAGCATCAGTTAAAGAATCCAGGAGTGAACTATACCTAACCAAATTATGCAAGTCATGAATCTTCTCTACTACTGTCTTCATAACCATGGGAAAATACTTTATTGATGCAATAATCCCCTTTAAAGGAGATTACTAAAGTGAACAGGCATGATTGAACAGTAACCAGTCTGTTTCTGTCCTTAATTTAGACACTTTGTTAACTGCTAGTTATTGCTGAAGCACTGTGAATTTTGCTTGGTAAGTCATTTTAGACTGTTTCTCCATATCTGAAAAGGTCTGAAACAGAGGTTAGAAAAACCAATAAACTTAAAAGTATGGAAATACAGTCACAGAGAAACTTTTTATCAATGCACAGCATTGCAGTGAGACACATCCCAACATGAAAAAGTAATTTGCATGTTTATTGATGCATTGTGGATATTTGTTCAAAGCCTTTAACATAAGCTGTTAGTTACACAGCCCTAATTCATTTAAGTTCTTAAAGTTTTAATTAGTTCTGAGAAAATGTTTTATGTAGAAGTCACAAGTTGCCATGAAGCAGTAACTTCCCCTCTTTCTTCCTGTGATTCAAACCCCCATGGGAAAAGTCCTGCCTTTAAGACTTGGGCCAAGAGCACACCAAACAAAAAGCTGCAGCACCAGCTGTTGTTCAGCACCCTGCAGTTTTTAGCACCCAGGCTACTTTACAAAGACAACACACTCATCCACATTTTGTGGATTAACCCAATCTGCAGAGAAATAAAGTAATTTCTCATGGACCAATAGCAGTGGTAACAACCAGGAAAGAAAAAGCAGGGAGAAAAAAAAAATAAAACCAGCAGCAAATGTTTTCCAACTGTCAGAAGAGCATGGCTGTGGCAGTGTGGAGGCCAGCAAGATGAGCAGGTGAGCCCTCTGCAAAGCTGTGCCTGCATTTCCAAGAGCACAGATGGCTGCCAGGTGGGAGCAGAGCAGGTCACATTGACCCACACATCAGCACTGACACCAGGAACACAGGGTTCTCTGCTCTGGTCAGCACTGGCACTGGGCACAGGGGACTCAATGCCCTGGTCAGCACTCACACTAGACTGGGCATTCACTGCTGTCACCTGCAATCCAGCCACCCACTCCCCACATGGCACTGGTTCAGTGTCCCAGCCCAGGGGGTGACTGAGGCACACCCAGCTGGATGGAATTGGACAATTTTCTCTGTATCTCTAGAGTAATCATGACTTTAACTGCTCTTTTTTTGCCATCCCATTGCCTTCATTCCAGTGGCACTCCAAGCATGATGCTGAAAGCTGACTTCAACATGTGTGATTTTGATACTTCAAGTTTCAGCTTTTATATTTTTCAGATTCTGTGTTGCTTTGTTGTGTAACTCTGAGCTTCATATTAAGTGTTAGCAAGATCTCTTCACAGGGTGAAAGAGACAAACTCTTCAAAACAATCCTTTTCAGCTTTTACAAGGACAACAGTTACAAGCTCCAAGCCAGAAAAGTATAAACAACAGTGAATTTAAGAGAGAAAACCAAGGAGGATAGAACTTCATAACCTAAAGCTATAATTGGACAATTAACTCCAGTATACAAATGGAGCAGAATTGATAAAAGTGACAGACCCCGTGAGCAGTCGTGCATTTTGTGACCATTTTGGTTCACCTGGGGTGCAGCCCTGTCTGGGCTCTTGTGCTGCCCAAGGTGGATCCATTTAGGCCTTTTAATAAATCCCTACTTTATTCTTTAGCTCTGTCTCTGTTCTAGGTCAGCCTTCTCAAGGCATCAATCTGATGAGATCACACACTTTTCTTTTTAGCATGTTAATTCTTATTCTCTTCTTTTACAAAATTAAGCCATTGGAGTGGATTTTTGTGGCAATCCAAAAAGTGACTTTTCTGAAAGTTGCACCTACTACATGAATGAAGTAGAACAAACCACTCTCAAACTTTTAGAAGCCCAATAAGTGTATTTTTGTACCTGTGCTTTTAGAGTCTTCTACAGGATCTTTGACTTTTGAGTAATATCTAATTCTTTTTTCTCCATTTGCTTTTGAGTTTCCCCTTTTCACTTCCATCTCCTGTTCAGAACTAGAGCAGCAGAAGGGAGAAAAATGGCTCATGTCTTGCTGTCTGTAGCCTGGCAAGCAGGAAACACAGGATCATTTGGCAAAAGATTGCAATTCTGTGAGGATTTCATTTCTGCATCAAAACAACCAATATCCTGGAAGTCTGAATGGCGAAGCATCCACATCTTCAGATGCTTCTCAAAGCTAAAATAAACTTCTGTGTTCCATCATAACTGTGAGAGATAGCTATTGTAATAATTCATATGTTTTCATAGCTTGGATTTATAATGATGCTAGAGAACTCAGAACAGAGGAAGAGCATAACCCAGGGGAGTCAGAAAAGTGAATTAAGGGTTTATTTAATATGTGTCATTAAAGCTTCATTTGTCTGAAAATGTGTATCATGTCAGGCACAGAAGGAATCATTTATAAACCACTTGCAAGTAGCTGCATCACTCAATGTACCTGTGAGCTCAGCACACAGGGTCAAGGCAGAATTCCACCTTCACCCTCTCTTTTCCCACCCCAATGTAAAGTTCCTTCAGCTTTTCCTGGATCTGTCCCACCATGTCTTATTGCCTGTCAGCTGACAGATGTGTGCTCTCTCTGTGCCATCCTATCTATATGTGTTCAGTAAGCCAAACAACCAAAACTGTGAAAGTCCTAAATCAAAGTGAAAGAAAGAGAAAGGATGATAGACTCCACCAGTTAGAAAGAAAAGCAGAGCAAACTGCATGTGATGCTTCTTTGTTACCATAGCACACCCAAAATTTCACACAGCTATACTGTAACTGAGGAAAACCTACCTGAAGGAAACTCCTTTTGTCCAAGCTCTGAACTCATCACCACTCTTGATAGCAAGGTTACCCCTGAGCTGGGGTAAACCAAGCAGCTAAGCACTCAAGCATCACCCCTTGTCAGCCTTTCCCCCAGCAAAGAAAACCCATCTGGATAAGACCATCTGATCATACTTAACTGATGTTACAGTGCCACTGTGTCTCAAATAAGAGAAAAAAGCCCATTCTGTAGTTAAACTACAACCTCCTTAAAATCTGAGCACTACTTAAGCCTTCACAGTCAACTGAGGTTGAGATACTTTAAACAAGCACTGGCTGCTCACAGATTAACCCCTAAACACAGTTAAAGGAATTCAGTAGGGATGCAGAGAGCTGAGCTGGAAAATTTAAGTTACCACTGAGTTACCCAAGTACACGGAGTCTGCAATATCCTTAATTACCTACATCCCTCTATCATTGCTCTGCCCTTAAGAATCACACCCAAAAAAAGAGAACATGGTTAAAAACCACATGTCACTGGGCCTTTCCTGCCTGTATATGTCAAGTGAAAGCAATAACTTAAGACTTGGCTCTGTTTATGCAGCTCTTCACATTGCTCTGCTAAAAGCAATGTGATGACAATTACTGAATGCCATTGCAGGCCTTACAAACTACTGAAGAAAACACTATCTGTTACAATGATGGTGGCTAAACCATTCATATTTACCAACCAGGACCACAGGTGGTCAATTGTTAAAGCCAGGCTGAGGGGTTGCTTTCTAAGCTGCTTTAACATCTTTAGTCAGGATCTCAGGAATAAATGCTAAGAGGTCCCCCTGAACAAAGACCAGGAGGTTGGTGTTTCTGATTGTTTTGGATGATTTTGATTATCAACCCTCAGTAGGAGCTGCATTGCACTATGATGCTCCAAAGAAAAGTTATCATGTATATTTTTAATGCTTCTACTCATGCTCCTTGGCTGCATGTGCTACATCCCATCACTGTACCATGACCATCTCCTGACAGTTATTTGCCTCTGTGGTATTCAATATGTGACTTGGATACAACACACTGAGGCTTGCAGAAGCAAAAGGAAGGGTAACAAACAGGTTTATAGGACACTTTCCGTCTCCTTATACTGGAGCAGATTGTATGTGTGGGAATCCTTAAAATCAGAGAGTTTTGGGAAAGCAGTAAAAGCCAGGCCTCAGAAACAGCAGAACTGCAATTAGAGCTAAGCAGTAGCCATAAGATTTGTCAGCAGAAAAGTTACATGAGATGTAGAAAGTAAGGACAAATAAAAGAATGGTCTGTGTATTCACACTTGTCTAGAATAACTCCCTGAGCTGCAGAAAAGTTTATCTAGTGAGATATTAGGGAGTTCTAAGCTTGATAATGGAGCTCTGTGCAGTGTCTTTGAAGGCTCACAAGCAGGTGTTGGATTTGAAATAAGCAAGCATTGTTTAAGCAAAGGTACCTGTGCTTACAGTGGTGGACAGAACTACTGTCAATGTGCATTTGCTTTGTGTGATTGGCCAAAAAACATTTAAAATTAGGTGTAACATTGAGTTTTTGGTCTGCTGCCTGGGGTATGAGCTGCTGGCATCTTCCCATTGCCATAACCATGGAATGAGAGCAATGCTGGAAAACAGCATGAGATGGGTTCCCAGCAGTCCTGTCCCGTTCGTGATTTGTTCACAGACCCAGGGCCAGCACTGCTATGTGTACAGACAGCAGGGTAAGGTTCAGAGGATCCCAATTCCCCCTAAGAACTGATGCTGCAGCGCCAGCCATCCTTCACTGAGTCTCACTCCCTGGAGCAGGAAGCAGTTTTCTTTCCCCATCGCTGCAAGTCCCGGCTAGGAGCGCCAAGTGACAGATCCCTGCGGGCCGGCCCTGCTGATGGATCTGGCTCCGTGGAAGGCGCTGGCACAGCGGCCAGGGCAGCGCCTCCCTGCCGCAGGAGCGGTGCGTGGAGCCCGAGCGCCATCAGCCGGGGATGCGCTGCCCGCGCTGCCCCTTCCCCGCACCCACCGCTCTGAGCACAGCATCCGTCCCTTCAGCAGCAGCACAGGCTCTACATTGTTACACAATACATGTGATTATGTCTAAAATCGCAAAAAAAGGAATTTTCTCTGAATTATTTTTACCTTTTTATCACTATTTTCCCCATCTTTCTAGTATCAGTTCCATTAATCCTGCCTTTTCCCTAAATCTCACAGAAAGGGATTTTTCAAAAGCACTAGATCTTCAAGTGAGTTCTGGAAAAATCCCTCATCCAGAAAGATACAAATAAATCTTGCTATTTTGCAAGATTTAACCTGTTTTGCTATTACAGTGAGAAAGATAAGCATAAATCCAGCTATAACTCAAATTCAGTCTTTTTACAAGCTAAAGTCCATTAAAAAGGAAGATTGATGGCTGCTTTACTGCACATTACCGGTCCTATTAACTAAAGATATTTCTTAACTGTTAACTTAGAGATATATTCCTGCTGGTGAAGGTTTATCTCTGCCTCCCTTGCAGTCAAGTAGGATGTGATGTCTCCATCTACTTCCTCATTCTCTTAGGCACCCTACAAACCTGCCAGTGGAGAACAGCAGAACAGAGGTCTCCCCAAAAAGAACACTGAAAACAGACATTGCTAGCTAGAAGCTGGGAAATCAGATTATAAAGCCCCTGAAATCCTGTTGCCCTGAATGGCATGAAGCTCTAAGCTTTCTACTTAGAGCTTCTACAGCTTGATCTGCCAGCCCTGCTCCTCAGCACTCCCTCTTCTCTTCCCTATTCAAGCACACACTGTGGGTATCTGTATTATGAGACAGAGACACAACTTGGGAAATTTCTCCTCCTGCACTACCAGAACACAGAGGAACTACTACAGACCACTCTCCTGGCCTCAGCTTTAGCACACCATGCATGCACACCTTGTTCATTGTATTTTATGCTGGCATCAGAGATTTATTGTATTTTATGTTGGCTCACCCAGACCAGCAGCTCAGTGCAGCAGGCCCAGCTCACACAGCTACTGGACATCAGTCACAGCCCCCAATATCTGAGATATCTGAGATTCAAACCCACTGGGATGCCTCCATTCTCTAAATAAAGCACATGAACTAAACTATATGTGTGTTCTGCACTCATGACTTCTTTACAACCCACCATTCCCCCTAAGAAAACTTAAGCTGGACAACACCTGATTGTTGCATGCTACAGAGCTGGAGACAATGTGAGGAGAAGTAATTTTAATACACAAGGCAGGTTAGAAGCAGTCTGGCCTTCCAGCTGCCCAACAGATATAAGCAATCAAATGCTGCTTGCAACACAACAAACCCAAACCATGCAGCAGGCTTTTGATATCTGGCTGAGACAGATTTGAAGTATCAGATCATCCTATCTGTTTCTAAAGGCCTGATGAGGACACAAAGCTGTTCAAACTTCCTTTGCTGGCCTTATTTCACATGATCCCAGACTGCTGCAAAGCAAGGGCATAGCACAGGGCTGTAAGAATTACATCTCTGCAGAACTCAGCCCAGGATCCAGCCTGCTGAGTCTTAATCACAGAGCACTGGAACTGATGGTCAGGGGCTGCATAGCTTGGAGTGGCTAATGAAGTTGTAATGGGGCATTTATCAAGCGATTTTTAAAGTAAATATCATTGATTCCCTTGCAAAATGTAGCACTTAGTGACATATTTGAGCATGGCTCAGCTACCCAGTCCCTGGGGAGCCAGGACACCACACAGAGTAAACTTGTCAGCCACTGCAGGCACTGCAGTCTGTGTCAATCCAGCTGTTCCCTCCAGCTGGATTTAAGGACCATCACAATGAAGCAAAGCAAGGACTTGAGGCAGTCCATCTTCCATCTCTGATGAATGCTCTAACAACCAGGCACTTGAACACTAACAAATTACTGAAGAAAACACTATCTACTACAATGTCATGACCTATGATGGTGGCTAGACCCTTCATATTTACCAACCAGGATCACACAGATGGTCAATTTGTTGAAGTCTGCCTGAGGGGTTGCTTGCTAAGCTGTTTTAACATCTTCACTCAGGATCTTAGGAATAAATGCTAAGAGGTCCCCCTGAGCAAAGACCAGGAGGTTGGTGTTTCTAATTGTTTTGGGTGGTTCTGATTATCAGTCTTCCTACAGGGGTGCATCTCTCTCATGTTCAGAAGACTCATATTAGGAACTTTCCTTGAAAGTTATTGAAAAGCAAATATGTTTCAAGAAAATAGTTTTCTCATTTTGAGAAACCAGCATTTTCCAACATAAAAAAAAAAAATCACTGAATACTGCACAACCAGCTACAGCTATTATCCTCAATTATTATCCTGTTCCTCTAGGCACCTTGAGGGTAAGAAATTTCATCACGTTTCTGAAACATGTTAAAACAAACTATCTCTACCCTTTCTTTGACTTGGCCACTCTGCCTTTGTGCAGTCTCCTTTGTCAGCAGCAGCTCAGTTCTTCCATGGCAAAGAACTGGCTGGATTTGGTGGCTGTGGGAGGTAATACAGAATCCCCTGCCTTGGGAGGCTGGGCTGCTCTCTGGAGATAATTTGCAGTTCCCCAGATAGAGTAAGTCTTGGTGGCTATTAATAATGTCACTCCTTTGTCCCAAAGGAAATGGACTACAGAAGTGTTTTTCCTTAAACCACCCCAGGGTTCACAGTCCCTTTGGAACCCTTGCACAAGCAGGCCACAACAGCTATTCTATCAGCCAGTTTTTCAGTATGAGATTCCATTATTTATTTCTAGTCTCACCTGAAATTATGTCAGACTGGTCTTAACTGAATTATGTCAAACAGTCACAAATGGGGCTGGTGGAAATAAATAATAGCCATGGAAGTCACACTCAAACCAGGCCCAGATCCCAGGCTAAGGTTACAAAAGACAAATCACTGTCAACCATTAGCTTAAAAACTAGGAGTCACAAAATAACAGCCAGTTAAAGCCCTTGAGAGCAAACCACTGAGGAAGACCATCAAAATCAGTGACAAAATAGCTGCACGTGAGGGAATTTCAATAGATGACCACTCTATAACTGCAGATTTGTTACTGCTACTCCAATCAAAGCACACTTAGTAAGTGAGCACAGTTAGAAAAGCAAAATCAGGAGCATGCACAAAAGATGACTCTGCTGGCACTGCACAGCTCATTGTATTAGGTCACAATTGATGACTCCACTGATGCAAATTAAATGCAGCTGCAAGATACAAAATGACAAGATGGACAAAGTGCAGAGGAAAAGGAACAGAAGAATGAAATTCAGCAGTCAAGTGTTATTCATTAATAAATAAAGGCTATTTAGTGATCATTTCAACATTCATCTTTGGTTATTGGAGGAAAACCAGAATGAACATCTAAGATTTAAATAAAAATTATTGAAAAATAAAGATGTGAAAAAAGCCACTCATCTGCACTAATGGCTACTAAGAGATTGTCTGTACCAAGCACTTGTACTCAGTGATAGCCACAGTCTCCATACTTCAACAATAAATGAAGGACCACTGAAAACTTTCAGAGTTCCAATGGTTTTCCTAGACAGATTTTAGAGTCTGCAGGCATTTATCTCAACTCAGTAAAGCAAGTACAACTGTCTTCTGCTATATCAAAAACTGAAAAGCTGCCAGCAATACTTATGCATACTACAGAAAACATTCTGCATGACTTCCATCTGGTATTCATCAATCTAAGTGGATGTAAGGATGGCATATGTTACTGTTCTCCCACAGCCTAGAGAAAGTAATCATCTTACCCTCCTTGATGCAAACAGCACATATTTCTTCATGAAACAGATATTTTTATTTTGTAGTTTTTTAACAATCTATACACACTTGTATTTAGGAGAAGCTCTTCTGGGCATTTCTACTGGAAGTACCAGGCTGGATGGAATTCTGTCTAGTTTTTCCAAAGGAGAATACTATCTACAAAGGGAGACAAAGAATCACACTACAAAGCACCAGGTGGTTTGCCACACTGAAAGATATAAGCCTTTTCTTCTGCCCATGGAGTAGAAATCCTCTGAATAAAAACTAAAACTCAAACACACTTTGTCTTCCATCATTCCTAATGTTAAATTTGCTGCAAGTCTTAAAAGCCTCATGGACAAGCTAATTTTTTCCAAGATTAAGGCAATAAAACCTCAGAGAGATTCTAATTTCTCTGTGTTAACCAATATTTTCTATCTCACTGAGAGTGCAGATCTTCTGGCCAGCTTTGTTACAGAAGAAAGCATTGTGTCCATGTGATGTGAACTGCAGAGATGTATTTGCCAAAATATGGACTGAAGGTTTAGGAAATTAACACAGCTGGATTTCTAAACACAAAGCAAATGGATGAGCTAGCTGAAGTCTTTAAAAAAAATCCCACAAGGGATCAAACTGACTGATAAACCTCTGCTACAGACAGAGAGCATGAAGTAAAGCCCAGTGAACTCAGGGCAAAGCTCTTTCACTTAAATGGACACAGATCAGGTTCCAGCTCAGAGTATGAACACAGAGCCTGCTCAAGTTTCAGCAAGCACATGTGTAACAGAGCTTGCTCTGCCAAGGAGGCACAAGCTTGGAGATTGGGGTTTTTTCCTCATTTCTTGTTGATTTTCAAACTATTGATATTAAATAAATTAAAGGAGAAACCCTAGACAATGTTAGGGGAATAGACAAAGCAATTCACCAACTATTAAAAAACAAAACTAGGAAAAAAAATTCTCACTATTTTAGATTCTACTGAATACAGTCTTTTTTTCCCCCTCTCATGACTATTTTCTTTGAATCTGAGGTCCCAATCCTGCTCTGCGCATTCCATGGTATTAAACTCCTTGAAAATGAAAGAGAAACACACAAACTCAAAGAGCAAGCTAGCAGCAAAATTATAGCAACTGCAGGGAAATATAGTAAAACTTTCAACATCATCAGCTATAAACAATCCAGTAAGGATTATTTCTAATGCTTTGCATTTCACAAGAATAATTTTTCACCAGTATAGACAGAAAGTGTCTATAGGAGACACCAGTGTGGAAAACCTGATTCAGATAGACTTTCCTGCTTCCCCAGAGGTATCGGTGTATTTATCATTATAGGATATACTTCACACATTCAAACACAAATATTTATTTTTGAGAAATATGGACTCTGCTGAGAGACTAGACTGGTAAGAGAGAAACCAATTTATCTAAAAGTAAGCTTGCCGAGCACAAGGAAATGCCACACCACAGACAGCTGAGCTAGCTCATTCTGTCTCCTGTAAGGAAGTTTTCATTCCTCATGTCACTCCTCTAGTCCTTTTCCCCAGTCCCAGTGTGAATTCCTCTTTCCCAAATGACAGGTCATAATAACATTTTAGTTAAGGTCCTACCAAGAAAACAGACAGTAAGTGTTATCATGGCCAATCTTTATCCAAATTCTAAATAATATAGGAGGAAAATGTTAAGCTATCAGAGTCTTTTCATTGAAAAACACAGAACCTTGTTTAACAGAAAGTGCTCATAACAGAAGAGGAAAGTTGCAGTCACCTCGCTGCCTTATCTGGGGAGAATGAGTCTGCAAATGGCAGGTAAAGGTGAAAGGTCTCCAAGGAGAGAAAAGCAGAGATTCCACCCTCCAATGCTAAAAAAACAAACAAACAAAAACACAAAAAACCCCACAGTGTCAGATTTAAGGACATGACAGAACCATAAAGTTTCATCCCTTGCAGCATGACATAGCCTCAGCAGTGTATTCCTGCAACAGGAGCACCACTTTTGATTTTTGACTTAAATTATTTAATTTCTGAAAGAAATACAACTATTTCTTTCAGAAATTAAATAATTTAAACTCTTCAGTGAATGATTGCCCTTGTCCAGAGGGATGTCATTCCAAGGATTAACTATTTTGGTGATAAAAATTCATACCAAATTTATAGTTTCAATGCAAGTTTCAAATTCCATGTCACTGAAAACACAGGCCAGTTATAACAAGGTGACAGCAGAAGCCATTTGAGGAGCAGAACCATGGCCATATTAGTTACCACCACCTATATTTCCCTGGGGGATTTTTGGGATTGTTTTTGATTGTGATGGTGGTTGCTAATTTTTAAAGCAGAAAAATCTTCAACCATGAAAATCATCTTCCAAAAGAAGTTATCAAACTGGTCCAGCTCACAGCAACCCCTCTGAGGGAAGAACACAACTCCCTGCAGAGGTGGGGTTGTGCTGCTCAAGTGCCCCTGCTCTGGGGGAAATACAGGCACAGAGAGCTCCCAAGGCCTCGAGCATACAGGCTCAGAGATAGAGATGGACACAGTGTTTGACCTAAGGCCTTGGAGAAGGCTTGAAGGTGTAGAACAAAAAAGTGAAACAGACACAAAATAAGAATAAAGATTTCTAGTCTAAGCAGAAATATGTTTTAAGCAAGAAGAAATATGCCTCATGTAAATGAATAAATATGTTAAGTGAGATGGTAGAAAATTTTGAAGTCTAGCAATAGAACTTGTTATAGAGTTAGTAAAAAGTCGGAGATACAGCAATAAGTTTCTCTAGAGTTCTGTGATTGGATAAAAAGAGATGCATTGTGGTAAATTGTGTAAAGTGTAGCAATTAATGATTGGTTGACGAAGATGCTAGAGAGCTTTGTGGAAGTAGCTGATTGGATAAGAAATAGATAAAAGATATTGTAACTAGAATTAAAATGGCTTCTGCTGTGATAACTTTGGATGTAACAACCTCACAGTCTCACCCTTCTGCAATAAACCTGACTGATCCTGCAATAAACCATCTTTTAATCACCTCATCAGTCAACCCCATCTGCTCTGTATCCTGAGCACTGCTCAGTACCCAGGTGATGCAGATCCTGGTTTATCACCTCTCTCAGGTCCCCACAAATGACTCATTCTCAAAGACTTACATGCACATGAACCTGAGAGAAAGGGTCAAAAGGTAACTTTCATACAAAAATGGGACTCTTTCATAACTGTTTCAGTATGTTTTCCTTGTTTGACAGGTTCACTGCTTAATTTGTGGTTTTGTTCACTGTTTGATCTGTGGGTTTTGTTATCCCCCTGTATTGTCCTCCCCCTGCCTTCAGAGTGGCACAGGCTCCTCATTTTGTATCTTGTATTTCTAAAATTAGATGTGCTCTCTCATTGTTATTCAATTCAGTTAGATGTCAATCTCTTTGTTTGCCACCCAGCCACTCCCTACCAAGTGTTAATCCTCAATCTTCCCAGTTGTCAATCCCTCTTGTCCCTGCCTCCCCCAGAATGTCAATCCTCCCCCAAACCTGCCCTCTCTTCTGGAAAATTCCCTGTCTATCCTGTGTCTTTCAGAACCCTATTGGTTTACCCAAGTTATGTTCCTCCCTATTGCTCTCTTATTGGTTCAAGTGTAAAATGTCCCACCTTCAACCCCTCCTCAACCATACCTCTATTGGCTTGCTACCCTAAACCCCTCCTACTGAGTGAGGTTATAAAAGCTCTTGTTTGCCCCAAGTCTTGGTCTTGGGGTGCTTGTCTTGAGTGCTGGGAATGAAATAAAGCCACCACTGCTTCACCCCAAGACCCGTGCTGCTGCATTTTGTTCCTGCACTGAACCACTGCTGGTAGCTGGGATTTGTGGAGCTTGTCAGGGGGATCTGTTGCGCCCCCGTTGTCGTTGTCACCTGGCCAGGCCATGGTCAGCGCCGCCACAATAACCAAAAACTTTTTCCATAACTCTTGAGAAGTTTCCTGAAGATGTTTATACATACATACTGAAGATGTTTATTTTTACCATATCAGTGCTTTGGAACAGGAAAAAAAAAATGCTATTGATTTCAGTTTCAAATGCCCATTCTTCTGTTTACAGCAGGGTAGATTTCAGCAAAATTATTAGAAACAGGAGGTATGTTTTATAGCAGTGTTATATTAATTTTTCAGAGACTAATCATGTCTTATCAAGCCATGAGCATCAAAAAGCCAAAAACATAAAATTGGAAGATGTGCCCTCAAACTGTATATTTAGCAATCTCTTTAAAAGTACTTTATTTTTATATCTGAGTGCTGTACAAGTTCAGTTGTGTATTCTCTAGAACCAATTAAGTCATAATAACTTGACATCTCACCATGATTCTCTTCTGTTTTGCCACCTACATTTTACATCAAGCAAATAATGTAAAAGCAAATAAAAATCTGTGAAGGTCCTTTAAACCTTGACAGTCTGTCGTATTGTGAAAGTCAGAGTAGATCAAGAATTTCTCTTATTTTTCCAGTCTTGCCTCTCATTCAAACACACAGGTTTAAACATTTACATGTCTATTCATAATTTATTGCAGCATTTGCCACTCATGACACAAGTACAGCTCTAGCCTGCAGGAAAAACAATGACTAATAGCTGAAAGACAAGTTTCCAATTAGTCACTGGGAAGTACATCCATGCTCATTGTTTGGTTCTCAGGTGCCAGTAAGTTCCAACAGGGAAGTCTGACATCAAATACGTCACCCAGAAAAATATACTGCTTTCAAATAGCTACAGCAGTTAGATCAGAGACTGATTCTCTCTTCCAGTATGTACCAGGTAGATTTATCTTTAAAGAAGTTCTCAAAAATATGAACCCCTTAAGAAGGCTGGTGAGGAAAGCTGTGCTCAGAGTTCTGTTCCTGCCACCAGGACAGGCTTATTCTGCTTCAGAAGACATGTGCCAGACTGTATTTTGTGTTTCAAATTTCAGTGTTAATCATAGAGAAAAATAGCAGAGCCAGGAGATGCACAGGAAAGTTGTTGTGCAAGATGAGAATCCCACTCTGGCCACCTTTGCAAGCCAGGAGGACCCCTGTAATTAGAAAACCCTGGAATGAGAAGACCCTGTTTCCCTCAGCTACTTCCCTGTCACAACAGGGGAGCTTAGCCAAATGCCATTCAGCATTTGCTTGGGTGCCATCTTTGGCATCCCAGTCACAGACTGTTGATCCTTAAATTAACAGACTTGGAAACACAAGCATCTCCTCAACCAGGAAGCATTGCAAGTCTCCAGATTGGGTTTACTGAATAAGCCTTTTGCTCCAGGATTGTGTTCATCTCCATGTTCCTCCTTCCAAGACATTGTGCATCTGCAGCCCAATCCAGACTTTGGAGATAAATTAAAGCCTAAATTTGCTTATTCTCTGTAGGCTTAGAGCAACACAAAACATTCACAGAATCCCAGAAGGGTTTGGGATGGAAACAACCATAAGGATGATCTACCTCCATCCCTCTGTCATGGGTAGGGACACCTCCCACTAGAACAGGTTTCTCCAAGCCCTGTCCAGCCTGGCCTTGAAAACTTTCAAGTTGCATTTCAAAGGGCATTTGCCAATAAAAGAAAGCCAAAATTAATCAAAGTGGATATTAGTCACCTGAGGGCTAGGGTGGCCATGATGTTTTATCATCCAATTTCCTCTTTTTAGATAAATTGGCATAGAGCTGGCACAGCCTGTGCTGCATCCCGTGCCACAGTCATGGTCAGAGGCTGTGCAATTCTTCTGTTCAGATGAGTACTGGACCTGTTCCACTTTCCAGTTACATATGGTCATGATTACCAGCTTGCTTTGGAAAGCACAGAGACTCTGAAAACAGCACATCTGGAAGGGGTTTCTCATTTTAAAACAGCTCTCTGTGACACTGAACAAGTTTCACATTCAGAGTTTTCAGTGTATTCTAGTACTCTGGATTACTTTTTTTCTGGGATTTTAGTAGAGAATTTCTCTTACCTTCTTCTGGAGGATCAATAATTTATGGAATTTGAGATATGGCCTGGCTAGTTTTTAAGTCAAGTCCCTTCTGTTTGGACAAGAGGCTTGAAACAAGGGAATAGGAAAAAGAAGGACAAATACCACCAGCCACCTCCATTCAAATAAAGGAACGTGTTATCTTCCTGAATATATTATGCTCAATCCTCATGTTAATGAGAAATATATAAATAGAATTGGGCATTAACTGACAATTAGGTTTTTTTTTTAATGGGAAGGACATGAGGGATTTTGTTATTAAGGGAGTTAAATTCTAACATCTGTTTTTAATTCTACCAGCTTATTTGTCTGTTTATACCTACAGGCTTTCAAGACATCATTCAACACTGCTAATTAAAGCTGACAAATTCTGTTCACTGTGATGCTTCCTTGTATCCCTGCAAGCCACTTACTCATGTCAGCGCTGTCACTGCAGGTGACACTGCTGCTTGATGGAGAGATGACAAGGGGTGGAGTGCCCCTGAAGGGATGAGAACAGGTTCACCTTGTCACCTGTCAGACAGAGGAGGGAAGAAGTGATGGAGGGCAGTGACCATTGCTCTGGCCACATGCATTTGTCTCTTCTCCAGGCTTGGTCAGAATCATCCATTTTTCTACAATGTTTTGCTTAAAACAAAATCCATGGCAATATTCTCTAGTACATCACTAAAATGCCACAGAAAAGGGACTCCCATTTAATAATACATTGCAGACATACACAAACACACAGTCTGTTTCTCTTGGCAGTAAGAACCCCATCTGCAGCAATGCCCTCAGGAAACTTGCTATTTGTGCTCCAGTCAGAGCAGCACAAGGCTGATTCAGGAGAGCAGCAGCAGCTCACGTGGGAGTGGGCCCAGCCTAGGAAAGCATTTGCAGAAGCAGCTGACTTGGCCCAGATAAAATGCTAGAAGCCACAAGAACCAATGACAAGTTTATTCATTACTTCATGTCCTGGCCTGCAGTCTTCATAGATACAAACACAGGCAGTATTAGCTACTAATTTGCATATGTTTTTCTTGAAAACAAACAAATAAATCCCATGCTATACAGAAAATACTGGTGAAAGGTCAAGCAAGGAGGCCAGGGACAGCCCATCATAAAATCCAGGCCTCTGAACTCTGCATCCAATACACATTTCAGTGCCCTACACACACAGTCACCAATGGAACAAGCTCATGGGTGACTGCTGGCATCCACACTGGGCTGTGCAGGCTGGACATGTGCCACAAGGAGCAAACCCAGAGAGGTGACGACTCAAACAGAAATTTTCCGTATCTTTCCTCACAGAGGAGTTTCACAACCAGAACAGACTTTTTTTTTTACCTTTGGGTTTTGTTGTTTTGGGTTTTGTTTTTTGTTTTGGAATGACCAACATGATTTCAAGTGTATTTTTAAAGCTGCTAGAGTCTAGAAGAGGCTTTTTATTACCCAGGTACACAGTGCTCAGTACCTGTGAGCCTGGCTCCCTGGCTGAGGTGTCTAGACATCTCTGCAGTAGAAATAACAGCACAGCACAGCTCTGTATTGAATCCACTAGTTTTAGCATCAAGAAGTCATTCCATGCCCCAGGTTGCCACTGTCAAACACATCTGTTGTATGAAAATTATCCACTGCCAACTTGAGAGCAAAGCAAAATATGTCCAAATTATCTGTGTTCTCAAGATAACTTCACCTCCTAAAAGACTACATGAAACAACACACCCCTCAACATCATCACCACTGCTTTAGTCACTCCAAAACTCACACGACATGCAAACACATCTAAAAATCCACTTTGAGGAGAGACTTAAACTGGGAATGGTAGCTTTGACAGCAATATTCCATCAACTACTACACTGCATGCTAGGAATATATAAATTATGTATTCCAAATGCTTTCACAGAAACAGATTAAAGCACTTCTCTCAATCCTCTAAGAAGAAAAAACAGTCATAGAGAAAACAACTGTTATTTTAAGGCAGTTTTTAGCTTCATTTGTCTAAAGCTACACTTTCATAGTTCAGTACACAAAAACATTATGACATATATGCAAATCTGATATTTTCATGCAAGAAAGGTGAAATCCCTATATATGAAAGGTTGAAGTGTGATCTTTAAAGGAAGCCTGCAGCTGGTTTCTGTCATCTTTCTTTCTCTCCTTGTTTCAATAAGCAGACCCACAGTTTAAGGAAAATTATAATTTTGTCCACAGGAGAAAAAGAACAACAGACCTCCCCAGACTGAGCCAAGAATTCACCTTTTCTCTTGGGGAAAAGACTCTGGCACTCCTAAAGAAAAAAAGGGAGAAGGGCAGAGATAAAAATCAGACTCTCCAGGTTTTCAGCTGCAAAATTGTGCAAGTAAATAATAAGAAAATAAGAGGTAATCATTTACAAGTATTTGTCACTAATTCGAACACATTTTGTTTCCTGCTTTCTTTCCTCATCTAGTCTAGTATTTTCCATAGTTACTGAATTGAAGCGGAAAATATTTTTACAAGTTCCACTCCTGCTCTCTACAATACAAGTAAATATTCTCATTCTTCCTTTTCAGACTTGTAAGATGATTGCTTTATGGCTTTCTCCAACCTCAAGTCTAAAAGATTCCTTTTACCTATTTATGCTACTTCACCCAGGTCCAATAGGTTAAAAGCACATGGGTCTTGTTTTTAAAAATATAAAGATATGTATTTTACTCTACTGGTTTGGGATGCTGAGAGCCTCTGAATAATTCTTTGAAAGGTAAAGCTTATGCTGCCACAGGTTGCCACACCCTTCATTTGAAGGTTGTTGATCACTTGAACACTTCTCTTGCTGTGGCTCTGTTCTGTCACATTCCCTTCTCCCAGCCAAAGCACATGCAGGGCTCTAACAAAATAACCCCTTCAGGCAACACCAGCCAGCAGAGCATCAGAAGCAAGCAGCAGCAGGGACAAGTGTATCCACCAAAATTAAGCTCTCCAGACACCACAGAAACTCAGTTATTAAGCTTGAACTGCAACAAACCCAAATGGACAGTGCACAGAGAATGAAGCCCATGACCCAAATCCTTAGGAGAGCTGAGAGCTCACACCTGTAAAGGTGCACAGGACATCCACACACAGACCTCAAAACAGGTTGCTATAAGTGTATCCACTAGAAAAAGTTAAAGGCTGCAGAAAAAGCTTCTTAAAGAGATGTTCTTAAAGATTTCAAATGCATCAAAATTACCAGAGACTAAAATTTTATCAATAAATCCTCACAAAAAAACAGAAAACCATCAAACTACTTCTTCACTTTAGCAATGCTTTGGGGATGTGAGTGCACTGCATTTTCCTTTAAAATGTTGAGCTGCCTAATTGAAATGCAGCTCATGTTGCAGCCAGGCTTACTTCTGGATCACTAAGAAATTGGTCCGATTTGGAAATGTCAGGATCTGGTTAGCAATTCAAATGACCACGGTGGTAATTACGGCTTTTCATGTTCCAGCATGTTGCACTGCATCAAAACTGACACAAATGCCTAGTTTTATAATATCACAGAATGGAAATAAATGTCCAAAATTATATGAAAATGTACTAGTAAGAGATTAATAACTGTTATTCTACGAAGAAAGATGGCTCTTTTCTACCAGTATATTTTAAAAAAATGTTCTCTGATAGCATCTCTCCTTGAAGGAAACTGTATTATATTATCACTCACAAGCTATAATCGTTTCTGTCAGCACCAGTCAGAATTTTTGACAGAAAAGAGGAGGAGAAATTGAATGGGTTGTGGGGAAAATAGTGCAATCCTATAAATAAGTCCAAAGAGATACTACTTAAAGGTTCCCCTCCAGCATTTTGTTGTCTCTCCCAGCCAGCAGACTAGAACATTTCAAGTGTTTTATTTTTATCATAAAGTGGAGGAACCTTGTGGATAGGGAGCAATGCATCATGAGCCCTGTGTGCAGCTCTACAATCTGTGGTACCAATGTGTCATTTTGAACTATGAGTCTAAAGCAATATGCATAAGGGAAACTTTTACTCTTTTTCAGTTAAGAAAAAGGAAGAAAGGTCTTTTGAAGTCTAGTATGCCCCCAGAAGTCTTATGAAATAAAATAAATTAAGCAAGCACTGTCTTTAATAGTTCTCTTGTGCAGCAGCCAACTGAGTCACTGAGCTGCCTTGCAGCTGTGGAAGGTTAAACAGAGATCAACACTTGGTACTGCTCCATACCTATTTTGCAATCTGATAGATCACACAACACACCCTCTAGCCATATACATGACTGAGAGCACAATGAACAGACCAGTGCAACACCATCTCAGGCTGACCTGAGCCTCAGAAGGCCCATGCTTTCTCTGCAGTCTGGTATATTCTTGCCCCCTAAGAGGCTGGGTGTCCTGTGTTTATCCATTAATTTATCCATATCCTCCCTCCCATCCCTTGCAGTGCTGGTGTATCATAGGGTTTGCTACTTGTTCTGAGCAGCATCTACACCACTCTCTGTAATTCAGCATAAAACAGCAAGTGATGCCAGAGCTGCAGGTCCCTCAGTACATTACCCCACTGTATCCAGGTCCTGATCCCAGAAGGAACAATTCTATGTTATCCATGTTTCTGGTCTCCCTTGGTCACTCCACCCTCTTAGACCAAGATGGAAGTTCTTGAAATCCCCTGGGAAGGGGATCAGAGGGCTGATAAAGAGTTGATCATCTTGATCAGATAAACCAGGAGGGGACAGAAGAGGAAACTGATGATTTGACACACTTTGTCCTCTGGCTCACAGGAACATAATACAAAGTGCTCAGAAGTAGAGTGTTTCCTCCCATAATCCTCAGGCCAGATTAAAATCTAACAGCAGTGAACCAGACAAACCAACAGTCAGTTGTTAAGGTTAGGAGGTGTCATGGACACTTAGAGAAAAATATGAAGGTTTCTGCCTTGAGGAATGTCTTAGGTTGCAAATGCAAGATGTGGCAGAGGGTGTGTATTCTATTGCAATCTGTTAGAGGTGGGGCAGTTATCTTCTGTTCATTTGGCCACCTGTTAAAACCAGGTGGGGCAATTTTCTTTATCCCTTCCACAACTCATCCTCCCTCCAGGGGATATCTTCTGTTCCTGGCCAGTGAGTGTCCATGCATGGCTGATAAAATTCCATCATCCCATGGGGAGATGCTCCGCCCAAGGGGAGGAGCCAAGCATTCCTACCTGGATACAATCTGAGGTTTGGAACACTATGGGTAGCCTTACCTACTGAATTCCTACAGGACAAGAGCTACATAACCACCACTGAACCTTCAGAGGAAGACCAGACACAAAACACCATAAGAACTTAAATTTCTCTATTTCTTAAAAAACCCTCAAAAATGTACTAACCAGTGACAACATAAGGGAGTTCATTAACTACTGTTCTACCAGAATCAATCAAACAAACAAACAATCTTTTATCTAGGAAAAAACCCTACATCTTACACACTCAGCAAACATATTTCTTACTCTGCAAACAGGCTGCTTCTATCCAAAAATCAAGCTCTTAGTCTACAGCTGGGATACCATAACATAGTGGTTGAAAACGAACCCAAGGAACTCTGCTGAAGCAATGGTGCTCTGCATAAGGAAGCATACTCATGTGTCACAAGATTATTTAGAACATTTCTTGTCTTTAGAGCATGGGAAGTAATAAGCAAAAATACTCCAGAGTCATTTTTTGCTGGGATTATTTTGGTGAACAATGAAGTTTATAAATTCCCAGTGAGACAGTGAACCAGTGCAGAGACTTACAATGGATTACAAGGTATCTACAGGCTCTCTTCTTCAGCCTTTTTTTTAATATATGTTTAATAGTGACTTTAGTGAGTAACTACAGGGTTAGTAGTGAATCCTTACAGCTTTGTATGTACCTGAATATACACAGTATTACTTAATACTGCATTACAAATGCAATAAATATGGCATTACACATTTAAACATGGAAAAAGAAACACATTGACCTTATGTGAGAGATTCTCTTTCTACTGCAAAGAGCCAAAACTTGAGCTTATTCATTCAAGCAAACTGTCACACAAGACTGGACCTCAAAGCTGACAGCTGTGCACAGCATCTGACCTTAGTACTCCCATTATAATTTGTGAGAATATACTCAGATGGCTGTTACCATTACAGAAAAATAAAAAAATTTAAGAAATTAATTTGACATCAAAATAAAATACCTCCTCTAAAGAAGTTAGTTTTGTGTAAGACAAAACTAAGAAAGAAATTCTGAGGCTTAAACTGTAAACTGTTGCAAAAAGAGATTTTTTTCTGTACAGACTTCAGTATAAAAAGGGCCCACCTACTCCATGCACAAGCTCCCAAGTGGGAGTTACAAACAATAATTGTAGAAGTAATTAAAGAAAAAAAGGGCAAATAGACAGATTGGATTCCCAGTAGATGAAGGCTGTCTAACAACTTACAATGAACACGTTTGAAGTCAAGTTCAAGTAATATGCTAACAAGAATTAAGTGCATCTGTTTCATGCTCCCTGAGAATAATGTCATCAAAACTGAATTCAAATGTTTCAAACCTACAGAGAGCCTGAGCATGTCTTTGACTAATTAAAATTAACCATGGTACTGAGGTTACAAGCTTACCCCTTTGGACATGAGCAGATCCTTGCTAAGGTCACTTCATCAAGCAAAATAATGAATGTCTGTGTTCAAAAGGCATGAACAATACATTTTTAAAATTAACATTTTACTGGATTGAAGGAGATTTATGGAGTTATTTGAATTTTGGAAGACCCACAATAGCAGTCCACATAATACTATGGAAACATAACAACATGCAATAAAACTTAAGAAAGCAGGTCAACACTTGAACCTTGGCTGAATTATTAATAAGCCTAAAATAGTGTTTGACACCAAACTACTGTATTTTTACTAAGGAGTATCAATTAGCTTATTTTTTATTTAAAATAAGATAAACAGAAAAAAGGTAGATTTAATTCTTGCTTGATATCATTGAGGCTGTTGCATGTTCCAAGTTCCTTATGTAAATTATAGATCTTGTTTTCCTAGGTCAAATGGAAAAGGGAGCAGAGATTTAGAACTGCTGCCTGAACAGGAAGTTCAAGGTACTGCAACAAGTTCCAAGGCTCTTTTCCAGAATTCATTATAATATGATATTATATAATATATTATATGATATAATGTAAAATATAATATATAATTTTTCTATGATATAATATAAATTTAACAAACTTAAAATATTATAAATTAAGTTATAATATATTAATATACATTTTATAACAGAATATAAAGTGGCAAAATAAAGATTGTGATTCAGAAAACAAAAATTAAGTTTCTTAGACTGCAGTATGCAGAAAACCAGATTAGCAGAGGGAGGGAATGCAACGGAGGGAAATCCTGATCCCCCATTACCTTGCTGTACCAGGCAGGAGGTGAGCTCAGCCCAGGTGTGCAGTTTTCAGTCCCTGTGCCACCAGCTCTGCTTTCCTGTGCAATCCCTTCCCTGTAGGGAGGTGCCTCTGGGTATCACAGCAATATAAAGAAGAATTTAGGTGAGAAACTGACAGATTTAAAGACCATTATTTCCTTTGCAAAGCATAGCAATCTATGCTAAAGTGTTCCCTGTGGGATTTTTTCCTGTCTGAACACAGATTTACTCACTGTGTTCCAACTGCCCACATGACTATAGACAATTTTATTTTTTTAGCATATTGGCATGAGCAAACTCTGAAACATACTAAATGAAAATAATCTTCTTATGTCACAAAATAAAACCCCCTTATTTTACCAGACACTGATCTGATTATCTTCTGAATAAAACTAATCAGTGTAATTACACAGTTTAAAAGTGCACACTGTAGATCCACTGATCATAACAGACAATACTTCTCTAGGTGTCAGCTGTGTTTCAGATTTTTTAAAATGAAGTTTTATGTAAAGATTTTTTTTTCAAAAAACCCATTGGTTTCAAATTATTCTTTCAAATTAAATTACATAAATAGAATTGGATTAAGTTCCCTACCAAATGTCTAACAATTTTAAAGAAGCAAAGTCATTTCATGTATTGTGGTGCTCCATCAACAAAGGGCTGGATATGGAAATCCACAGTCCCACTCTATTGCCCTGAGAAAGCTGATCAGCAGTTTACTTGACTATTAAACATGGACCATTATCACTTAATATGACCATTGTCATTTCATTTCTTAGCATTAATATATGAGATTGCCAAAGGATTCTAATCACAGCAATATCATTCAGGTTTAAAAAAATTAAAAGTAACCCATGAGGTACCCAGCAGCTTTTTCTAATTAAACAAAACAACATCAGAATGTACTACTGTCACTCCTATAGAGACAAGTGTCAGTGCCATAGCCTTCCTCCTCTTATGTCCTGTGACAGACAAAATTTGATCTAAGGCTTTCCAGGAATTCATTGTCTATGATCTGGGAATTCCAGCTTTACTTTTACCCAGTTCATCCAGCTCTGACCTGAAGTATCAGGGATGTTCTCTTGCATGCAAATTCAGCAGCTCTGGGTTGAAAACCACTTTGACATTCCTGGCTTGATATCCTGCCCTCAACAAATGCATTTGATGCTCATGTATTGCCTCCTGGCTGCCTGCTGCCACAGCCATCTGTCTGCATGGCACACTGCCTGTGGGCTAGGGGACATGCCAGCTTTACTAGGGCACAGATGCCAAGAATAGGTGTCTTAAATGCACAGCCAGCACATTAATTCACTGCCACCTTGTCTTACTGCCCTCTGACCCCCATCTCAAGGGAGGCAAGTCTACAAGAAGAGACCAGTAGTCCATCCAGAGTTCTCTTTGATTCCAGACACAGGTCATTACCACGTGCCTTGACGTGAAACGAGCATCAAGAACTGAACAATTATGAAATAAGCTGCTCATCAAAAGCCTGGAAACATTTCAGCTCTAAGCATGCACAAAGGCTAATCTGTAGAAAGTGCTATAAACCCTGGAGTGAACCCTGTCATCTAGAAATGAAAATGCCTCAATGCTGTTAAACATGTAAAGCAAATTAAAGCCACTCCAGCCTTAACACAGTGCCTTTATTTAATGCACAGTTGAAATTAATATGAAACTACGCTTTTCTGTGTTTTCTTATCTCAACAATGGAGAAAAGGTTTAAATTGAACTATTTTATTGCCTGAATATGATTAAGAGTGATGTAAATAGTTCTTTTGTACCTTAATTCCTGTGAAAGTTAAAATCCTGAAGAATGAATACTGGTACTTAATTTTCTTGCCTGTCCCTGTCTATGAGACTGTTTACCATGGGTAGTCAACCAATTTACTGGGGAGGTCCCACAGTCTGTGGCTGCGGCGGCGCTGACCATGGCCCGACCAGGTGACGATGACAACGGGGGTGCAACAGATCCCCCTGACAAGCTCCGCAAATCCCAGCTACCAGCAGTGGTTCAGTGCAGGAACAAAATGCAGCAGCACGGGTCTTGGGGTGAAGCAGGGGTGGCTTTATTTCATACCCAGCACTCAAGACAGGCACCCCAAGACCAAGACTTGGGGCAAACAAGAGCTTTTATAACCTCACTCAGTAGGAGGGGTTTAGGGTAGCAAGCCAATAGAGGTATGGTTGAGGAGGGGTTGAAGGTGGGACATTTTACACTTGAACCAATAAGAGAGCAATAGGGAGGAACATAACTTGGGTAAACCAATAGGGTTCTGAAAGACACAGGATAGACAGGGAATTTTCCAGAAGAGAGGGCAGGTTTGGGGGAGGATTGACATTCTGGGGGAGGCAGGGACAAGAGGGATTGACAACTGGGAAGATTGAGGATTAACACTTGGTAGGGAGTGGCTGGGTGGCAAACAAAGAGATTGACATCTAACTGAACTGAATAACAATGAGAGAGCACATCTAATTTTAGAAACACAAGATACAAAATGAGGAGCCTGTGCCACTCTGAAGGCAGGGGGAGGACAATACAGGGGGATTACAAAACCACAAGTCATGCAGTGGACAAGACCACCAATTAAGCAGTGAACCTATCAAAGAAAACATACTAGAACCTATGGTGAGGACAGGACATACTCCCACAACTCCCCCAGCCCATACCACTTCCTTTAGGTAAGAAGGTGGGTGGACTTCCATGGGATCAGGAAGGACTGTACACCACTTTCCGCTCATGTTTAAGGAGTTGGTGAGGGAAAGAACAGCGAGGAAGAGGCTGCAGAGTATAGGGATTTAAGGACTTGCCCTGGTGCCAGAATTTATGCCACTGCTGAAGTAGCAAGTTGCCAGGTAGAGCATGTTACCCAGGGTGTGCCCATCTGGCTTCTGAGCCAGTTGACAGCCAGGCTCTACTGCTGGCACAGGCAGAGCAGGGATTAAAAATTAGCCTCAAGGCTAATGGCAATAACACAGGACAGATCAAATCACACGGCATTAAAAAGCAAAGTTGATAGAGTTCCAATACATACACAGCGTTCCTCTGAGGAGGTGAGATCCAGCCAGCACATATAAATACAACTGACCTTTTTGGCGGAGAAAAGATTTTTGTAAATACATTTGATTTCCCCAGTTATATGGCACACAAAGGTGCCAATTTTGAAACACATTTGAGCACTGAGTACAACAACTGCTTTCCAGTCCTGAACTTGGCATTCTACCATATTTCGACAAAGCCCTTTTGAAAAAATATTAAAACACCACAAAACCCCCAAACATCTCATTCATATTCTGCTCAGACAGCAGAAATTACCTACCCTCTCTCCACTTTTCCTTATGACTCCATCTTTCTTTCTCTCCATATCTCTCCTCTGCTCTTCCCACCCCACATTCCTGTACAGCTTTCAGATAACCAATAACCAGTCATAAAATAGTCACCTGTATTTGTCAAGTCAGCTATAGTAATAGCTGACTGTGCACCAGAAAAACACTGACCTGAGCCCAGACTTTAAAATACCAGTGAGCAGAAGTTCACTGAACTACATGAAACTCCAAGTAGATTTACCACAAGAACAGAACAATGCTGAATTCCACCAGCTGAGCTGGCCCCCTTCTTCTGGCAAGAGGGGACAACCCTTCAAATGAGAACATTTCATGTAAAATCACAATCAATTTGGCATTTGCATTATTAGGTGTATAAGCAGACTACATGCACCTGACAAATATCTTCTTTATGCCCCACAGCAGTTGCTATTATTTATGAATGTATCTCAGCACTTTGCTACTTAGAACTGAGCATCACTAACTGGCACTGCTCAAATGTTTCAATAGAAAGAAACTTTCTATGATAATTTATTTGTGACAGCTACAAGAACTGTGAAAAATGTAGTTGTAATCCTAGTCACAAAAAAACATTTCAAGAATTGCCACAATAGTTACAGTTTCAGGCATGAGGCCAGGTGTGCTAACTAACACCAGGCATGTTTCCCATGCTGGAGCTCCCACAGCACCCCCGAGGCTCCTTTCATGCACTCAGGTGTACTCCACTGCAGAATCCTTTGCTACTGGCAGGAAAGGGATGTGCACATGCCCTTACTGAGCAACTTAGCTGTTCTTTACAGAGAGGGGAAGGCACTGGCACAGCAGTAGCTCTCTTCACCTGCTTCTGACCAGTGCATTAGTGGCCAGCAGAGGAAAGACTCTGGGGTTCTCCCCCGTAGTTCAATAGCTAACCTGGGCTGTGAGCAGGTGAGGCACACCTAATGTGCAGCCAGTACCTGAGGAACCTGAGGATAATGAAAGCAAAGTATGGCTTATGCCCCACAGCCTTCCTGTCAGCTGTGCTTCAGGTCCTCAAACAGAGCTTACTTCACACTACCTCAGACAAGAAGTCAGTCATGGGAGCTTCACTGGCTTTTTATAAAGAGGTGGCAAAACTCCAATGCATTCTTCCCATGATGCCTGCTCAGAAAGTTGTCAGTACACTCTCTGGATCAGAATATTTGCTTCATTCAGTGTATGTGTTGATCTATTTATGTAGCTTTTCCAGCAATATCTGTATTTACTCCCCATTGGAAAGCTTGATGCACATTAGGATTAATTCCTTCCATTCTTGCTATTTCTACACTATAATTACATTACAGTTTTTATAAGCTAAAGTGCTGAAAAGGAACAATCCACTCTATTTGAATGGGAGAAGATTACACTTGCTCAGAATTCTGTAGAATTTGTTTGTTTGAATGATTGCAAACCATTGTGGGGAAAGAGGGTTACTATCACCATCATGTTTGGCTGGTTTTTAAAGGGCTTGTTTTTCAACCATGTAGCAGATAACATCTGTTGTCATCCTGCCTTGGTACCCTGAGCCTCCAACACAGATAATTATAGAGACAAATGAGCTAAGGCTTGTTGGAAGATCACTAAGTTGTCTGGAAAGTCCCTCTCCCTGCCCCTCACCAAACCAAACCAAAAAAAAAAAAAAAAAAAAAACAACCAAAACATTCACACCTTTCCTCTTTTATACCCATATAAGAAGGAAACATCCCTACTCGGGGAGTTAATGGCACAGTCCAAGGGCATACAGGGACTGAGCTATGTATGCTCCTGAGTGATAATTCCACTTTCCTTCTTGCTTGGAATTCACAGGATTCCTTCCACAGGAGGGAGATGCCTTTCCCCATCACCCAGGGCACACTGATCTTTAGCTGACCATCTTACTTTTAAATAAAAGCTTCATAAACCCTGCCAAACATGGTCCCTTCATGCAGCCATGCCCTGACACAGAGCTTGGCAAGGTTCCCTCCAAAAAGAAAATTGTGTGCATGCACATAGGAACAGAAAAACATCTCAATTCACAGTCTCATTTCACAGCAGCATAAACCCTTGAAAAAGCAATTAGTCATATTACCCAAACTAGAAATTTAAATGGACAAGAATAAAAAAAGCCCACCAGGAACAAATGCCAGAATCCTGTGTCATTTCTAGACACATGTTTTCTCATATGAAGATCAGACTCTTTCTGTCAAGTGATGTTCCTCAGAAGGGTTAGTACTGTGCACACAAAAACTCCCAAGCAACTTTAACAAGCAGAGTTAAAGTTAAAGCACAAGTGCTGCAAATTAGGCATAGGTAAGTTACACAGAGCTGCATGTCATAGCCTGATAAGATAGGAGGCAACTTAATAGAGTGCAGAAGTTACCTCTACACTATTCCAAATCAGACATTAATCCAGGGTACCCATTGACAACAGAAGGATGAGGGGGGGAAAGTCACTCAAAAGAATGTATAAAGCCTCTCTGTTCAAAAGGTTTGATAAAGCAATTATTGAAGCATGAACTAAACCACCATGTAGTAAGAAGGCCAGCAGCCACCTGTAATTCAACACAAGCCATAGTTAAAAGCTGTGCAAAAGCAGATGCTGTGTGCAAGGAGCTTTTACTGGATCTAGACAGGGCTCCAAACATGACACCCAGCTAACAACGGAATAACAGTTTGCTAAGTTTAAGACATTCCTTTGTATCTCCACTGCCATTAAGGTAAGTGGTTTCCTCAGGGAAGGAATACCAGCATGGATGTCAGTGCAAGGGAAGGCCAGCTGGACTCCAAAGTGTGGCCACATTGCAATGCAGTACCAATTCCACAGTGTAGTGTACTGCAGTTTAAAAACAGGCTTCTCCAGCTTGGTTACAAATCCTGGGTAGTCAGGATTTTAAACAGATGTTAAAAATGACACAGGATGGTACAACCCAAGAGGCTGAACTTGTCAAGGGTAGAGTAGGGATTGCATGCAACAGCTGAGGATGGGGGAACCACTACCATCTCTACCACCTCTACAGACAGCAGCAAGAGGGGGGCAAAGAAAGGAAAAGAAAAAGAAACCTGACAAAAAACCAGTAGGGTTTGAAAACTTACTCTAATCATTTTACCAAACAACTGAAAGCATGAGCTTGCTTGATATATTTCTTTAACAAGCAATATGAAAACAGTAATCAAAACTTTTCTCACCAAACTGCATGAGCTGTTATCCAAGCTCAGTTATTTGTTTGCTCATTGGAATAAAAGTCCTGTTTCTGAACCCAATTTCTAACAGATGCACATGCTCTAAGTGATGGTTCCCATGATATTGGTATCAGGATCGAAACAGAGGTAGTCTGAGTACACACACACAAATACAGGCAGACCATCAATAAGCCATGCTTACCACTAGCACATGGTGCAGCATGGAAATAATAAATGACACATCAAAGCATTTCCCAGCTGTAAAAGATTCTTCTTTTTAATTCATCAGCTCATTCAACTGCCACTTCGTTACAGTTTATATTCCATACAAAATAATCAGAACTCTTATACTGGACTAAATATGAGCTAATTTGTAGCAATTTGATCCAGAAGACTTTATTAAAGGCCTTAATATCACCTTTTCTTTTATTAGAAAACAGTTTTATGATAAAAGCAAAGTTTTTGACTTTCAGTAATTCAACATTTGGTCCTAATGCACTTAAATGGAAAAAATACTTAGAGGTTTCGAAAAGCCTAAAATAGAGAAACATCTGCTAAAATTTAGGTGCAGCTGTTTAGTGAAGAGGTCCAACTCTAGAAAAGCCAGTATTGAAAACTCCCTCTGCAATCAATAAAAAATCTATTTAAAAAGTCATGGAACAGGGTGAAGTATTTGCTCAGGTTCAAAGCGATTTTGTTTTGTTTTGTTTTTAAAACACTGACATCTTTTGGTCATCAAAACTTGGATGAATTTCTTAATTTAGTGTCAAACAGGTGTTTCAGTCAAAGCCCCAACCAGGCCAAATTCCAACCAGGCCATAGCTTGTGCTTTTTCAAAGCAGTCAGAATTGTTTAAGTCTTAAGAATAAAGATCCCCAAAACAGTCTAATTTTTGGTACAAGAGGCCTGTTTTATTTCCTGCTTAGCAACTAGTGTCACTTCAATGGTAAACAAAGTCACCTTAAGTTAAGCCTTATTACCAGCTTTAGGCTCTTTTAAACAACTCTACACAGATTTGTATGAAAAGTATCCTACACACTATTAATACATTGTTTTCCAATTGGGGGGAAATCTGAATGGCATTTACATAAAAGTCTAATTCATATGAAATTTGTATTATTTTGGCCCAGGGAAGTGTGAATGTAGACAATTACCATCCTTAGCCTCAGCAAGAAAGGTAGTAGCTCTCAATGTTGTAGATTTAATTCTTGATTCAAAAATGAAATTAAAGGGACTGATAAATTTCATTTCTTCAGCAATAACAACAATCACTAAACCTGCACCAGGCAGGTAAGATTCCTGCTGAACAGGACATAGACTGTTAAAATGAGAAAGTTCCATTTGCTACTGTACAAGAGCAATCTGAGCCTAAAAAAATAAAAAGTGAAAATATGAGTGTCTACCCATAAGGCTTATGTCTGCATGCTTAATGCTATCTAGTGCCTGTGAGTGCACTGCATATTTACACTACACTACCTTATATAAACTGGAGAAGAGAATTAAAGGGTTGAATATTAAGAGATGCTTTCTTCTGCTAATTACCAAAAAAATGACTGGAGCAAAGTTAGACCACTGCATTTCAGACACACAACATCAATATTTCTTGTATTTTTTGCATAGCTCCAAATGCTTCATAAACATCATAATGTAGTAGTATTGTTTTTCAAGAACATGACAAAACTTATATTTCATTTCCGTTTCTGCTGGAGAGGGAACAAGCATGATTCAAAATGTAATGCACAACCGTAATGTTGGTTAACAGAACCACAAGCTACCAAAAAGATTCAGATAAGTTTTGATTCATGATAATTCTTGGGTTTGATCTATATCCTGGCTCATTGCATCACACATCACTGTGGGCTTCTCACAGTCCTATACTCACCCCAGGTGTCCCTTGTTGTCCTGTCCTGGAGCACAAGCTCAAGGGACTTTTCATCACTTCTAGTACAGTCCCATGTTCATGGTTCTCCTCCAGGGAAATCTTTAGCAGAGAGCTAGAGTTATTAAAGATAAAATATGTATTACTTTGCAGATTTTTCAGATTAACAGCAATGGACTGAGGCAACAATATTATTTTTATATTTTAATTAGTTGGGTCAAAAGCATATGGCTTGTCAAAGTTAACCTTACTGCTGCACAACACATCTCTGTGGGTGCAAACACTAGCCAGAATATCCAAGTGACTTTTAAAAGACTTTTATGGATATTCCAGTCTCAAAGGATCCTGGATGAGATCAATGGACGCCAATCGAGATCATTATGTATGACCTCCCTTGCCCATTTCCTTCCCTTTTTGCCTTTGAGGCTCTTTTAGTGCACTGAATATCTTTCTGGGGAATTTCATTTAATATCTTGGCAGCACACTCAATTCCTCCTGTCAGATCCTTGAGGCAGTCCTATAAATAAAGGGCAGAATGCTTTATTACTAGAGTCAGCAAAAGAATTGAGCACAGTGATGCCCTTACTCATACCACAGCATTATTAAAATGTGCATACTGTTTCTGTGGTTCAGAGGCAAAGGGAGGCAAGCAATTGCAACTTAATGTTTGTTCTCTCTGCTCCTAGACCTGTGTGTAAGACTTAGTACTTTGAATTCTGCTTCAGTTGAGCTACCATCTCTGCCTCCTTTACTTCTGTTGACACAGCCCCACATCTTGCTGGTCTTACATTAACACATGCTTTATTTGTGTTTAATCCTGATATGTAGTTAATATCAGCTGCAAACCTGGCACTTCAACTCTTAGCATACAGCAGCCTGGTAGGAGAGATAGCCCTGCACCAAGGCTGGAGCTCAGGGCTCCTAATCTACTTTTGCATTTCCAGCTGCCCAGAGCATGCCAGAGACCTGCAAGAAGTCGCATAGGGACTCCCATTCTACATCCACTGCAGCTTCTACAGCCTGTTGCTTTGATCTGAAGTAAAACAGACAGCAGGTCGTTGCTAAATGTACTAATTTAAAACCAGCCTACTTGAAACAGACTTCAAAGTCCTTGCTAGTATTATAGAACAATCCAGTCAGGGATGACTTACAAAAACACATTGCAGCCAGACTCAAGATTTTATCATAATGCTCATCTGATTTGTGAGTGCTCTTCCCATGGGCTTACATGGTAAGGAAGAATTTTAGTCTTTTGAAAAAGATATTTCTAACATGAGGAAAGCACTAAAATAGGACCCAAACCTACCATTTCATTACTCAGTAATTGTAGTCCAACAAACAATAACATCCAAGACTTATACCAGCTTTAAAGAGGGCAAGGGTGCATCAGGAATTCATTTTCCCATTTAAAATTATTACATAGTTTATTAAAAAACTTAAAACTTAATATTGCATAGTAACAAAGTCCAAAAAGCATTAGCAGCATCTTACTCACGTGCAGCAGCTTTAAAGCAAACGCATTCACTTTACAATTCCCCTTTCTGAGTAGCCAGAAGGTTTTCATCTTCCCAGGGGGAGAAAACCTAGAACCAAGAGTATCTTCAACACTCCAAGGGGGGACATTATATTAAGAAATTAATTTCAAAATAGTTTAAGGCTTATAAAACTTTAGCAAAACATTATGACTTTACAGTTAACTGCAAAACTGCATATTATTCATTAGCAGCCTCCTCCAGGAGAGAGAGCAGGAAAGGAGACATGCCCCACTTGCATGAGATTGTAAAGTTATTGTAAAATTCTCTCACTACAGGGGAATGTGTCAATTGTCAAATTTCATTCATTTTATAATATAGTACATACATTTTCCCCAAAATGCAGCCTTAGAATGGGCATAAATCCCACTAGGCTGCCTCCTTATGGAAGCAACCAACAAAGAAATGAGCTATCCATATGTACACAAAGATAGCCAACATGCACCACTCCCTCTCTAATGCTCCAGTTTCTGTTGCACAGGCTAACTCAGTTACTCTTACCACTACTCCCATCCTCAACAAAATTCCTAAACTTATGTCCTTCAACTGAACTTTATGGATGAAATACAAGATTCAAGGGACACTAACTCCCATATCACTAATTAGAACTTGCAATGGCTTGTGGAAGGCCTATTTAAATAACTGCTGGGCTCATTTCTTGGCTCTCATTTCTCATTTTTTGCCTGTTCAGCTGCTGTTTACAGTGGCTCTCAGCCACAGAGCAGTAAGATGTTATACATGTTATTGCTATGGTACCTGATAGGCGGAGTGAGGTGGAGTGGGGGCTGGGAGGGAGATAATTTTTTTTCCAAAAGAATGTTGCAGAGGAGAGACCTTCCAAAAGTCTTACAAAACATCTCTTTTAGAGCTACCCTGCATTACCAGAGCAGCAGATCTACTTAAAAGGAAAATGAGTGATCTTTCTTCTATTCACACTTGGTGCTTTTCTGGATTTTAGTACTGCTGCACCTCACAGGCTGAGATGACTCCAACCCACACACCTTTCACACAACAAGGCCATGAAAGACAGAATATCAGTGTGAGTATCAGTTTGATACATCTCATCTTCCACCCTGGGATTTTTGCACTGTGGTCGACCTTGGGCAATTAAGCTACCAGGCAACTCCTACTATAACTCTAACAAATCAAACTTACTTCTCAAATCCAATCTTAAACTACACTTCCTTTCTTATTAAAATGCTTATCTAAAGAAGAAAAAAGGTGCCAAATAGCAAAAATATGGCTGGTGTAGGGCTCCAGCAGATGCAGAACACTGTGACTTCAGTGATCATTATTCAGTGTTTACTCAATAAAACTCATTCTGTTCAGCTCAGTCATTGACTGTCTGAATATATACCATAGCATTCAAATGCTGAATTTTTAATAGTAGGTTTCCATAAGGATTTCACTTGTAACAGAACTTCAGCAAAATTCAGCAATAGAGTTCATATAGACTTCATTTATGCACATGGGCATTTTTTTCACACAGACCCAAAAGAAAGATCTTTTCACTGGACATGTCTTGATGATACATGGAAACTTTACTTTCTCTTGACAACAACTAAAAATAACTGTCTAAGTTCTCAAGGAAAAAAAGGCTGTAAAATTATTTCTTTCTATTTGTCTGAAAAGCCAACAAAATCATATAGACATATCAAAATAGCATATACAGCCAAAAAAAAAGTTCAAAGGTCAGTTTAGCAGCACACAATGCAGATATTAATTTTTTCCTTATCTGTACACACAATTTTATATATATATATATATATATATATATATATATATATATATGTATGGTTTTATAGTTAAGAATTGCATATACACTAAGGAAAAAAGAAAACACTTTAAAATCACATACATGTGGTTTTAACCACAAGCATGGAATAACATTCCTCTGCCTTTGGAACAGGTATCAATGTCAAACTCAGGGCTGGAATGTCATCACTGCTGGCAGGGCACTACTGCCAGGACACTCATGTATGCAGTAGTCCCACTGACACCATCAGGTGTTGTTTATGCACGATTCAAGTCTAAATGTCAAGGCAAAACAGAAGGAGCCAGCAGGAAATATACCATGGAAAAGTGTAAGAAGAGAAGTATTAGCTACACAGATACCAATAAAAACAATTTTTCCCCTGCTCTTTCAAGAGGGAAGTGTTGGGGTTTTAGGAGTTATCCTTTTGTTTGGTGGTTTTTGTTTGGTTTGGTTTTTTTTTTTCTCTTAAGGGATCTTCCCTCATACGTGTTGGGAGGAGACAATAATGACTGGATACTAAGGAGAGACAAAAGACATAGTCACAGCTCAGGGGAGGGGTGCAGCTGGCTGCTCTCTCTTTACCTGGGGTTTCTCATGGAGAGCAGAGATACCGTGAGATTTTTGGTCTGGGGAAAAAGGGTTTGGTGCAGGCCCTATCTGTCATGTTCTCTTATCATTTGAAGGAGAGAGAGGCTGTGGTTGCTGTGGGGAGAATTCGTCACCACTGCGGGGTTCAATCTCCTGCTGCCTTTCTTCTACTGTGAGTACAGCTCTGCTCGTAAGAGCAGCCATTGCACTGGGACCTTATCAACGCCCTGCCTCACTAAAAAAGGGATTGTCACCATTTGCTCAGGTGCCTTGGGAAAACCCTGGGATCTTGAGCCCACCTTTCCCTGCCCTGCTCGGAACCAGGCCACCACTGCCCTGCCCTCATGGCTTCACCAACACTGCTCCTGGTTTTCGCTACACACAGCCATGTGTGCCCGCCGAGACCCCCCATGGTTCCCACTACCGCTGTGGAGTTTGATACATCTCATCTCCCACCTCAGAGTTTTTGCTCATTCCTGCTGTTTCAGCTTGCTGCTTCTGAATCCTGCTCAGGCACCGAGATCAGCTGCCCCAGAGGTTTGTGAAGCGAAGCTTCTCCTCCATCTCTTCCCATCTCGGCTGCCATTACCGCGTGAGGGAGGTGAGGCCGAGCCCGCGCCACAGCGCCCCCTGCTGGCCCGGGGGAGTCCCCGCCCCGCCCTGCCCGCCGGGAGCCAGCAGCGCCCCTGGTGGCCGTGCCAGGAACTGCACCCAGGGGAAGGTCCCTTCTCTGCAGCGGGACAAGGCTGGGCTGGGCTTGTGCTGCTGCTGTTGGCTGGTTTGTTATACACATCTTCCAGTAAAAGAACTGTTGGTTCCCATATCTTGGCCTGAAAGACCCTTAATTTCAATACTATAATAATTCAGAGTGAAGGGGGTTACATTTTCCTTTCCAAGGGAGGCTCCTGATTCCTTAGAAGACACCTGTCTCTTAAACCAAGACAGGAAGTTGAACAAAAAATTGCACTGTAAACAGGAATTATCCTGATTACAAAAAAAGCTGACACTTAGGCATTAAACACACTTAAGAGAAATTTAAAATTAGACACACTTTCCTACAATATTCATATTAAAAATCCTCCCTCAATTCTTTTCTTAAAATTGCTGATTGCTTAGTTTAAAACAAATTTTGCTATACTCTGCTAAGACATGGGCCCTCTGAGAAAGAGAAAGCCAACAAAAATACTTAAATACTTCCCAATTTGTAGTATGAGTTTACCTGCACATTACTTTCACTTTCCAAATCTGTATCTACTTAGGGTTTGAACTATAGGACAGCATTAATGAAACAAGTAACTTGTTTAAAAAGACTAGAAATTAGACCTAATTTTAAATATGCACTGGTTTAACAAAACCTTATAATCTGCTCAGGTGTATTACACTTGTGATTTCCTCAATGTTTCTTTAATGATTCTGGAAGATAATTCTCTGTTGCACTGCAAACCAGTTTTGTTCACACATTTAAGTTCCCCCACAGTGGAGTAAGCAAGTTATCAAGAGAACTAATTAGCTTGACCTTCTGCTTTCCCACTAATGAGAAATGCACATAACAGGTCTCTTTTCTTGTCTGAGTCTGTCAATTAAAGCTCAGCTTTTTCTTCATTGCATTGTCCTCAAGAATATTTACCACAAGCACAGACATTATAAGGAATGCACTATCTGCTTGCCTCTTCACACTACCAGGTAATAGCTTTGAATTTTCTTCAAAACAACTGCCATAAAAGAAAATTCCTTTGCAGAAAGCAGATAAAAACCTTCAGAATTCAGAGTTCCTTAGACAAAATTAAGAGAGAAAGATGTGGCTGGGAGGAGGAGGAGTGGAAAGGGTGCAGTTTGCTACCATCTCTGAGCTGGGGAATTCATTGAAGAAGGTTATTTTGGAGAAAAAAAAAAAAGTGTTGTCTTCGTTTTTTCTACTTTAAAATAACCCTTCAGATACCTATGTGAAATTCAAGCTAATTGATAACAGAAAATGGATTTTAAGACCTAATATAAGGCCTTAGCTTCCCACTGCACAGCTTCAGATAAATACATTCATCACAACTTCCAGACATACCCTTACAAATAAATCCAACAACAGATCTTGGCATTTACACTGCATAGGGATCTCTCTAGATCTGCTTGATTCAAAATTCTCCACTTATTCCATCCTTGGTATTCAGAACACCCCAGTTTAGCAGCCCTGATTGCTCTCTTCATAAATGGGAGATTGAACTGCAGAGAATCAAAGGATCACCCTCCAAAGAGACTTGTTTCTTGCACTGAAGAGCACCACAGATCCCAAAGCCTTTCTCACCTGTGTCATCCATCACAGTGAATGAGGATTTTAAGCTCATCAAATGCCTCACAGAGAAAGTCAGCATCTACCAGTGGTGTTCACATAACACTCACACTAAGCTAAATGTCATCTAAATTACCTTTTTCAGAAGAAGGTGTATCTTACTTTTGCTGCAGAAGTGCATTTTCCTCTTTTAGAGTTCAAGCACCTGACATCTTTGTGAGTTGTCCACTTGAAAATCTTTCTACTGACAGCCAGTCAGCTATCATTCTTCTGTCTGGAACACAGCTGACATAAAATGAAGTGACATTCCTCTCTTACCCAATGCCCCAGTGATCACAGATGTGTCCAAGATGAAAGAAGTCCAATTTCAGTTTCCTCTTCTGCTTGAAGGAGGGTCAAATTTGAACCTTTTACTATTCTACCAGCCAGGAAACCTCAGAGCCTGGGAACTCTCAGTCAGTCCTGGGCAGAGAATGATGCAAACTGAAGTGGGAGACAGGCAGGTGGGGGAAATAAATTCTCAGTACAATTGATTCTAATAAATTTTAGGGCAAATTTTATGGGCTGAGCTTTTAGAGCCCATTAGAAGAACATCATGCAAAACTAGCCCCCTTCTACAAATCTGCACCCATATTACTTCCTGAGAGAAAAAGGTTGATCAATTTCCAGCTGCTTTTGGCACCAGTGAGTTTTAGGTGACCAGCTATTATTTGCTGTTCAGTAAGACAACAACAAACTTTGGACAATAATATCAGGCATGAGAATCCAACTGGTGTTCAAACAGCCGAATTAGGAATGAGGTCTTGTGGGTAAAGCACGGCCTGCCAACTTAAGTCTTTTCTAAGTCTGTCTTGCAGTATTTTAAAACTCGGGGAGGCCATCAGTTCCTTCTTCTCAGAGGATTTCTCCAGATGATAAATGGAGATAAATATAACTCTGTTATAGCATGCTTTGAGAACTACATAATAGAAAGATTACATTAGTACAAAAATCAACACCTCATGGTAGATGACACTCCATCAAAGCATTGGTAAAGAATCACTGCACTTCAATTTAAAATAAAACAAAAACAGGTGATTTGCAAAGAAAGTAACCACCAACTTAGCATCTTGTTTTCTCAGTCACAGCTTTATAACAATCATGAAATCTGTTGGTCCAACTTGTCTGTTTTCTTATTTTCAAAATGAGAACAGACTCCAGCATTTGCTCTGGGGCATGCCACCCAAGAACTGACTCTGACTGCCCAGGTCCACAGCAGTTCACTACAAAGTCTGAAGCAACCCTGAGCCCTTAAACACTTTTCTTCCATTGTCAAAATAACAAAAACCAAATTTTCTTTACCTTACAGAAGAAAGTAGTTCCTAGATGGGAAAAACACAACCCAGAATGTTCTTGTTTCATTATTTGAAGGTAATATCTTAGAGAAGCATGTTACAAGGGTACCTGTCATGCATGATGCAGCTGCCTCATGGACATTATCCACATCATCTAATGAGAAGGGACAGCCAGGATGGGAGGTCAGGATGCTGCCAGCTGATGTGTTTGACAGACAACTGCATTCTCATGGCACTGTGCAAGTTAACAGAAGGGAAGTTTTACTCTGACAGTACTCAACTGGAATTATTTTGCAGTATTTGCATGATCCAACAGGAAGGAAATGAAATATAAACTAGAAACAACTTTGAGACTATAGTACCCATAACACTAACTGCATAATTGAATGGAAAGATTAATTTGTTTATTACAACAGTATTTCTTTTTTTGTACCATAAATTAAGCATATTTTTTGGCAGTTCTCCCTTGCTTGGAACAATTTTTTTATTGATGAACCTGCTAATTTTAAGGGCTGAGCCTTTAAAGCCCATTAAAAGAACATCATCAACACATTTTGTTTTTTAAGGCAAGGGAAAGAAATGTTAAGCAAGCTTCCATTCCCATTTTTCAACATAAATCTTTTTCTCTCTCCCACAGTTATATACCAGTATATAAAACTGATTTCAGAAGGTACTTCTGATTTACATGGCTGTGGAAGCAGTCACAAACCCAGAGCATACTTAAAGACATTTCTGCTGCACCTCCTCATGCTGCTGAGTCTGCATGCATCTAACCCAGGAGGACAGCAGAGGAATTTCAAGTGCCATTATGCTGCAAAGGGAAAATGTGCCTTGCTTCCCAGGCTACAGATTGCTATTCATATTGCCAAAGTGCTCTGAGAACAACTCAGGTTGGTGTGTATATCTCTAGACAGAACATTTCTTGAATATTTACCACCTAAACAGATATCAGCAAAACTAGAGCTAAGGAGCTGAGAGAAACCTCCACCAGGGCTTCCTCAAGGTCTCCAGTGCACCTGTGACAAATATAAGTGCAGCTCAGGGACACAGTTCTGTATTTCCTCTCCACTTGGACAGTGTTTATTGAAACAACGTGGTATCCTTCTGAAATATAACACAGATACAGTTTAAATTTTTTTTTCACACATTTGAGGGGAAATGGCCTTAATGAAAAAAAATCTTTGCCTTTGGAAGTGTATATCAATACATATCAATACTTGTATGTATTTTAGCTATCTCCTTTTAATAACAAATGGGGAAGTTCAGTGGAAATCAAATTCTTGTCGTTTGAAGGTCTGGGTCAAAAAAAAAAAAAAAAGGTTGGTTTCTCCACTGTAATTTCACAATCTTTGCGTATGTAGGCAGATTTCCTGAAAATATAAAGTATTTCTCTGCAAGTTCTTGGGTCAAAAAGGTTCAGTGAAGCATTGAAAGTTATCAGGTACCTTTCAAAAGCAATTTCCTAAGTATTTGTGGAGCTCCTGCCTAAAACCACACACATTGCTGTTAGTTTGGCACATTATAAAAACATCTAGCTCCAGTACTTCAGATAGTTATTGACTTTACACCAACCAAATTTATTATCACTATTTGTTCATGACTCACATCTTTACAACAAAAAACCCAGAAATGTAAATAATAGTTTCATGCTAACAATATAATAATTTATTCACCAATTAGTCACCGATGAAAACCAGAAGAAAAATACTCATTAGCACTTCCAGTGGCAGATTTCAACCTGAAATAAAGCAGTTCTCAGACACCTGAGAAGCTTTGTATTTTAACAGATGCCATCATTTTTACCAGGAGCTCTAGAAAAGGTGGCACTTCCATCCATATTATTCTCCAATGCACCAGCCCAAACCAAATAACACAATAATACAAGAGAGATTCCTTCCACCTCCTCCTCTTTCCATCTTTATTGGGCAGGCAGAGTCTGGTTTGTCTTGCATAAATTTCGGAGCAAAGCAAGTGTGGAGATGCCAGCTGGCTTTTTCCTGCACCAAGAACACCAGTGGTTTACACCAGACCTTCCCTCCATGTTGAGCAAATCTTCAGCATCAGGACCCTGGCAAGGTCTCTTCTACTGCACTCTTTTGGTTTTGATGCCTTGAGAGGCTACCTAGAACAGCAGCTGGACAATGTTAAAGGAATGGAGCAGGGATTTGTTGAAAGGCCTTCAAGGACACACCTTGGGCTGTACAAGAGCCTGGCCATGGCTTGTTTTCAGTCTGTGAGCACTGGGAATGGATCATCTGAAAGGGAGTTTACATCCATGTTTCATAAGTAATAAACAGTGAAATTAAATACAATTTTCCATATTGATACATAGTATGGAACTGCTCAATTTGCAGAGCATTAAACAAGTCTTATTTTCAGCACACCTGGGAGAGAGTAGGAAAGAAATCAGGCCCTCCATCAGCATGGTCAAAAGCCCCAGAAATCACTGTCTGTCCTGAAAGTAAGCTTGCATAGCCTGTTCATCAAGATGTTACTGAAACATTAGTGAGACCACCTGTGTGCTTTTCCTCACATTTTTCCTCCTGAGGCATTTCCTCATCTGGAGCAAAAGTCAGAATTGCTGAAACCACTTCACTTCCTCTGAAATCAACAAATTCCTAAGAAATGAAGAGGATTTGAGCATCTGAACACCAGGTGAGCTCTGGCCTCAGTTTCACAGTTTTGCAAAGAGCTAAGGTGGCAGCCTGAGCAACTGTTTCATAATAAGAGGAATCTTAAAACCCTTTTTTTTAAAGCATATTGGGTCTTTTTATCATGCAATCATTTCTTTTCTGCTTGGGGACAGAAAAGAGAGAAAGCAGGAGCTGAACTCAATTTCCCAGTCTCCAACACAACACATATTTTCCCAGCAGGTTCTGTATTTATTATTATTGGTTCCCTAGGCCAAATGCACAGCAATTTCACCAGAAATTTGGTCTGACCTTTAATATCAAAAGTGGGCTTCTGTGAAAGGGACACTTCCCTATTGTTTAACAACATTAGGTCCTAACCTGTACCACTTACAAAAAATCTGAGAGCCATTCTGCAAGAAAGCATATTTGCTTTTCTTCTGTATCAGAGAAAAAGTTAAAAACCCAAGAAAAAGAAGAGGGGAAGTGTCACCGACATGTTTTATGAAAAATCCTTTCTTTAGGATTTTTCCCCTCCTGAGAAACTGAGAGGCCTCAGGAACAACCTGTAAACAATTCTTATCTGCTGCTGTGGGATGCAACAGGGGGAATCTGTGATTGGCCTCATCAGGCTGTTTCCAATTACAGGCCAATCACAGTTCACCTGTCTGGCTGGTCTTGGTCTGAGAGAAGACTTTTGTTATTCATTCTTTTTCTATTCTTAACTTAGCTTTCTAGTGAAATCCTTTCCTCTATTCTTTTAGTATAGTTTTAATATATTATCTATCATATAATAATAAATCAAGCCTTCTGAAACATAGAGTCAACTTTCTCATCTCTTCCCTCATCCTGGGACCCTTGTAGACAAGACCACAGGGAAGCTTCTCTCTAAATGCTCCTGGGTAAGATACAAACCTGAAAGATATGAAATCCAATCTCACTTGCTGCTTTCACCCATCTCACTTGCTTTTTCACCCATGAAGCAGGGTTTTGAACCAGCTTTTCCAAGCATTTGAGCAAGACTGCTGGCCTAGCAGCTATTACCCTAGGTTGGATACTCTTTTTTCAATAGGGAAAAACTACCAACAGATAAACCCAAAACCAAACCCTCTCAACCCTAAAGCCTTCCTTGCCCAATCTTTCATGATCCTAGAGACTGCTTAGCTTTAAAATCACCATCACATTCTAGTAATAGTTACACTCCCCATGCAACAGATATGCACTACACTCCTCCAACTATGGCACTGCCACATGAGTGATCTTATCAGCCCTGTAGCAGTGTACTGTCCCCGTCACATCCATTTTCACTGTACTTCTGTCTATTGATCCATTCAAAGACTCTGCTCCTTCTAGAGAAGAAAATAGCCTTTTTTCTGGCTATAGAGTAGCTAGTTCATCTAGGACACTAACAGGAAAAACTTCAAGCCACCTATTATTTGCAAGTGATTTGTCTCCATAAAACAGTCCTAGTGCAATGGATTGCCCCAACATTAATTTTCTCTACACTTCTTCTAATCATTCAAGTCAGAGGGTGCAAAGCACATCCAAATGTGGCAAGAAAAAACAAAGAAAGGCCACTTGGCAGAGGAGGCTAAAATAATCTACATACTTACAAGAAAAAATAGAACTAACAGCTATTTACTTCTTGTTAAATAATTGCACCTACAGGGCATTTGATTAAAAGAGGGAGCCTGCAACAACTGCCAGCCACGTACACATTCCCATAACTGCTGTTTCCCAACACAGTTTCAGCCACTTGCAGTCCTGACTCATAATCCCCTAGCATCTCCCCCTCGAGCTAAAGCAAACCTTAACCTAAATAGCACTTCAGTTCTTCCACATGAATCCAGATATTTCCCCCATAACCAGTATTTCCACTATCTTTTGTACAAAGCATATAGATAAATATTGAATTGAAAAAGCTGGTTAAAGAAAAGAAAAAGGTGAGGATATAATCTCGCTGACAAGTGCTTGGATCACACATCATTACAGAATATCCCAAGATGAAAGGGGCCCAGAAGGATCATCCAAGTCTAACTCCTGGCCTGCACAGCACCATCCCTGAGAGTCACACCGTGTGCCTGAGTGTTGGCCAAACACTCCTGGAGCTCTGCCAGCCCTGGTGCTGTGACCACTGCCCTGGGAGCCTGTTCAGTGCCAGCCACCCTCTGGGGGAAGAACCTGTTCCTAACATCCAGCCTTAACCCCCCTGACACAGCTTCAGGCCATTCCTCAGCTGCCATCACTGTCACACCAGCAGAGATCAGGGTCTGCCCCTGCTCTTCCCCTCCCCAGGGAGCTGCAGACTGCAGTGAGTCCCCTCAGGCTCCTCTGGTCCAGCTGAGCAGCCCCAGTGCCCTCAGCAGCTCCTCACACGGCTTCCCCTCACGGCCTCGCCGTGCTCGTGGCCTCCTTTGCACTCTCTCTCTCCGTTTCATTTCTCTCTCACACTGAGCTGCCCAAACCTGCCCACAGCACTCGAGGTGAGGCCCCCAGAGCAGAGCAGAGCAGGACCATCCCTCCCTGCCCCCACTGGCACTGCTGGGCCTGGAGCCCAGGACAGGGATGGCCCTGCTGGCCCCAGGGCACGGCTGGCCCAGGTCCCACTGGCCACCAGCCAGGACCACCAGGTCCCTTTGTGTGGTGCTGCTGTCCAGCATCCCCTTCCCTGTGGGAAATGGATTTGTGTGTAATGGAAATGCATATGGATGCACACTGTGTGCGCCTTCTGTCAGGCCCTGAGGCTCTACAAATCCATTTCCCACACTTCCCCAGGCTGTACACACACCTAGCGTTGCGCAAACCCAGGTGCAGAATCCAGGACTTTCCATTGTTGAACTTCATACAGTTGGTGATTGCCCAGCCCCCTACTTTGTCAAGGTCTCCCTGCAGGGCTCTCTACCTTTGAGGGAGTCAACAGCTCCTCCCAGTTTTGTACCATCTGAGAATTCCCTTTGTGTCACTTCAAGTCCCACATCCATGTCATTTATGAAGATGCTGAAGAGTTCTGGGCCCAAGACAGAACCCTGCAAAACCCCACTAGTGACCAGTCCCCACCTGGTGCCACCACATCCATAAATGATTTGTAAATATTATGGGGCTCCAAGACAGTCTTTAAATAAAATCCATGACAAAAGCAAAACTCTCCTGTGAAGAGGTTCATGCAGGCAGGGGAGGAAGTGATCAGCACCTTGTACCTCACACTTGAAGAGTCATTTTCAGTTTGCTTACATAAGATCTAAAGGACTGCAAGTACTTGGAGTGTCACCACAGGCAATGGAAAGTTCACAGTGCTTCCAAAGACTGTCACCCAGGCAGGACATCAGTTACAGGGCACTGGTAAAACTTGAGTAATAAGCTCCAGGAAGATGACATGTTCAAAGGTATTAAGATGGCAGTTTTAGGCACAGCCATCATTCACATAGATCTCTGTCACCCAGGGAAATTTATTAGAACTTTCAGTGTGATTGCAACAATATGTAAATTGGACTGCTCAAATGAGGATATATGGTGATGATGTATAGTAGGAGTCACCAACTAAAGATTGGAAGTGGGGATGAAAAAATGATGTGATTACTGTGGTCAGGCATTCTGAAGGTCTTGGTTTAACAGACTGAGCAAGATGTACTACATCAGAGAAACCCTCCAGAATACAGTTGCACAGTAATAATAATAAAGTGACTGTCTTAAGTATTGAACTAGGGAGTGCAGTATATCAAAACCAGGTTATTATAGAAACAGAGACACAAAAAAGACATGAAAAATAGATGAGTTGTATGGTCTTGTTGACCATATTTTGTTAATAGAGATTCTGGAAGCAGTAAAGTTTATGAAAACGATCAGATTCCTGTACTAAATGGTCTCTGTTTCATCTGCATTGCTGTTCAGATGTGAAGAGTTTTTTAAAATGAGGAGGTGATGATACATTTGAGAAAAACTGGCAGACAATGTTAACCAGAACTACACAAAGAGACTACTGGCCTCTGTTTATTTATTCTTTTAAAACACTTTTTCCTTTAGTCTTGTATGAGGAAAAAAAGCAGAGTGCTTTTACAAAGCAAGTCCCCATTTACATTATTAAGAGGAAAGGTCTACTTTGTGTGAGAAAGCACATTTATTGTCCTTCAGAATTTAATGGGGATGAAATACATGGAGTGACAGCCATGCAGGGACTATCAGATCCTCTCATGTCCATGGTCAGACACCTTAACAAACTTCTGTCTTCATAAAGTGCCAACTACTCTTCTTCAGAACACCCTCAAAATCACCTGTAATACCTCATCCCCGTGCATCTGGCACCATGCACTAGACATGCCCTGACCACCACTGTCATACTTGTACATGAACAGAACTCACACTGAACACAAGGTGCCACAGAGCTACATGCTGAACAGGACAGACACTTAACTGCAGGTGAAATTAAGGCCAGGAAACTGTAACTGCAAGGAAATTGGACTGTTAAAATCCAGTGGGGATTACAGAACAGATATTGTATAGATTACAGAGTTCACATCTTGCAGAAACAGTCACTTTACAGGCAAGAACAAATCTTTGGAAAAAGAAGGAGGTATGCTGGAGTACTATCAAGTCACCTCAGTCCACAAAAGAATCACCAGATTTTAAGTCACCGTGAGAAAATGCAGACACCTCTCATGACTATGGCCATTTCTGCTGAATGCTTCCCTCTATGTCACATTGCAGATGGCCACCTTCAACCTATACATCTGTGTCATCAACACATGGGTCAGACAAAACCACTAAAGTGGAGCTGACAGCATCCAAATTCCCTGCTATTCAGATCACTTCATAGCCCTGAACAACAAAGATGCCCACATGGGTTTTCTACCCACCACAGGGCAGATGAGCCATCACACAGCAACTCTTGGTTTCTCAAAGGATGAAAAGCAGACATACTTAAGGATATCTAATCTATCCTTGCCAGAATCCAACAGACATACCCTTTTCCTGCCACTGGCAGCAAAGTCAAGGCTACAGGCTAAGAATCAGCACACACACCTGCTCTAGAAGACAAGGGCATAAGTACCACAAACCTGTGAACAGGTTGAATAGTCTGCCTGTATTCCTCCTGCAGTAATTCAGTGAACAGCTGAACACTGGAACAGCTGAACACTGGAAGTGACAGTTGAGCAGTAAATAACAGGTATCTTTCCTTAAGATGAAAGGGACTGGAGAAAAGCTGCTATTGCACTTTAAAATGCTGTGTCTAAACACAGAAAGCTACTGAGAGTTTTGAATCACCATACCATAAAAAAAGAAAAAAAATCCTATGCAGGAGGAAAGTGCTCATTTCAGTCTAAATTTTTAAGCTGGAAGATAGGGGGTATAGCATTGTATATTGTAGTTATTGCATTATTTGAACTACAACTAGCAAATTCTGAAATCTGATATCTACTTACCTGGTATCTACTTCCACCCCTCAATAAGAGCAGAAGTTTTATTTTGGATATGTACCAGTTTCAGTCTTCAATGGTTTTACACTCATTGAAACATGAAAGAGTGGAAATAACAGTTGAACTTCATGATCTTAGTGGTCTTTTTCAATAATAATGAAATAAATAAAATAAAATAAAATATATTTTACATAGAGTGTAACATAACATATCATAATATAACCTAATATAATAATATGGAAGAGGTCTCAGGAAAGGTGAGGCAGAATTGGTTACTGCTCAGAAAGATAAAAAACTTCTTTGGGAGAAAAAAAAGTATCAACCACAGTATCTATGGGTACTCCTACAAGAAGATAAGACCTCCAGATGTAAATAACTACAGTTTTGCAAATGGCTTGCAACCCTGTTTTCCTGCCTCAAGGAAAAGCATCCTTTTAAGGTACCTCACACAAAGCTGACTAAAAGAAAATAAACTGTTCAATATCTACTATTGAAAACTGAAAGCAGAGTATATACCCCACTGACTGGCATAAGTCAAATAAATCAATTTTTGTGCTGAATTACCTTCCAGGCCTTCTCCAGACAGACACAGAAAATTCAATCCAGACTAGGCTACTGTAAAGCTACCCCTGGATTTGGTATTTCTTAGTGATATTTGGCATAACTAACCTTAGTATAATACAGGTTAAAAAAATAACTTGTTCTATGCAGAGGTCCCTCTGAGGGCCATATTCACACAGCCTAAATTGCAGTCAAGTCCCTGCACTTTTTATTTTCTAAAAGCAGACTGTGATTTGATAACTTATTTCAGTCCCATGAGTTATCTTTTCCAGCAGCTGCTCCATCAGTGGATCTGTCACCACTGACAAAACACAAGGAACTCAAGGGATTTTAAATCCATCTCTTGATAAAGTTACATGATGGGATTTCTGAGATCATCTTTTAAAAACAATGGGCAATGACTACTATGCACTACTGCCTACCTGGCTTTCCAGAGTCTTCAAGAAATGCCTTTTTTAATGATTTCTTAGAAAAAATGTCATCAAAAAGAAAGATACATAACTGCTTATTCCCTTTAGAACACAATTAAGCAGAACCTGTACTCTATTGATCTCAGTAGTGAATCTCCTGTAGAATCATAGCAGATTTATCTGTGGCATCCTAGGCCTGAATGAGAAGGAGAAAAAAAAATAATGATAATCAGCCCCCTCAGCTTCAATCAGCAGCATGTTCCAAGATCACAGGATCTGAAATTCAAATGATCAAGAGGCCATTAGAGACAGTACAGATTTAGTAGATGTGTGTTCATCCTAGGGTTATTGGGGTGGGGGGGGGGGACCCACCAGGGGAGGGAGGAGGAAATACAGAAGTGTTAACTCCAAAGAAATAGAAAATTAAATATATTTGACCATATTCACCCTTTCACAGAATAGTTATGTGTCTCACTAAAAGTATACTTACTGTCCAATCTTTAATGTTTCATCTGGGCAAAAAATATTAACAATAAATATTCCCCATCCAGCTCTAACTTTAGTGGCTGTTATTTACATCAATAATTTTGCTTTTAGGATGAAAAGGTACTCCAGATTTCTCTCCCTGCAGCCAAACCTTCACATGACTTTCCATTCCACGTGGACTGGTTGTACATTCTCCTCCAAGGGAAAGAACCTCCAAAATTCCTTTGCTGCCCAAACTAGCACAGCATCAGAACTGAAAAGAGTGATCTTGCAGTACAGATTTTGCAATTTGAACTCTCCAAAACAAAAATCTATTCCTCTTCAAAGGGCAACTATAACACTTACTGCTGCAGAGACATAAAAATAATCCTTATCCATAAAGTCATTCAGCAAACACCTACATACATTTCCAAACAACTAGAAAAAAATTCTAGGAATTCCTTTAATTTCCATATGTAGTCATCAATGATCAGTGTCATAAAGATCAAAAAACATACTTTTCAACTCAAATTGGGCTAAAATTTTCAGTCTGCAGGCTTTGGGACTGTATTGTCACAGTCACATCACATTATTTCCATCAAAACAGCTGGAGGTTTCCAGTGTAGGAAGCAATTATTATGAAAAGTGTCAATGTGTCACATTGTGATTAACTTCACATTATAGCATTTGACAAGTAGCCAGCTCTAAGTCTCCACCAAGAAAAAGGGAAATGAGAGACAACACACATGCAAGTCACAAGAGAAAATAACAGTTCTCCCAATGCTATGTGAGCAGATTTTGACATTGCTGACTGATGCCAGAGTTGTGATACACTTCTGGAGTTTAATGGTTTTGGTGGAAAGGTCTGCATGCATGAACAAACACAGTTTGCCTTGTCCTGCCAATGCATGTACAAAAGGTGTCTAGCTAAAACAACATGCTCTATAATTATATCTTCAATGAATGCTGCAATTATTTCAGGAGGCAACAGTCACAATTCATGGCAGGGATGAGAGAAAATTTCCCACCTGTCAAATGCACAGCAAAGAAACAGAGTTACTGTGACATCTTTCAGAGCTAAAAGGCTCAATTTAATGACAGTGCTAGGTATAAAGGACCACACACATCCCTGAAGATTCCTGGGCCACTGACTTCCCAGGGTATGTCCTCACAAAGAAACAAAGATGTGGTGATAGCCTCCAGAAGGTGTATTTCTTTGGTTTATTATGGTAAATTATGCTTTATCTACTATGTTAACCCATGTCATCTGACCAGTTGTGTTAGAAAACAATAAAGCAAAAGACAAGACAACAACAAGCCAACAGTCTGGCTACACATTGCCTAAAACAATCACAAGAGCCTTCCTCTACATCCTCCCCCCCCTTTTCTGGTTAGTAGGTGTGGGAAATGCAAGCACAGAGAGCTCCCAATGCCTCAAGCTCAGAGATAGAGATGGACACAGTGCTTGACCTAAGGCCTTGGAGAAGGCTTGAAGCTATAGAATTGAGAAACAGACAGAAAAATAAGAATAAAGATTTGATGTTTAAGCAGAAATATGTTTTAAGCAAGTAGATATAGGCCTCATATAAGTGGACAAATATGTTAAGCAAGATAGTAGAAGATTTTAGAGTTTAACAATAGAACTTGTAGAGTTGATAAAAAGTAGAAGATACAGTACTAAGTTTCTGTAGAGTTATTTAATTGGGTAGAAAAAGATGCATTGCAATAAATCATGTAAAATACAGCAATTAGTAATTGCTTATGAAGATGCTAGTGAGCTTTGTGGAAGCAGCTGATTAGATAAGAAATTTATAAAAGACATTGTAACTAGAGTTATAACAGTTTTGTGATGCAAGGCTTCTAATGCGATTACTTTGGATCTAACAAACTCATAGTCTCACCCTCCCATGAGACTGAATTTGCAACAAACCATCTTTTAAACACTTCATCAGGCCACTTCATCTTTCTGTATCCCAAACAGGTAGGCATGTTCTGCTCAGTCCAGAGCACACTGCAATCTGACTGTCCTTTGGAGGCCTTTGCTCCAGAGCCTGCTCTGCAGTGTCAGGGAGCCCTTGGCTCGTGCCAAAGTCAGCACACCCCAGTGAATGGCTGTGGATGTGCCAGCTTAGTCAGAGAGAGAATCAGATCACTTTTCCAGGCATCATCCTGGGGAAGTTGCAGGAAGCTCAGAGAAAAGAATTAACAGAATTCTTATCTTTGTCTCTACACCTAGTGTTTGTGAACAGGTAGAATGTTTATGGAGAGAGACTCCCAAGAAGGTGTTGTTCCTAATTAACCAATGGTGTGAGAGGTGTTGTTAAGAACCAGTCAGGTTCCGGGTCAAAGATCCTGTCTATAAATATCTGTAGTTTTCTAACAAAGCTCACTTTTGTGCCTACTAATCACAGGAGTCAATGCCACTTTTCTTCAGGCTAACTCAACAGTGTCAAACACTTCTCTGGTTCACAGCTCCAAACTGCTGACTCAGAACACCCACACAGGTCCTGGGCTAAAAAACAAAGCTCTGAGGAGGGTCTTCTTTTCAGGAACCTGCACAAGTCAGACTGCATACCAAAGAAGGCCATGCAGAGGTAGCACAAACTGCTCCAGCAACTTGGAGTGCTAGGATCTCATTTTTCCATTTCACTTGGCACTAGGAGAACCCTGCTATCAATTCTGAAGGTAATAATTTGTGAAAGTATTTGGAGGGGAAGGAAAAAAGCAACTTAGGGGACTTCATCAAAAAGAATTTCAATACTTTTAAGCTGGAGTCAAGACAAGGAAATGATACAAAACATATGAGATCCTGAATCCTAATTTCACTTCTAGCAGGCATCTCCTGTTTGTACAGTCTATTCTCCAGCTACTCATAGTTTATTAAATTAATGGAAACTCTGAGCTTTAGCATATGTTTAATTGCTACAGTGTGCTTTTTTGAGCAATGATATGACTTTCCTACTGTATAGAAAAACACACATGGATGCATTTATGTAGGTCAAAAATATCCATGCAGGCTTTGATATTAATTAACAACACATATCATCCTTGGTCAAACAAGTACTTTAGGCTGTACTTAACAATGTAGAGGTAAGCTGATAAAAAGTGTCCCAGTTCCTCAGAATTAAAACAAACAAACAAACAAAAACCAAAAACCTCTCCACAAAACTAAACAAAAAAATCAACCAAACAGCAACAACAAAAATCAGTTAAAAGAAAGACATTCTTCCACAATCAGAGTCTAATAATCATCTGGTCCTTCCACAGTATGGCTGTAACATCACCCCATAACCCCAATGTCCCTCATACTCATGCAGCTGGAAAGATCTGTGAAACACAGCAGGACAAGGGACAATTTTTTATCTGTGTTTTAGTCAAAAAACTGTCACTAACTAGACTAGGCAGGTCTGGCTAATGCTTAGTGATAACACCCAAGAGAAGAAATCCAAGTTCTAATCCTCAATACATGCCACCCAGATGGATGAGGGTGACATCATTTGCACATTTGGAAGGTGCTACATATTGAAATGAATCAAGTTGCTTCCAGTGCACCAAAACAACTGCAGAAATTTAATTGCTTACTCTAAAAGCACAGGTACAGGGAAATCACAGATGTTTTTTAACTGTGGGTTTGCATCTGAAACAGCTATACCCACAATTTGTACTGAATTAATGTTCCCCAGTGGCAGGAATGCTGGGCAGATACGTGTTGCACACTCAGACATGAGAACACCATCCTGTCCCCCTCCCATAACACATGCAGCCTGGTACACAAAACATTGTACCAGGACACAGGACAGCCACAGAGGGGCAGGGTCAGAGCAGCACGCCGGGGAAAGCAGTGAGGCATGTCACACATGGCTTCTCCTGTGAGCCAAGAGTGACACCTGCTGGGATCCAGGCTGGCCTCACCTCGGGGGGATGAGGAGAGCCCGGCCAGGAGAGCCCTAAGTGACAGCACTGAGGGCTTTAGCTCCTCCTGCACACACACACACACATCCCACTGCCTACATTCCAGAGAAATCCACACACTCTGGAGGCTTCTAGACAAGCTACACCACATCACACAACTCACCAAAAAGTGTGCAGCAAAAAGGAGCAGTTAATGTTTGTGTAAGGAACAAAGGACAACTGAGTCCACTTCAGAGCAGTGAAGGAGACAAAAAGCAGAGATTGAAAGGTCAAAGGCATTCACTGCCATCCTTCCCAGACCTGTCCCATATGACTTTCAGTGATACCACCCAAGAAGTGAAACAGAGAACACAGCTGCAAGGAAAATAAAAACTGCTGGAACTTTCATCACTGAAAATGATGTATTTGTGGTCAACATGGTGCCAGTCTTGAGAAAAGATTACAAGAAGTTCAATATCCACATCTGTTCTGAAGATTTCTAGGAAGATCAGCAAAGAAAAACTATTTTGTGCAGTAACAGAGAATTAGCTCTATGTTGTAGTGTGACTGAATATTCCTTTTCCTTAGACCTCAACCTGTGCTAGCTCTACAGTGCTACTCCTGGGTGGCTCTGTGGGCCCTGCAGTTAGCACAGGTTTTGCAGTGTTACTAAGGGTTAGTGAGCACACTTTAATTAACACTATGAACTCACTCCCTGCCATTTTCCTACAGCACCAACCTCTAATTGATGCCATACTCTGTGTTTTTGAGGTTGGAGACCCCAGACTGAAACTCAGGGTACAAGCATTTCCCATTCCATTCCACCTCATCCACTCCCAGATATCAGGGAAAATAGGAGTTGGGGGAAAAGGGGGAGATAAAGTAACATCCAAAGAAAAAACACCTCAGCTCTGCATTCTGCTGCTCTAACATCATCTGTTCAAAATAATAGAGCATTGCTGCCACCTTGTGCTATGAGAGATGTCTGCAGTCAAGGGGTTTCTTTTATTTCTTACTTTTTTAAACCACAAAACCAGAGGTGCTCCTCACATCGGCTCATTGAGGACAGAGGGTGAGCAAAGCCCCCATGTCCCCACAGAGGGGGGACATTGCCTTTCACCAGAGTGCCCAGCCCAAAGCACAGAGCTGCCTCCCCTCCCTTCCAAGGCCAGGGGCACAGCCAGAGCAGGAGGCTCCCAGGGCCCCCCAGCCAAGCCCTGCTGCAGACACAGCATCCACAGGGCCAGGTATCCCCAGCCCCCTTAACCAAAAGGCACCAATGATTTGGGACCTTCCTTGATCATCACTAGTCAGTGGTACAGATCATCCATGCTTTTTATTTATGGGAGGAAGCTCACCACAAATACTTAGAAGGTGGCATGGCTGTCATTGACCTGCTCAACCAGAGGCAAGCAGCCCACAGAACAACTCTTTATTGTCAGTCATCAGAGGGGTTGATTCTGTGTGATGGATGAGCAATGCCATGGCTGACTCTCACAATTAAAAGGCAAATATCATGTATGTATGTTAGGAGCAGTTTTATAGATTTATAGCTGTGTTTTACCCCCCTTGTGCTGTTATCAGGGGTGCCCTGGGTGTGGGACATTTGGGAGGGTCACTCGTTCCTATGGCAGCACCTGAGCTCCAGTCAAGGTGTCAGGCAGTGATCTCCAGCCCTGGGCAGGGAAGGAGGAGTCCATGGACAGAACTTTGGGAGGGCTAAAGGGTTAAAAGGGGAATCCTCCATGGTGTGGGTGAGCACATGGTGGGGAAAATCCTCTGCTCCTGGCACTGTAATAGTTTCTCTATCCAGTCTTCTGCTGTATTTTTTAATGAAGTTTTAATAAACCTTTAAAAATTTTTGGAAGTGAGTATCATTTCTCACATTCTGACTAAAACTTATTTAACCTGCTAAACACCACAGCTTACACTACAAGAACTGATGGTCTGGCAAGGTTTGTGTTTGTTTCCATGCTCAAGTACTTTTTGAATAAAGTCATATTCTTATGGAGAGATTTTTGCTACACTGTTTTCTGAGAAAGATGTTTAAAGGGAGATAAATTTTGACTAAAAAGTTATTTTAAAAAAATATGAGTGACTGTTCTTCTGCAGCAGAGAGTACTAACATAGGAAACTTCTCAGAGAGACAGAGGCCTTCATTTCTTAACCTTTCTAAAGGCCTGCAACAAGACAGTGTTCAGATTTTCTTGACTCCAAACAGACATTGGAATGCATATTAAAAAAAAAATCTAGTTTTATGGCTGTCCACTATGGTTCTGCCTCAAAAAATCTTTCACTATTGTTGTCATCTTATTGCAGGGATTCCATACTGTTGTCTCCTTATCACAAAGGTTCCACACCTTCTTGGTGTTTTCTCATGGGCAGCTCCTCAGAGCACTGACGCTTTCCCCCTCACAAAGCAGCCAGCAGACTCCAGCTCCCCTCTCAACCACCCACCCCACTCTTTTATAGAACTCTTCTTCTCCCTGGTCACAGCTGTGGCCTGTTCAAGTCAGGCCTGCTCCTAATCTTTGATAGTTGGCCCAGCTGCAACTCCTTAGGGGTGAGATTACTTTCTATACTATCTTTATTTTCTTATATTCTATTCCCCTACACACAATCAGAAAAGAAAATCTGAAGACTCCTCCACCTCTTGTCACAGAAAGCTTCACAGAATTGGCCATCCCCTTATGTACAATTTGGTTTGTCTTCTCTGACCAAAAGATTGGCTATAGTCAGGTATGTTCCTTATTCAAAGAAGATTCTGGGCTGCTCTGCTGCTTTTGCTTCCTTAGAAATATAAAAAAACCCAAACAACCCTAAACCTAGAAACTGTTACAGAATTGTTTGATGTTTACCTCCCCTCCATTCCTCTTCCCTGTTCTGTGCTAGACACTTCAGTGAGATTTTATGTCTCTTAAAGAAAGCTGTACCAACCATAGTTAGTTTACTTTGGGTTTGTTACTTCTATCTCTTAACTGGTCTGGTAATTCACTGCTATTTTTTCTATTCCTATCCACTACCCACTATCCCCCTTCTGCCATCCTCAGTGTGATCTAAACAGCATTCAGGCAAGTGAAGTCAAGCAAAATGAATCAGGGTGTACTGACCAGGGCAATTCTCATCTTAATCCCTACTTCATCATTTGAAATGATGCAGGGTGAAAAAAACCCTCTACTCTGAATCAGTGAGAACACACAGCAAACACCCAAGTCTGTCATGATGTGGCCACCCCCTAAGGGACACAAATGTGCATACCTCTCCCCACTGCAAACCCACTTTCACTTCTCCAAAGCAGAGTGAAAAACACAGAGCTTCACTTTGCTCCAGCAAGACTGTCTCAAATGACCAAAGTACCTGAGGGCTGTTAAAATATTTCCAGACATAGAAAACTGCCGCGCTGCTGCGTCGAATGCACTTCACTCTCCCGCGAGCGGGGGTGGGGAAGGCGGCCAGGGCTAGCTTGGAGCACAGCAGCAGCTAGCAGCGGGGGGCACTACCCGGATCCGTCAGGGACATCTGGGCAGCGCCTTCGGCAGAAGCAACAGTAACGACAGGAGCGGCAAGGCGGAGAAGCCAGAGAGAAAAGAGGGTCTTAACTCGCCTGGTGCAGTCCAGAGTTTTAATGTATCATTGTTTCCAGGAAATCCAGCGGGAAAAGGCGAGGACAAAGGGGAACAGCAGTATATAAAGGGGTGTACAAGAACCTATGGGGGAAACTGAGGAGGGGAATTAAACATAACTGACACGGGTGGCAATAAGTGATACACGAACAAAGGAGGGGCTCGGGGCACCTGCCCAATCACCCCCTGTGGAAGGGAGAAGTTTCTGGAAGGATGGGGGGGGCCTTGGGGAGATGGACAGGGCCTGAGAGGAGGGGAAAATGTAACGAAAGGGGCAGTTGCCAGGGGAACAGGGGTAGAGACAAGGGCTTGGCAGCGAGCCCAGACAGGGAGGACACAGGACACCATTCGAGGGAAAGGGGGAACCAGGACTGAACCATCGAACTGGGTATAGGGGTGGAACTGGGGGAAACATCACAAAACGGGAGAACAATACAAAACAGGGGAGGTAACATAACTAGAAACCGACCGCGCACCACAACAGAAAACCTGTAACACTTTGCAAACAAATTTAATTCCTCTTTGTTATTCCAGATTGGGTCTAGCAATAGGAAAAGGTTTGAGTTAGGGCAAGCAAGGTAAGTGCAGGCATGGCTGTGTCTGCTCAGATCCAGGCCCAGCTCTGCTGTACAGGCAGGCAGCTGTTTTGCCCTCAGTTCAGTCAGAGGCACTCACCAGCACAACTCTTCCTCAACATGCTCACTAAGGAAGATCCTGCAGCTGTTTCCAGTCCAGAAGTTCTGACAGGACTTACAGACAGCCTTTGTGTCTGGGGAAAAACCCAGCATTACAGTTCAGTCCATCCTCTGTGCACACACAGAGCATATGTGTTCTGACAGCCACTCACAACAGGAGCTTGGCTCTTCCCTGCAGCTGTCAGCACTCATTGTTTTAGTGTGGAGCCCTCCAGTTCAGTCCTGGAGTGTGAGCCAAAGCCATGGCTGCAACACAGATCTTGTGGAAATACCAGCAGACAGTCAGTGGTCTGAAAAGTTAATGTGTTAAAGTTAATGTTCACAGGGGCCTTAAGCTGAGGGAAGAGACAAGAAAGTTGACTCTATGTTTCAGAAGGCTTGGTTTGTTATTTTATGATATATAATGTTAAAACTATACTAAAAGAATAGAAGAGAGGATTTCAGCAGAAGGCTAGCTAAGAATAGAAAAGGAATGAATAACAAAGGTTTGTCTCAGTCAGAGACAGTCTGGACAGCTGGACTGGGATTGGCCATTAATTAGAAACAGCCTGATGAGACCAATCCCAGATCCACCTGTTGCATTCCACAGCAGTAGATAAGAATTGTTTGCATTTTGTTCTTGAGGTTTCTCAGCTTCTCAGGAGGGAAAAAATCTTAAGGGAAGGATTTTTCATAAAACATGTTGGTGACATTAATGCTTTGCTCAGATATACCCAGGGAAGGCATAATGGTTGGACCTCTCCAATATAGACCACAGTACAATATTTGAAGGAAAAAATTATAATTTTATCCTTGCCACCTGCAAAGGAGCAACACTGACAAAGTGGTGGCACCTCTGACACAGCAGTGTCCTAGGTGATGCACAATTTTACAAGCTCCAGCTTACCTTTTTCATTACAGACTTCAATTTTAGAATGTAACTACATAGGTCCTGTTCAGATAGGTAATTCTGAGTTAAATAAGACATTTGTCTACTACAATGGGACAGGAGTAATGGATATTATTTTAGTTATGGATTAAGTGTGCTAATAGAACACTTCATCTAATCCTGTTTTCTAAGCAGCATGGCTACTTACAGTCTCAAAATGAACTGTGTCATCAGAGTGGTTTCATACAGCACCAGGCTCCTCCTGGTTTGATGCAAATGTCACAGATGTTGTGGTTAACATCCACCACTGATAATCTGATTAATCCTGCCCTGAGTGGTACTGGAACACACTAGGAATTAATTACCATCAGAGGGCTGAAGGGTTGAAGGGGTTTAGAATTTAAATTTGTCATGTTTGTACAAATAAATCAGAGATAAACGAAAACATCAAAATACCTTAGTGCTTAAAATTGATTTGCTTCTGTAGAAAAGAAATTAAATTCTGGATTCAAACCAGTAAGTACTAACAGACATAATACTGATTTTCATTGCAAGAAAGGCAACTTCTGCTTTCCCATTTCAGTTATTGTCATAAATTCATGAACAGCTACTTGAATATAATCCTTAGCTCTTATTGAGTAGTATCATGGGATACAGGAGCAAACATTTTATCAGTTGGTGTTACTGGGTACAACTGGGGAAAAGTGCTGAAGTCTGCCCAGCTGTCCTTTGTATGAATTGTCCCCAAAAGACATGGGTCACACTGTGATCCCTGTAACTTTAATGTACCACTCCAATCATTTCTGTCACAGAGAAATGGTGGAAAATTGCCTATCCCAAAGCATGTGGACAGTAAGATGAAGAAATTGTAATGACTTACGTGATGCCAGTTGACACAGAGATTACAGGGCTGTCACCAGCTTCTGTAAGGCTGGGTTCCCTTGAATTTCAGCCAGCAATGAGGGGTTAAAATCACTCTCAGGCCTTCAGGAAGGCCATTTAGTGTGAGGATGTAGCTTAGCCCTAGGCACTGGAAATCTTCCTACCAGAAGCAAAGAACTGAACCCAGCATTTCTCACAGAAATGCCTGAAGTACACTATGCTTTTACAGCAAATCTACTTCCTCACATCAAACTTGGAACTGAAAACAAACGTTTTCTGGACCATGGTATTGCATGCGGTAGATCAGGGAGAGGACACAAAAAAGATACCAGTAATTTATACATGCCAGGCTGTCAGTCTCTACACAGAATAAAACACAGGAATGAAGCTGGTCAGGGCACCTGAGGAGGCCACATTTCTAACATTATTTCAACAGTTGCTATAAAATTCAGTAGTTTTCCAGCATGCTCCCTCTTCAGCAGATGAGCTGTCCTGGTTGCAGAGAAGGATGGTGCAGTTCAGCACCAGCCCAGTTTGGCACAGCATGCTCCTTGAGAATAATGAGAGACCTTTCTAGGCAAAGGATTTCAAGGTTCTTGTAGACCCCACCTTCCATCAGCAGCACAAAGAGAACCAGCTGCAGATAGGTAACAATAAGAAATTATTTATTGTTCCCATTTTATATTTGGTCTAATTTAACAGCAAATATACAAACATAGCAGGATCATGCACTCAGGCACCACCCATTCCATGGGCAACCTCTTCATTTCATAACCAACTTTTGTCCCATTGACCTCATTTAAACACAGAAGCAGCCAGGAAGAGAGCTACAGTCTGAGTGCAGTGGTTCTAGCCCTCCACTGAAGCTATCAAACAACCTTCTAGAAGAGGATAGAACCTGCAGAAAAATAAATTACATTCCAAAGGGAGAAAAAGAAATGCAACACAGCCTGGATACTTGCACCACCAGCATAATTTTGCTTCAGTCAGAGCTTAAAAGCTTCACCTCAAAAGCTACTTTCATCTTTCAGAAAATGCCTTTTAAAAACCTCAACAAACTAACAAAGCCTACCTAGCACCATCTACCCTTCATCCCACAACCCCCCAGAGATTTAAACCCCCATGGCACTTGTCAGGTGGCTGTCTGTCAGTCCTTCCACTAGGGCCATAATCCCAACGGCCAGGCTGGATGAAGCTGTTCCTGGTCATAAACTGCAAACTGCTCCAGCAGCCAAAGGACACTGAGGGGGTGTCTGCCTGTCACTACATAAATGCCCCCCAGTTTTAACTCCTGTGGCAAGCACATCTTTTCACATGAAGACCCCATCCCTGACCCAACTTGAATTACTCATGGTCACACAGGTGGCAGCCACAAACTAAACCTCAAAAACTTCAACTTCTGATCTATCTTCAAGTCAGATATATACAACAGCAGAATTTCATTTCAGCTTTTCTTCTAGCTGCAGCTGAGGAGCAAAGTACAGCATTAATCTGTCGAGTCCAGACCTGCTTTCAAACACATTTTCCTTCACACTTCCATCCATACAGCCATGGCTAATAACACTCATACATCAGCAATTTCCTTCCTGTGGTTCACACTCCTCTGGGGGCAGGGAGGGAAACCACAAACTATTTGAGAGATATCCACCAAGAGTGTCTGAGAAAACCAGGTTTATGCACACCTTACAGCAAACCATAATTTTTATGGGCCCATAAAAATTTTACACAAGTCCCTTGTAATTTGGAGGGGAGGCTCCAAGAACCACTACTGTCCACTGTGATATTCCAATGATAGAGAAATCTCTGATTTAAGACCTCAAAACCCCACATTATTTTACCAGCTTTGCCCCTTCCTGTCTATAGCAATAGACAGGACTTATCACTGTTGTGGGCCTCAGTCTCTTCACTAAACTAAGGGGGAAATAATTGCATTTTTTTAAAAAGATCTGAGATTAAGTAAATGTTATTTAAAAGGAATGTGTTGCTACTGATCTGCCTTTAAAGTTCACCTCTGTAAATCTCTTCAGTTTATCAGATAGTTGCCTTGAATTCCTGAGTCTCTGTAATCAAACCCTGTGAATTCAGCACTGAATTCCCACATCTATCTGGAACTATCCTGTTTGCCCACATATAAATAATTGTTGTGAGGTTGGTTTAGTGCTTACACACTGGGGGCAGAACACTACAATATAGTGTAAATATTAATGCAGTTGGTGAGAGTTACATGTTCTATGTTTGCAAGCAATTGACACACAAATCACAGAAAACAGGATCACATAAAAACAGAGCAGGAGCAGGATGCAGAAAGCATTGGTCAACGGAGCAGGGAAACCATGCCAGCATTATGACACCATTAAGGCAAAGCTTCTCAAGCAGATTTGTCCTGTCAATACAGGCACAGAAAGAGATGATTGCATACAATCTGTATGTCAGCAGAAATACTTCAGTTGCTCCCAGCTGTTGGGCAGAATTTAGCAATGATATAAACCTTGCATACCTTCAAGGATGGCTGCCTAGTTCAGACCTTGAAGGATGTTGTTTCTTCACATAAATTTGTTAATTTATTATTAAGCACCTGTAAGATCTTGTTGAAGAACCAACAAGCCATTGTGCTAGCTTGTGTCTAAACACAGATTTTAACATTACTTATATTTCAGCAAGCATACAATCACTGGTTTAATAATTATATACATATGTAATTATTTTATATATATATATATATGTGTGTGTGTGTGTGTGTGTGTGTGTGTGTATTTATCATACACAATTCTTTCACGTTACATGACCTGGCTTTTACATGGCTTTGCTTTAAAAGCTTTATCTGTATTTCTACTGCTTCCTGGAAGAATCCCACAGAAGAGCTTTTATATATGGTTATCACTTTTAAAAATGCATGACTTCATTAGAAGAAGTCCCAATTCTGGTCTGTAGAAACATGACCCAAAATCAGTTAAAAATTAGTGGGAGCTTCCCAGTGGGTAGTCTGGGCCTTGAAAAGCCTTTTCCAGTCATCTAACCTTCATTATGCTAATTTGTACAACAAATGAATCCTCCTGGCACTCTATCTCTTGTGTTTCTTCAATTTCTACCTTCCTGGAAGCTTCTTTTGCTTTTAAATATAAAGGTAAAAATCTGGTTTGACCTCATTCTCTCCAGAACTCAAGGAAACTGGACAGGCTATCAGCACCAATCATGACTACGTCCTTCCCCTACCCACTGCCTTAGCTGCTGCTTCCCACAGTGCAAGCAGCTCCTTCCCAGTCTTGCTCAAACACACGGGGGTTCTGTGCAGAAAGCTCTGACTGAGCCTCTCAGGGTAAACGGGACACAGGTCACAAGTTGCCTCAGCAATGAACTCACAGGTGTCACACACTGGGCAGAGCCCATCCACCCAAACTTCTGGGGTGGACGTGCTCACTCAGACAAACCCAGCAGGATTCCTTCAGACAGAAATATACATCCTGAGCTAAACTTTTAAAAGAGTGAGACTACAACTCTCATCCTAAACACGTAGGTTAACTTCGGTGTGCTCATCAAGCTCTCAGTGGTAGAGTGCCCTAGCTTTCCAAGTAATACAATGCAGCTCTGCCCTGCCTCCCACAGCTGTGAACAGGGCTACAAAGGTGCTTATGCTGTTCTAACTACTCTCTTAAGGGAAACGAATAGGAAAAAATTACTACTTGAAAAACAGCAGGCCTGTTATAATGCTTTCAGGGAATGTTTGCACTTAAGTTTCACCTTTGTTCTTACCCTGCAGCAGAAACAGTACTTAAAGTTTCAAACACTTCATTCAGTATAGAAACTTGAAGCCAACGTCTTTCAAATGCGTATTAGTCTGAAGGGCTTCACCTGGCCGTGGCATTGTGAAAGCTAGTGGGTTATGCAAAACCCATTCTAGCTTCAGGGCAAAGGGGTTAGTGCCCAGGCTTAGTGCCCAGGCAGCTTGCTGTTAACTCCAGCTTACTGTTCCCCCAAACAGTGATGTAGCCACATACAGCTACATACACCTATAGGTTATCAGGGTCAGCCCATAGGAAGTATAAGGCATTAATGTCACACCATTCTGACCATGGTGTTCCCTCTGCCTGAGCCTGACCCTCAGACCTGCAAGTCTATTGCATATCTATTATATATCTCTGATGCTGCCTAGGCAATCTTCATGTGTATCAGAACAGCTATCGTTGTTTAAATTGTTAGACTGAAACTCCTATCCCTAAAGCCAGACAGTTGAATAGTTTTGGGTTTTTTCTGTCTCAGTACAAAATGTTTTAGTCACTTTAGCATAATACACCTTTAAAAATATTTCTAAGCCCCTCCTTGATGTCATTTCTAGGGAACATTAATTTACTTCACTGCTTTGATGCTTTCTTTTTTTTTCTTTATCAATTAGCAAAGCATTCTAGGTCTTGGCCTCCACAGCATAGAGTGGCAGTCAAGAAGCTTTAAAGTTGCACTCCTTTATTAAAAGAGTTTTGCATTACATTATTTTGGTTTTGAAGTGCAAGGGATGCTTGTATTAAGTTGCCATGAGTTATGTTTTGTCATCCTTAGGCAGACCAGGGCTTCTCTGTGAATAGTGCTGGTGACATCAGTGACATAAGTGAAATGTTGACTACCTGGGTTATCAGTGTGGCAATCTGACCTTAGGAATTCATTGTTCTACTCTTTATCCATATGAAGTAGTCAAATTTCAGTTCTCCTTTCCATGCATTATGTAGCCATGGAAAATTGAAAGAAGCATCTATCAAGACATATACAGACTAGGAAGGAGCTTGCTGGGTCACCTGCTCTGTCATCATCTTCCAGAGAAGAATCATTGCTCTTTTAATCGGAAAATATGGAATATGGTCCAGGCTCTGCAAATATCTACTGAGGCAGCTATCAGAGACAGACCTCCTCAGATGTTTGTGGCATTTCTAGTTTAGAATTCTGTCTGTTTTGCCTCAGTTTACTGTCAAATATACCATGACAATCACTTTGTGTTTCTTAAGATAAAAGTGACTTGTGCTATTCTGAGGCAAAGCTGCAAATCCTCTGGCAAGCAGTCACCTTGAGGCTGGCTCAGTGAAGTAGAAGCAAGGAGACTGTGAGCAGTATGAGAGGAGGGATTGCAGTCTGGACATTTTACACTGTTTGACCTTCAGCTTGGGTGGTCTGAGCAGCCTGGCTCACTCTGTTAGTGTGTGGGGGTTCTGCATTGCAGGGCTCTGCATGTGTTTATCCCTGAAACCAAGGGAGTGCATTAGTGAAGCTGCATGCACGAGGCTGGCTAATAATGCTCCTTCTGCTGGTGATGGAGTCAGTGACTCAAAAGGGATTATGTTTGTTGACAGAGAGCACATCTGGCTGCCATATAGCCCTGCACTCCAGAGGTCTAATTCTGTCCTGATTTACTCCCCATCTGGGTCATGATTTACTTCCCATCTGTAACTCTTCCAGATGTGCCAAGGTTGGTAAATATAATTCTTTTATCAGTGATTAAATTTGGACAGAACTTGGTCTTCTGTATGTGCTTGTAGATATAATTTAATTTTAGTGATACATTTGGATTTAGGAGGCTAATTATAAGCACTTGGTCTGTGCCTAGACCTGTAACATCAGTTTCTTGACCAGAACACACAACTACTGGAATATGGCTGCCCAAGTCCCTTGCTTTATTTATATCAGTGGGTTTTTAAACTTGCTTTATTTAAATCAGTGGGTTTAAAGCAGTGGGGTTTGCTCTTAAAACATTTGGTTTCTTGGATAGAACAGTTGATATCTATGTGAGTATGTATATGAATGTCTCTATAAAGAAGAATAATAATGATAAGCTTTTGACTACCGTCAAGCTCTTTCTCAGTGTTGAATGTCAGGATTGTATAGTGTTGCACCAAAAACATAACCAGAGTCTGGAACTTTCTCTTGTTTGTAAATAGGTTTTTTTGGAAGGTTTTCTAGTATCTGTTCTTGTTTTTAGGAGTGATGCTATCCATTTTAGACTTTCTTGTGCATATGATTGAGTAGCAGTTTAAACCATACTTTAAAGAAAAAAGTCACAGGTGATAGCTCTTGTAAGCATTTGAAAAATCCCTTTTTCTACCTTTAAATGGCTCAGATAGGTATGGATGGTTCTGGTACTAAATTTTTAATCAATTACATATTTAATCTGTGCCATCATTATTTCTAATTTTATTTTTTTATAATAACTTAAATTGTTTCTTCTTTTTTATGGATACTTCTCCAAGACAAAGAAGAAAATTTATCTAGCATATATTGTAGGAGCTACAATGAAAGTTGCATATCTATTTTTTACCATACTATGGCTGATTTCTGTGTATTTTTTTTAACCTGTTTAACATATTTATTATCAACAAGCCTTTGTTACATTTTGCTCTTCATGTATGAATTTACAGCTTCCATCCCACCACTTCCTGACAGGCCAGGATATCAGGTAAAAATGTGATGGACTTCTTCAAGGGCAAGGAGAGTGCTTTCAGCCAGGTGCAGAAAATGTAGTGGCTGTTGAATTTAGCAAAAACATTGTGGTGAATGTATTCTACTTGCTTATATGTTTTCATATTGTATTTTGATGGAATTCCTATTTATTTCCCTTTGATACCCACAGTGTGCATTGTGCAGTAGCTGTGCAGTCAGGTAGCTTGCAGGCTCACTGCTCTTCTGTGTGTGTCCTGAATGTAAAAGAGATTTAATGGAACTGATCTAGTAAGCATGATCCAAAGGAATGAGACTAAAACTTGGCATCATAGAATTCTGAGTTTATATTTAGATTATGACAATAAGTAACTTTCTTACTCCTTTTTTGCCTGTAAAATTGTTATTTTCATTTATACCTTTCTAACAAAACGTTTGATTTGCTTAATTACCACACTGAACATGACAGCTGCTAACATGGATGTTGAATCATTAATTCTCTAATTGTAGCTTTCTTTAGAATTTCAGAGGGATCTCAGATTTGATAAATCACCTTTTTATTTCTTTTGAGGAATATTCCATAAGTCTGCAATATTTGCTTTCTTGTTTTTGTTTTGTTTTTGGAAAATGTCATCAATTTACAAGTGTTTTGTAACTAACATCTCCACTGTAATTTCCTTATGCTGAACAGACTCATTCCTCAAATACCAGGCTCATTAAGCTTATGAAATAGTTTAAAATACATAGTTAGCTACTTTGAAAGTAATAAACACACACTGGAAGATTCAGTGCTTTTTCATTTACCTAGTCCCTTTTTTCAGCAGCACTTTGCTCCCTTTGTTGGTTTTCTCCCTTTAACCATCATTCTGAAGCTGTGTAGAGAGGACAACAAGAGTGACATGCTTTATCAACTGAAGAGCACCTAATGCACCAAAGATCTTTCTCCTCAGTTCAGTGAGTTGTAAGGGTACAAGTTATAGAAGGGGTCAGATGACTGTTCAAAATTATGAGGACAGTGGGTCTAGGTTTTCTTTCTTCTACTTGGAATTCAGTTATTTTAACTGCCCTGGCCTCTGGCTCAGCTCAGCAGCTCTCCTGGCACATGGGGTGCCAAAAAGGAAAAACTGCCCTTCTGCTGGCAGCTTGGCTGGCTAACTGCTCCAACATGGCTCTGGTTTCAAGGAGTGCAGTCCTTCAGGCACAGCCTGTTCCAGTGTGGGTCCCTCACTGGGTCACAGGTCCTACCAGGAAACTTCTCTCCATGGCTCCACAGACCCTGTTCCAGCACGGGCTCCCCACAGGCTCAAAGCCTCCTTCAGGCAGCTCCCTGCTCTGGCCTGGGCTCCTCCAGGGGCTGCAGGTGGATCTGTGCCCCCCATGGCTGCAGGGCACAGCTGCCTATGCCTTACACCAGGGCTGCAGGGAAATCTCAGCTCTGGCACCTGGAGCAGCTCCAGTGCCTCCACCTGCACTGCCCTGGGTGTGCTGTTCCCCCCACATATTCTCACTCCTGTCCTCTCTGGCTGCAGTTACAACTGCTCAATAACTTTCTCTTTTCCCTCTTAAATATGTTATCCCAGAGGTGTTACAATAGTCACTGATGGATTTGACCTTGGCCAGTGGCAGATCCATCTCTGAGACAGCTGGCATTGGCTGTTGGACACAGGGAAGCTTCCAGCAGCTTCTCACAGAAGCCACCCCTGTAGCTCCCCTGCTACCAAAACCCAGCCATGCAAACCCAATCCATGGACTTTCTGTGCCTGTTGTTTCTGAGATTTCAGGGGTCACACATTGAATCGTGGTTGAAGTTGCATGTGCAGATTGTGTTTTTTCAACTATCACCACCCTGGGAACCAGTTTCCCTTTCTAAGTGATGCATGAGCTCTTTTTTGATAAGTATGTTCTACAAATTGGAGAAAGGGGAAGCACCATTGCATGGTTGAATATTGTTTAAAGTATTTTTGTAACCTGTCCTCATTAACTGAAAAGGTACAGAAAGGCTGTATTGCCCTTTTTGGAGTGGGAGCTAATCAAGTCTCCTGTAGGTGAGTGTTCTGGCAGGAGAACAATTTAAAAGTAAAGGTTTAGGTAAGTGTATTCCCAACTGACACTTGATTTTTTTTGGCCTCAAAAAAGCAGATGAGGACCTGGAGCTTGGCTTGGTTGAGTTGTTTGTACACATCCATGCTGCTTTTTGCTTTCTGATGCAGCGCAGGCAGCATCTTCCCAATCATACTATTGCTGTCTGTAAGCACCTGATAAGAAGGAGGAAGCACTAGCAGATTAGAAGATGGAAGCTGACACAATTTTCAGCCTTGAGCATTTGAAAGGGCAGCTGATTCTTACACTGAAAATGGGGTGCTATTTTCTTGTAATACACTGTTGGAGAGGGAGAGCCTTGGGAATAAAATGTTTCCCTCTTTACTCTTCAGTGCAGTTCCTTGCACAAAATACTGAAGTTAAAATCTTGAGCTTTATTTGCTATGCTTAAGCCTCAGTTTAAGGACTGAAAACAATGTATTTTCATATCATTTACTAAGAGATTAGGATGAGTATTTAGCTTGTTAAAATTATTTTTTTTAGAATAAGAGGTTACTCAGCCAAATGGAGGGCAAATGGGCATTTTCCCAATAAAGTTTTGCTGGGCATGGTAGGAATAGCAGATTTGGGCCATGGAACCCCATGGTCTGTTTTACTGTTGACTGTTCCTGACCACCAGAAAGAGGGTGTCAGGGCAGCCCCTGGTTAAACAAGGCAAAAAGCAATGGGACAGACACACATGACATGCTCCTGTGTTTTAAAGACAAAGAGCAAAGGAAAGTCAATAAGCAATCTGTCCTCTTGCTGTTTGGCCTGTTGCAGGAGAAATTGTTTGTTTTCCCTCTTAATTCAGACTGTTAAGGGATATCCAGTTAAACATGGGTGGTGCTACAAGCTCCAAGGTCAGTGTAACAAAATATTTTAGTATCACTGAGGCCCATGAACCCTTTCAGAAATGCTTGCTGATGTTGTTATTTGTAAGCTTAGAAAAAACTGTTAGGTCAGCAGACATTGGCTACATAGCCTGTTCTTTTTAGTGCCAGCAGTCACTGTCAGTCCATCAATAGAGGGATGATCTACTCACAGAGGTATGAGAACCTGTACTAGCTCAAGGGTAATTGCTTTCCAGGTGCCTGACACAAACCACCAAACAGCCTGTTATTCTGCATTGCACGAACACAAGAATACAAAATGTTCTTCGTGCTTCCTTCTGTTCCTCTGTATTGCCTCCAAACCTCCAGTGGAGGAAGCAGCAGTGCAGGCACTTCTCAGCTGCCAGGGTATGACAAGCATTGCAGATGGCAAAAATAGTCCTGGGCTTCTGGAGCTATGCCTGAGCTCTGAGATGGGTTCACAGGCTGTGATGTGTCTGGCTGATAATTCTGGGATAGTCCCTGAATAAACTTCTTTATTCTTGTCCTGAAGAGAACATCTATCTGAGAATCTACTACAGTTTGTGTAAACCAGAACAAATTCCAGCCTTCTGTTTTGAACTAAATAAAAACAAATTTGGGACAGGCCCACCAGAGAAAATGGCTATGCTATTTGTGTCTAGAAGCTGAGATAGCAGTGTTCCATCACTTTAGTACATTTAGGTGTGAGAACAGAACTCCCTTCCCAGGTTCCAGAGAGGAAACATTTTCTGCCGCTTTAAAAATATGTTAATCAGTTTACTGCAGAATATGTTGATGAAACTGTCTCTAAAGCAGTTAACTGCCATGAAGGAGACTTCATCACCTATTCTGAGATTTTAATATGTATTTCTATTGCATGTTGGGGAAAGAATCAAAACCAAAAAGTATGCCTAAGTACCAATTAAGATGTGCTATGAATCCTCTTTGCAAAGCAGTGAGAATGCTGTAATCACATTTTAAAACAAAAAGTCAAAACTGTGATGAAGCATGAAATCTAAAAATATTTTGCATTAGATACCAGAAAATATTCTTTAAATTCTACAAACCATTTTGCCATATTTCCTTCACTGGACATACAGCCTAATTTCTAATTAAATATGTTCCCAGTAAATCCTGGGTTTATGGAGCACTTACAGTGACCCCAAGCACCCTATTATTGAGAGGGTTATGTTAAGCCTTCTGGAAAATACTTGTCTTTCATGGCCACCTTCTAAAATAGCTCTTCAGTTTCTGGAGACTGCAGTTCATCTGACATCTTTAGGCAGGTGCTTCAATTCATGTGTTTGGCAGGCTTCAGGCACATGCTAAGTCTCTCTAATACTGGGAAAGCTTTAAGAACAGTGAGCACATGCCTAAACACACTTATAGAGGAAAGCAGATAACTATTACTGCCACAGTTTTGGGTATCACCTCTCTCAGTTGTGTCACTTCTTGACCAAATGCTTCTGCTAATCCTTTGGAATGGCAGGACAGCCACTTGTGTGCAGAGTCCTGAGCTACAGCTGGAAACTCAGCAATTTGTAATGCCAGCTCAAGCTCAGTGCTAAGAGGTGATGATGTGCATCTGCTCTGGGGCCAGCACAGAGATGGTATTCCTGGCAGAGTTCAAGGGAGGACAGGGAGGATAGTCACATTGTCCCTGGCCTTGGGCTGAGAGATAAGGCTCACCTTGCTTCTTGGTTTCTGCCTCTGGTGCCTCCTTCCTTTGATGCCTGTGGTATTGGTTTTGCTAATTTTGGGGAAGCTTATCTCCTACGTGGAAAAAACCTATTTGTGTAAAAGGGTCTGTAATGAAAGATGACTGTAATCATTGCAGGCTGTTACATTTGCACATTTGAAGGTTAATTCATGTACTGCACTCAGACACAGCCAAATATCCATGAGAGATTATTCTGATTTTAAAAATAGACTGATTACAAAGCAAACAACTGAATAGAGATGAAACAGTGAAAGTCCACCTGATTCCAATACTCTGAAATTGTCAATGACACAGGGAATCTCATGCCAACTTAGCTATTCCTTTTCTTGTAGAAAGTGACAGAAACAGTCTTTGCAGCATTAGATACAGGCTTTAACAGTGTGCTGACAACTAAAACAGGGGTCCAAATCAGTTCTCTGTGTCATAGCCCCCTTTGTTTGTTTTTTTTTTTCTGGAAGTGAAACTTGTGTGTCAAAGCTTGAAAAAGTAGAATATGGACAAGTCACACCATTTCATGCATGTCTAGGGTGTTGTTCCAATGGTCCTTCCTTAAGGCTTGCCATCAGAAAGCAGAGGGCTGTATGTACAAAACATACAGCCAGGGGAGGGAACAAACTCCTTTCAAGTGCATACACACATGTCTGTATGTAGAGCATATCTGTGGAACACTGACCTTCCCGTGCCTCTGCAAAGTACTGGCAGTACTGCTGCTGTGTTTCCTCTTTTGCTGCTGGCTGTGGGAGCTTGCAGCAGCGTGGCCTGGCTGCAGCTTTGTAGTTTGTGCTCTAGGAGCTAAACACTGGTCCCAGGATTACAATTTGGCCTTGAGAGTGCCCAGTAGATTTAGCCAGCATCATAAATACAATGCCAGAGTTCTGTATTTCCTTCTAAAAAGCTTCTAGCTAAACCTTCTGGCTTTCAGAAAGTTGGTGGGATGTGTATTTTGTTTTTACATTTTTAGATTATATAATCTCAACACAGTTTCAAACTTGATATTGCATTTGCCCAGATCTTGTGTCCAACACTTACAAAGATAATATTACCCTTTGCAATCAGGTGAAAGTGACTGCAGAGGTAGGGATGCAGCCTGGTTGGCTGTGCCTGGAGCAGAGTGTTTCCCTGGGATCACTGGCTTTGCTCAGTGTTGGTTTTTTGTTGATAGAAGCATGTGTAGTATATATGCTTTCTGCAGGAAGGGAAATGAAGGGCATTTGTTCTTCAGCCTTCCAATTAGCTGTGTTTCTTTGTGTGTGATGTTTTTCCTCATATGGTCTTTTCAGCAATAGAATTCACTCTTTCATTCTTGTTCTAGATTATTGCCTTTCAGTATTTGATGACATGAGCCTAAGGCCTCAGGCAAATAGGAGGAGAGGCAAGATTGAAAGCAATGGAATGAGTGATTGGTAAATGGTCTTGGATTTATTGAGCTCCAGTCCTACCTTATCTTTTTGTTAAATAGTTGTGAGTATCCAGCTGATCAGGCTGGGCTGGGAGAAAAACCACCGTGACCCTCTGCAGGCAAATGTCTTGAAAGAAAAGTGTTTATGCATAAATATTAATGCCAAAAGGACACCAAACCTGTGGTTCTTAGTCTCACTGAAGCCTTCCTCTGCTGCTGTTGGAACAAGGCTGAGTGTTTGCCTTGCACAGCATCTCTGCTGATCCATCCACATCTCTACTCACACCTTTCCAAAACAGACACACTTCACGGAAGGGTATGTTTCACCCACAACAATCATTTGCATCAGCATTAGTAGAAAAAACCTGTTAGTAGAAAACACATGTTTTTAACTTCAGCAGGATCCTGTTAGTTTGTTTCAGAAATCACCACAAGTTAGTTTTTGTTTAGGGTTGTTTATGCCAAATAAAAGATGGGAGAATCTCACCTGCTCCAACTTGAGTGGTGTTAGAAACAGTAATTTATTTTACTGTGATTGAAATTTACAGTCATTTTCCTGACTGCTACTTTACAGAAATTATAGTCTTTAATGCCTGTCCCTAAGAAATGCTAAACTTATACATTCAATAGGAGTGGGCACATAGCATTTCCTGAAGTGTATTCCTAACATGCTTTCTAAGGCAAAACATAGCAGATCATGGAAGCAACTGTATTCCCACTGTTGGAATGTTCCAACAGTGGGAATATTCCCAATGTTGCCATGGCCTTATTTGTCTGATCTGTACATTTCATGGAGTCATGCATGCTTTTCTTCCCTTCTCTTTTTAATGAACAGCAGAGTATAGTATGTAGCCCTTGTCAGTTCTGAGCTGTAGAGCTGAAAGGAACCTTGTTTATAAGGTGTCCTAGCTGTGTAAGAGGGAAAGTTATCTCTTCACAGATGAATGGAAGTGATAAACATAAGGTCTGAAAGGTAACCTGGATGATATTTTACAATTTTCCAGGTCATAAGCATGGAAAATAGTATAATGCATTATTGAATCAGTTTTAGTGGAAACTTCTCATCATGAAAATGTAATTAAGCTATTATTTTTGTGGCGGCTTAGTGCTATAATCATGGCATACTCCATTGATGAGTAGAATCTCAAGATTCAAAATGTGCTTCCTGCTCACGTTCTTGGAGAAGAGAACACAACTTCATACACAGTCATGCTCTAAGGGAAGAATTTAACTCATCAGCATGTTCTGTCAATACAGATGCAGGACAGGATAATGTGGAAGGGGGAAAGCCACGTAATGTACTCTTCTTGTGTTCCTTGTTGAAGAGCATGCAAAAGGATTTTGGAGTAACAAGTGAAAATGAAGCAGCTTACTTTGTTCTGACCTGATTTGTCAAGGGCATGGATTGTTCTGTTGTCATCTGGAGAAGAACACTCTCTCTGTGCTTCCTCTGAGGTTTCCAGAGTGAGTCACGAAGGAGAAGTACCCAGGTGGCTCTGAGTACATACCTGTCTCCTGTCTCTAGCACTCTTCAGCACTCTTGCATATAATTCCAGGCTTACAGATAGTAAAAGGATTTTCCTTCTTGAGAGGTTATTGAAATTAATTCATCACAAATTTCTTACTGAAATGTCTGTGTTGGAAAATGATAATTCATTCAAATCTAACCTTTTTTTCAGGAGAAGGCTTGTTCTGAGCCTATCCTATCACATTTTTTCTTTTACAATGATTTTTACAGGAAAGGTTTTGACATTAAAACATCTGCTTTGAACAATTCTTTTATAATTTGCAGTATTTGAAACACATAAATGGGAGCTTAAACTGAAAAAAAAGACAATGAATAGTTGCAATGAAACAATGAAGTTTATATTTTTGTTCTAATTTACATGGGGAAAATATTTTTGGAAACACCACATTCATATAGGCTTGGAAGAGTGTTTCTCATTATATTCTAAAATAATAAAGGGTTGGGGAAATACCTAGTTGAAAATAAACGAACAGAACAAAACAATAATAATTTCTGCTCTTTGTAGTAGGACTTTAACTTCTGATATCCTTGCATTAGCATATGGTGTTACATTTTACCTTTCTCAGGACTATGAGAGTCCTTGCTCGTGTTTGTCCTCACTATGTTTCTGTTCATGTATGAACTTAAAAGGTGAATTCTGCACACCTCAATCAAAATTCCATGGGAATTCCAGCTTGGTAAAGATCACAGGGTCAATACTAAGGATTGCTTGCTGCTACTCTGCAGTAAATGTTTTTGTCATCCAATTGCAGGTGCAGCTTTTGCACTCAGTGGTAGACCAGCAGAGCAGGAAACAGCACCTCAATTATTTGTGGTACCATAAGGGCAAACTGGGTTAATAAGGAAATCATCTCTAAACTGGAAAAGCACAGTACAAGAAAACCTGAAATGACTGCAAAAATCATTGGTCTTTTCTTTAAATCTCTTATCATTGTTTCCACATAGCCTAGTGGTGGTCACAGGACAAGCATGAAAATCAGAGCTGCTGTAAACTAGTGCTATCCAGTGAAGTCTGGTGGAGTTGTACTCTCTGATATGTACCTGCTTTCAAAGAGGGACTTGCACAAAAGTGACCATACCATGGAAGAGACAGTGATATCATCCTGCCTGCCTGAATTTGTTCCTCTTGCTACTGACTGAAGCAGATAAAAGCAGATGTAATATACAGACTATGGGAGGAAGCCTGTGTTCTGTTTTTTCAATACTTTATCCATGCCATTCTTTCCAGATAGATTCCATATAAAGGAGAAACAAAAAAAAAAAAAAAAAACAAGCAAACCAGCCAACCAACCAAAAACCAACAAACAAACAAACAAAAAAAAACCCAGCCAAAACCAAACTAACAACAATTCCTTGTAATAATTTCTTATAGTTTACAGCAAAGACACTTGAATTGAAGTTCCTTTTTTCTCTTTTGAGTGATAAAAAGACAAAAACCCAACACTCTAGCTTTGCAATAGTGGCCTAAACTGTTATTTCTCCTCAGTATCGAGTAATTTATATTCACAGAATTTGAGTTTCTGGCAAGCCTGCACTGCTAGCAACACATCTTTCTCATAAAGAATCTTTGCTTCTGGTTTTTTCAACAACAGTGGAATAGGAATATTCCTCTTGACTACCAGATGAAGTTATCTGTGATCAGCTAGTCTGTGCATGTATTTTGATTTGTCGTGGATATTTTTGTGTACCCAAGGAAATGTTTAGACTGGAAGTTGGGAAGAAACAGATTTAAAAGGCTGTAAAACTGTGTCAAAGAGTCTAAATACAGAGATGACAAGTGTGCCAAAATCTGATTCTGAAGTCTGACTGAGTCAAGTCTTACGAGATTCCATTATGGATCTTTCTCCTACAGTTAGTCAAAAGCTATAACCAAGCTATAACTTCCTACAAAGTCTATACACATTTAGACTGGATTATCTAAGCAATTGGAACACTTAGCATTTGCATGGAAAAGTCTTGTGAAGCAATAAAAAACTAATTAAAAATCAGTGATTGGGATCAAACTGAAATTCAGCATCTATATTTTAGGAAAAGAATCTATTTATGCTACTTGGGGAGACAGGTTTGCTGTTCCCTTTCTACATATCCCTTTTTACACCTAGTACAGTACCAAACATGGTGTGTACACATTGCTGATGGAATCATGGTTACCTTGTCAGTCAGAAATGGTGATGTGGATGCTGGAAGTCACCATGCAAACAAACACTGTGACATGGGGGCAATCTCTGTATTACTAACTCTTCTGGTCACAGCAGATTTCCATTGATCTATGCTTTGGCAAAGAGCCCCTTCCTCTCACCAAGTGACTCTTGAATTTTTTTTGCCTTTTCTAGCCCTTGAGTTTTACAGCTCAAAAACCTGATGGGAAACACCACTGGGGACCAAGTGTCTCTGCCAACCTTTCTTTTTCTAATTCCTGAGAAGATTGGTGGCACAGCAGCATGTTCTAACTCTTCTCAATGCTCTCTACATGGCTGATGCATGGCTCATTGCTGCTTTCTCCCTGGACAATTGCCTCTGGAGTGGCTTATACATCAGCAAACTCTGAAGTACAAGGCATTACCACTTGTTGTTACCACAACAGAAAATGAGGTACATAAAAATGTCAGTCACAAAACACCAATCCACAAATAAACCTTATTTTGGACCAGCAAAAGGACTTCAGGTGAGATAATGTCATGGTGTTTGAAATGGCTGTGCTTCAGCTCTTAATCCTAACTGCAGACTTGGGTCAAGGTGGCTGTGAGCTCACAGTTAGTTTGTGGACAGGCCTTCCTTATTGCTTAGAATCTCAATTAATTTACACTTAGCTGTATTGCAGCAAGTAGTGTCTGTAAGACTTTGTCTATATCCTGTTTCCATGGCTTGTGGCTTCCAAAAAAATCGACTAAAAAGATTTTAAAATTGCATGTTGGCAGCATATATATTCATATATATATATTCAAAAGGTAATTATTTCATTTGTGTTTTGTCTAAGTTTGATAGAGACTTGAATCTTGATGAGGATGCTGCCTTGAAAATACAGAATCAGGGAAAGGCCCAGTTCTTTTCAGACTCAGGACAAGTACAGTGAAACATGTATTACCTGCCTTGAGCAAGGCACCAGAGTGCAGTACACTGAGCTCCTCAGCACTGGGCTCCAAGAGCAACAGCTCCCATGCAGCCATGAGCATGGACAAGAACACAACCAGGTTGAGCTCACTAAGAATTTGCCAAGCAGCTGAGTTGTGTTTTAAAAGTCCTTGGCATATACAGGGTCCGAGATCTTTGGGAAAGGATTTCAACAATACAGTTGCTAGTGACAGCATAGAAAGATTCAAGAACCAGAAAGGGCCTTTCTGTCTTCCCTCCGGCTTAAAAGAAAAAATTTCCTGCGCTTAGATAGTTGGAAACAAAATCTTACTGTAGCCACATCATTTAAAAGCCATATCTGGCACTTTTAGGCAGACTTTAAACATCACCAGAAAACACTGCCTCCCTAGTCAGGAAGCCCAGCTTGCCCCTTGTTCCACTGATTTGTTGAAACAGTGCTGACAATGAAGTATTGCATGCAAGGAGATCCAGTCTCAGGCTGGGGTGGTAGAGAGCAATGAAGGGTCTCTCATTTTAAGTCCTATCCTTCTAAAGACTTTAAATCTTAATCTTTCTAAATGTAGGGCTATCACAAGGCTTACAAGGTTTTGTCCTTGTTTAGATTTCTTTAGCCAAAATAATCAATCCCAGTGTGAGTGCAATTATATAATTTGTGTTCAAACTAGAGAGTGGAAACAGAGTGCCGTTTTATGAAAAGTTTGGTGATTTTGTCTTTTTGTTTGTTCTCTTCTTGAAAAAGAAGAACAAAGTGCCTAAGCCTACCTCTTGGAGAAAGAGACTGTGATAGGAACCAATTCCTTTCCATTACAGCAGTAGTCCAGTGGGAGGGCCAGCATCAAACATTACTTCTAAATCTGGCCTTCTGCACTAAAGAGGCTGCCCTTTCTGGGTTGGGCTTGTCTGTCTGTCTGTCTGTCAGTCAGTCAGTCAGTGTGTGGCTGGTGCAGAAGGACCCCAGAAGGGGGATTTGTCTGGTCTTGCCAAGCAACTGCAATGTGAACAGAGGAATATCTTCCAGCTAATATTTTGTTAAGATGACAGTTTTCCACAGAAAGCTTAGTTTTCAATAAATCAGCACTTTCCAACAGAGAAGTCTTTTGCCAAAGAAATTCCCCAAGTATTTAGTTGTGGTTGTGATGGCTCCTCAGTAGGGGGAGTTCTGGTATGCTTAGTTGGAGGTTCATGTCCAAGAATTCGGAGAACAAGATAAAGTGCTTCCATGGCTGTGGTTGAGGAAGGGGTAAAAACCTCTTGGACTTCAGCTCTTCCTTAGGCTTCCTCATCTCCTGCTCTTCTTTCTCTTTGCACCTTCCTGAGTTAAACAAATACTGAGTAGTATTTATTCCATTATCATTTCCCCTTGGGACAAATTACTCCCGTGCAGAGACCTTTCTGTTATTTAGCCTAGGCAGTGAAATATTCTTGTGACGATATTGTCTTCCCTTCAATTCATCTATTTGTTCTGCAAACATGGAAACAAATTTTGTGTTATTTCTGCCTCACAAGTTTATCCCATTTCTAGCTCTGCCCAAGAAGCACATCATAAAATCACTGCCACTCATTCCACTTAAAGAGTAAGAAATTAATATGATTCTAATGGGAAGAGAGGTAAACAGGACTCTAGTTAGTGCAAAGAACTGAGAAGGCTTAGTCTTCAAGTAACAAGCAAATTAGGAAGCAGGGAGCTGTCTGGAGACTCTCTTCTTGGTGTAACTGTACTTTTTTTCATTTTCTGCTTTCTGCAAGTCATGAACAGCAATGCAAAAAAAAAAAAAAAAGAACAATTTCTTGCAGAAGTTTTTCTCTAGAACTATGTTTCCCCCTTGTGAAAACAGGCCACTAGAAAAAAAATCAATTGCCAATGCAGTAAATGGCTTTCACTGTCCATCCACCTGATTGCCAGACCCTCCAGTTCCCTTTCAGCCAGAGCTGACCTCCTGTTTATTTGCCAGGCCTCATGTATAGTAAGAAGCATGGGTTTTCTTCACACAGTGTTTGGTGCATCTCACTTCTCCCCACCCTTCCCCCTCTGCACTTTCTGCCCTCCCTCCTTGTTAGACATGATTACATGTTGTTTGGCCTCATTCCACTTAGGTTACTTTGCTGTATCATCCTGTATTTGTGTGCAGCAGAACAGCTCCAAAGATCTCCCAGTTTGAACCAAATGATAGAGTAGGCAGAGTTCATTAAAATAAATAACAGCATAGCGTGAAACACAGCCTTGAAGTAATCAAAACTGGGATTTGAAAAGTGACTCTGAGTGTAAAGAAGCGTGTTCCATGCTGGCTGATACAGGCAGCAATGGGACCTTGAAAACAGCCAGTTTTATAAGCACCAGTCAAACCTCTCAGCTCTCAAGACAAAGATATAAGTTATAACAGGGGGAGAGAAAACAGTTGTAAAGGAGATATGTGTGACCATATTAAAAAACAGTGAGCCTGAATTTCTCCTTTGATCCCTAAAGCTAGGATTCTTCATGTTGTTGCTGTTGTTTTTTATTGTGGCCAGTGGCAGAGGAAAGCCATGATTTAACCTAGCAGTGAACTGTTCCTTATAAAGGAAACTTTCTACACAGATAAATGCAGTTGACTCTGCCTCCTTCTACCTGCTTCCCTGTGTTTCTTGCTGTCCCATTTCTTTAGACTGTTTTCAGTGTTTGTAATGTTCCATTTTTAAATATTTCAGTGTTTTTCCCCTGCTGTCTAACACACTTTGTTATTCAATTCATCTTTAGTTCTTCAGGGCACTCAGATTATTACTACTACAATTTTGCTCTTCAAATAAAGATTGAGTGGTTTAGAAGAATGTGAGCTTTTCCACATCTTGGACTCTAGACTGGGTGCAGCAGGAGGGGCTACAAAAATGTTCTATTCTTACATTCTGCCATGAGTTACTGTGTGAAACAGGATTCAAGGCAAGATGGTCCAGTTCTACAGCTCATTATGTTCATTGCTGCATTTCTTTCATTAGCTCCTGCCTTGCAGCATCTATGAACCTACAAATATGGTGTATTATCCAAGTATAAAGTATTCCTTTGTCACCATGGTGGAACACACCATATGAAGAAGTGAAAACACATTTCTAGTTCTCTGCAGAGGTATTCTATTGATAGATAGGACATTTATAGGGTTCTTGCACTTGCAAATTGGAACCTGAAACTATCATACATGATTCCCAAGTGTTACAGAAGTGGGTCTGGTCTAGGCAAATATGTGTACATTTTCTAACTGTTTAGTTGTTTCAATGTCTCTTTAGTATATCCATCATTTTGGTCTTGGTCTGTGTCTACCATTACACTTCATGAAGTGCATGAGAACAGTTGTGCATGCTGCTGTAGCCTGTTTTCAAGGGATAACAATAGGTTAAAATCTTTATTCTGGTATGACAGGCAGAAGGAGAATATTTTCAAGCATTTGCTGGAATTTGCTGTCTGGAATCAAAAGGGTTGAGATATTTATAGGAAGACCCCATGTTAGAAACGATGAGAACAATTGGGCTTTATCTTCTAAATCACTGCAGGAGGGCTCATTTGTATCGAAGCAATCACCTAAAAAAGACCCTGCTGAAGAAGACAAACAGGAGGGAATGGATGTTGATAAAGTGCTGGAGGAAATGGAGGTGGTTAGACAGACTAGGCTGCTTCCCTGTTAGAATTTCTGCCAAGAGAGACCAGGACATGCTGGCTCAGGCTTGCTGTCTTTTACAGACAAATGACCAACAGGCCCTACTTTGTCCAAGCAAAGCCACCTTGCCTTACTTTGATTCCTGCCTGCTTGCCTCAGCTTCTCCTAAAGAGGGCAGGCTGTAGAGTGGGTTTAAAATATTCAGTTTTGTCCTCTTTGTGGAACTTCTACCACAGGAGCTCCCTGCCAGTCCTGTGGCCAGACAAAAGCTTTGACCAGCACAGCAAATGTGTAGGAATTAGTCTCTTAGGGCAGGCTGCAGCTTCTAAAGCCAGCTTCAACAGCAGTAAATGCACTGCCAAAGCCAAAAACTCCCTAGTGAGGAAAGAGCATGGTGTTCCAGGCCCACAAAGTCAGAAGTCCACAGGATTTATTCAGAGGTTTATTGACCAACAGATTCAGGGGGTCTTCAAGTGGCAATGACAAGACCCTGTGAGCTCAGCTTAGCTACACCAGTTGTAAAAGAGGCACAGTCTGGTCAGAAGTGTACTGCCTTCTGTGCACTTAAGGTTACTCTATAAATATTTGGGCAAATAAGGCCTTCTCACCATTGAGATATGGGATGTACTTTATTGAGAATGCAAGAGGCAAGGGGATTTTTCCTTATAGAGGGGGTTTTTCCATATGGGATTTTATGTGGAAATAAATCTTGTGAATCCCTTGATCCAGCAGAGCATAAAGGATTCTGTCCTGTACAATCAGATCTTTCCAGTGTATATAAACCTGTTTCTGGAAAATACTAATGGTTTGCAGATTGGACTGCTCTTTAGGAGTCCCCAGGCCACTGTGGAACCCTATCTGGTCACATAGTAGACAGTGAGATTTGCACCATGTTCTTCAGTGGGAGGTACAACAAAGGCCATTGAACAAGATACTGATCTATGCTTTCTCACGAAATCTTGTCCCCACCAGCAGATGCCTTCTCACAGAAAATGCACTGTCCACTGCCTCCTGAACACTGGCCTCTCTTACAGCACTGGGTTTCTATAGAGCAGTGACAGTGTTTATTTGATTTGGTGCAAAATGGTGCAGTTAAGAGGGGAGCTGTGGATAAATTTCAAATCCTTAATTTGTGGATCATTAACTCTGCATTGTAACCCTTGGGGGACAAGGTCACCTGCTTCATGGGCTGGGAAGGTGCTTTTGCAAATAAGGGTGTTTGTTCAACACTGCTGATCCCTGCTGATCTGTTATAAAAGCCATGTTAGTTATTGTATTCATATGTTATGTACAGTCATGTGATGCTTGAGGCCTGAAATACATTCAGCCAGTCAGAAGAGATAAGGCAGGCTGCAATCTGGCTTTCTTCCCTGAGGTTTGCAGAATGTATTTGCAGATGTGTTGATCTTCAGGAGGCTGGCAGTCTGGGGCTGCGAGGGGGGAGGGAGTATTTTCTTCAACTGCTTATTTCAGTATCAGAATAAATGAGAAGATGAGGTCATCTTTAACACCTCCTAGTAGCTGTGAAGTTGTCTTTCCCACATCCTGAGCCATGCTTTCTCAGTTTTGTATCAACAATGATTGTCAGCATTCATAAAGTGGACATGACCTTACTAACTTCATCTGGAATTGTGTAGAGATAATGAGCTGGACTGGGTCTGCTTCAATAATGCTTATTGCAGCAAAAAGGTGTAAGTAGCTCACCTGATCAGCAAACCAGTGGGATCAGCATCTTAGCTGGGAAAGTACCAGCTTCTATCTCGTGTGATGTTTTTGTTCAGCAACACACACATTACTTTTCCTCTTTCTGTTACTCATCATTTTACCTTTTAGACTTTGAATGTTTCCAGCAAAGTCAAGGTTCAACTTCTTAATGCATCCAAGTGTTAAACGAAAATGAGGTCTTCATAGGAGTGGCTGTACCCAAGTAATCTCCAAGGACAGGGACAAGCTTTGCCAGACATTAATTAAGAGAAGGAGGAATTGAATAAAAAATACCAAGACCAGATATTCATGCTTGGCTTCTCACAGGGTAAAGTTGAGTAAATATTGCTTACCTTAAAGGGGGACGGTACAAACCTGCCACTTTCTGGTATATGAGTTTTGGCAAGGTACTTTGTGGTTGATGGGTCCTGCATCTGGAAGTTGCTATGTCCAGCTACACATGACAGGTACATGCTATTTCATCCCTTCTATCCAGAGGCTACATCACTCTGATTACAAGTGCCAAAGCTTCCTTTCCCCAGGCCAGAACTGGGAGTCCCATTGTTTTCTGTTCTTCTAGGGCAGAAGCTGTGAGGCATCACCAAAGAATAGAACACAGGTGGGGCAGTTGTGACATTTTGTCTTCCCTGACCAAGCTGTTTAGTTGGACAATCTCCATTTGCAAGCTGGTGTGTGAATGTTTAATGGAGCTCTCTGGTGCTGTTCAGGTAAGGGGTAATGTGGCTTTGTGCACAGGCAGAGCATTCTTTGCACATTCTCTGCACATTCTTTGACTGCTGTGGCCCCCCTCAGCTTTCCTGCAGGACTTGGCCTCTCCGAGGAGCTGAAGCACAGCACGATCTCATCCACATCCCTGCTACCTGCTCAGCCCACTTTGTACCTCAACAGTAAATTAAAGTCTTTATTATCTTAATTGATAGTTGAATAAAATGCTTTGAAACACTGGCATATTAACCACAATCAAGTTTTGAAAGGTCTGTGGTTGCTAGAAAGAAATTAGTCTGATAAATCGCTCTTTTTGATAAATGAGTATTTTTCCATAACCAAGCTCAGAAACTGTCATTTGAGAAGCTTTCCCCCTCCCCCTTTTTTAATTTTTATTTTCATTTTAATATACTACACATGATTGTTCTTAAAGAACTGATTTTTTTGCCTTAAGAGATTAACTGTCACTGAAGTATAAGCAGCTTGTAAACCCATCCTGTCTGTCTGCCTCAGACAACCTTGAAGTGGTCTCGTGATCAAGCAGTGGCCTATGAATTGTACTTCCAAAATGATGATAACTAATGGTGTGACCTGGGATCACTGCCTGCCTTTCTGTGCCTTTGTTTACCTGTTTGCCTAAAGAAGCCTTACCATCCCTGGGTCGTAAAGGCCTGTTTAACTTCAGCAAGGAGTTCCCAGATAGTTATAGTTACTTAGTAACTTCCATCTCAGAGCAAACTGGTTGAGGCTGCTAAGAAATGTTGTGGCTTCCCTTTTGGTCAAAATCACCAACTGACCTGAAGATACCCCCAGTTCTGAAACCTTTAAACAGCACTCCAAAGTACGGCTTAGGAGCTGGAACAAATTGCTGCATCCCTTATGGACTGGGTCTGAAAGGGACCCCAGAAATGCACACTGACCCTGATTTCACACCAGAGCTACAGATGTGCTAAGAACTTAATATGCTTTGTCTACTGAAGAAAAGCAAATGCTAGTACAAACAACTGTGACACTGGATTCATCTTGCCTTGGGCATATTTATCCAGGGTATTGCCATTACATCATTCACATTAGGCTTTTGCTATCTACTATTTTAGGTCTTAGCAGCTGCTACAAGATCCAGTCAGAGGTCAAGATGCTGTTGAACTCCAGATCTTTTTGAAAGAAGAGCATAATTCTACCAACAATGTTAGATTTGCAGCAGTGCAATGTCATACAAATAACAAAAGATAATTTAATCTAAATTATATTTATTTTTTAAAATGAGGTTTAATTGCCAAAAAGTTAGATACTGCATGGTAAATTCCATCTGGAAAAGGCTACCATAACTTCATCTTTGAGAACTAAATAAAGTAATCTTGGGCTTTTTCATTATATCAGAAAAGACTACAAATTATTTAAGAACAATTTCCACCATCTAAATAAATAATATTGAAATATCTGCTGTAGTTTGTGGTAACTGCATAAAACATGATGACATGACTCTCCTTTATTTTTCCTCTGTGTGCAGTGCTGACCTTCATGAACTGTTTGTCACAGTGCGTAATTACATTCCTTTCACCTAAACTATTTCTACATATTTTCAATTTCTATTTGGCAAAGCTGATTGTTGTTGAGTGTTTCAGTGTGGTTTCAATGCAAATTGCATGCAGACACTTGGGTGGTGAACTTCAGTGTATTTATGAGAAATTTTGCTCAGACAAAATGCAGACTCAGGAGAGCAGTCTCCCAGAGAACTGTTGGTGAACTGGACCTTGGTTGTCCCTGAGAGAAATGCTCAAGGCAAGAATGCAGCCCATCTCCTGGAGCTCATAAAATAATCCATTCCTTCTGAGGACCTCACTTCCACATAAACAGTGCTCCAGGGCAAGCAGAAGGTGGCTCCTGCACTACTCATGAGTTAGAAGGTCCTTGTGATCATGAGTAGAAGCCAGGATATCTGAAGAAGTCCCTGTTGGTCCAAGTACAGTCTCTATGTTTCTACTGGAGAAACCCCAACACCTCTCGCCTCAAGGCTTCAACCCCAAATTCTGCTTTGTGTTATGGGTGGTATTTGACCCAGAGCACTTAGAAATCTCATCTACTTATGATTTATGCTCACCATCCAGGCAGGAGATGACTCAAAGAGCCTGGTGAGATTTGTTTTGCTGCTATCTCCTCTGCCTGTGTTCTTGTCCAAGCTCCCCATTCCTGAGCTCTGCCTGCCCAGCATGTGCTGTGGTAACTGACACTGCAAGCTGCGTGGGCAGGGAACGAGTTTTGGTTTTAGTAAAAATGGGCAGTTACATCATCTTGCACAACAGGTCCTTGCTCTGTGCCTGGCCTGAGCCAACTGAGTCTTCCCAAGCTGCAAAAATATGGCAAACTTGAAATTGCAGTAATCAAAAATTATTATAGTATGCTATGTATACTAACAACACATTCTAGGCTGCTCCCTTCATAGAATCTCCCAGATGTACCTGGCAACAAGGGAGAGAGAGATTTGAATACTAATGTCAGCTGGAGGAGGGGGCCCTTATTAGTATTTTGGCTAATTGCCAGGTTGCCTGCTCTTGAAAAATTTGCCTGTGCTGAGCTAGACATATTTTTCACATGTAGAAAATTTTATTGAGTGTTGGTAGAGCTTTATATTTTCCTAATGCTTCCTACAGTCAGCTGTGTGAAGGTTCACAGTAGCCATGAGGTCAGAGTCTCTCGGCCAAAGGCCTTTAGGCCTTCTTTGGAAGACATGGAAAATGGTAGCAGCTGAACAGGCCCAGAGAAGACACTGCAATTTTGGAGAGCACCAGATGTAAACTCACAAAATGAAGAAGTATTTTTGTGTTTTGTGGGCTCGGGGGGGTGGGATTTTTTTGTTTGTTTGTTTGCTTAATGCTTCTTTTTTTTTTTTTTAGTAAATACAGATGACTAACTCAGGGCCTCCTTTTCTCCTTCCCTGCAGGCAGAACAAAGTCTCTGATGAGATGCTTGTTCAAAAGGTTCCCACTGATTTTACCTTTGGGTCTGTTCTAACTTTCTCATTGTTTCATGTAAGCATTTTCTGTGGTAATTAGTCTGTAATAGCGTAATCCCTGGTGGCCTTCCTGGAGTGTCTGGACTCTGTGGGTTGAGAAAGCTCTGCTGGGGGGCAACATATTTTTCTCTCTGTGGGAAGTGGAAGAGTTGATGTTGTGAATGGTGTTCTGACTATAATGGGAAAATCTCTTAAAAGAGGAAAGTTTTGCAGCACTTCCTAGGAATTATTCAGGCTACATTTGTCTGATTTCCTCTGGAAGATCCCAGCAACCAAGATGGTGTGTGTATTTTGTCCCTGGCTGCTTCCTTCTGGACTCTGTGGTCTGCATTGTCCCAGAAGAACACAGGTATGTATCTCTGTGATTTGTAGATGCAGTTGCAGGCATTTTTTGTAGCTGGGCACAGACACATTCAGAGCTTTCACATCCAAGACCTTCAACTGGCAGTGGAAGCAGATTAAAAATCCTCTTCAGCTTCATAAAATGCAATGCCTAGTCACAGGAACTGTGAGGCCATGAAGGAAAACTAGTTTTTTAAAGGCATTTTAAAAACGAAATAGAGATTTGATACTTTATGTTGGTTGTATTTCCTCTAAATGATTTTGACAAACTATCAATATGAATGCCTCGAATTTCAAGTTTTTCCTTTTTGGATACAGCAAAATTAAGACAGCCTTTTAGGATTATGGCCACAGACAGAGGAAGAACAGACATGTCCAGGGGAAAAATACAGCCAACCCATGGGAATTAACAGAACAAAAGGGCTTTGAAATCCTAGTTTTGGAAGCTTATCTCCAGACAAGGGATTTCTGCAAAACAACAGATCCTAAAAAACTTAACTTCCAATTGCAGAAGCTCTTCTTGCTCTGTAGGGGAGAGGAGTCACTCGGAGTGGGGCTTGGCTGGCCGAGCTCTCATCTTGGGCCCTTGGACACATGCCACGACTCAGTTTCCCTGTGTAGAACAGAAAGGTTTCTCTTGGTGGTCTTCATAAAACTCATTTGAAATCTTTTGGTGAAAAGGGCCATAGTGACTAGGTGCTGGTGGTGTGTTCACGGCAGAATCAGTGTGATCCAAAGTCAGAGGGACCCTCGTACAGAACCTGAATCAGTTTTATTGCCTAAGCCCTGTTTCATGAATACCCCGAGGCTGAGTTTGACTGCTGTTGGTCACTGTGGTGTCAGTGGTGCAGCACAGAGGTGCTCACTCTCCCTGGGGCACCCTGGAGCAATCCCATTTCTGGGACTGGTTTGGAGGCCCATCCCTTGCTACTTCCATTCAGCCTCCTTGTGCTGAGGAGTGGGGCAAGAATGGGGACAAACAGGCCGATCACCCTTCCTTCCAGCTCCTTACCCTTCCAGCTCCTCACCCTCCCAGCATTACAGCACACACAGGGCCACTTTTATGTTATTGACAGCTCTGTATTACCTCTGCAACACTCACATGGAAAGTGAACGGGTTTTTCCCACGTTATTTTTGCTGCACAGTGAAACAGACAAGGATTTCCCATCTGCCACGTGAAGGAATGAAGGAGGTAGGATTTGAGTATTTCCCTGCTGTTAATGAAAACTTGTAAAGTTCTCCTTCCTGCTAGTTTTTGGGCTGTGAAAGATTTCCCAGCAAGCTGATAAATACAAAGAAAATGAAACAAACCAAAACAACACCCTTACCAGCGTTGATTCTCGCTTTAACGCTTTATGTTTTTTTTTAATGCCCGGTCCAAGCCGCCCCTGAGGGCGGGTGGGGAGTGGGGCCGGGCGGGCGCCCTCAGGGGCGGGGCGGGGCGGCCACGGCGGAGGCGCGGACTCCAAGTCCCAGCATGCCGCGGGGCGCGGCGCATGCGCACCGGGCCGGGCTTGAGTGGCAAGTTGTTTGTTCCAGCGAGCACCAGCTGCTCGGCACTCCGGGCTCCGCTGCTCCGCTCCGCGCCCCGCCGGCCTCCCCGCCGCTCCAACTTTTGCACCCTCTGCTCCCTCATCCCCTGCTCCTGCCCCCGGAGCTGGGAAGGGACAGACGGAAGCGGGGAGGGGAAAAAGAAAAAGAAAAAAAAAAAAAAAAAAAGAGAAGGCACCGACAATAACAGCCCCCCCTCCCCCTCCCCATTCAAAAACACAACATAAACCCCAGGGATAGATGAACTACAAATGAGAAAGAGGAAAAGATGGAACTGCACATCCTAGAGCACAGGCTCAGAGTGGCCAGCATAGCCAAGGAGAGCATCCAGTTGTTTACCTATGGATTAATCAAACTTGCTTTCCTGTCCTCTAAGACGAGGTAGGTGCTGGGGATGGGGCAGCGGGGGAGGGGGCGTCCTCCTTGCGGGGGGACAGTGTTGGGGGCGTATCCCCCTCGCTACGAGGGGACTGGGTGCTGGCAGGGCACCCTCCTTCTCTCCGAGGGGCTGGAGTGGGGGCATCTGCCTTGCAAGTGAGCAGGGCAACCTCCTTGGAAAGGGGGAGGGTTGATGGGTGCTCTCCTCCTTGGGAGGAAAGAAAAATAAAGCAGGGTCCTGGGATGGAGGACACCCCTCCTTGCAAGGGGACAGCGTTGGGGTGGGGGTCACCCTCCTTTCTGCCGAGGGGCAGGGTGCTGGGGTGGGTGATGGCACCCTCCTCCAGTAAGTCAGGCTGCTGGGTCAGGGGGGTCGCCCTCCTCGCCAGAGGACAGGGATTTTGGGGGGGTGCTGAGAACACCTGCGTGTTCCCTACGCACACCCCCCATCCCAGGACGGGGAGATGGTGCTGAGGATCAGCGCTGGAGTTGAGGGTGTCTCCGAGCAGCTCTAGGGCAGCCCCCGTGCGCCTCCTGCCCGCTGCCCGGCCGGGCCGGCCGATGAATGGGAGCAGGTGGGGGCCCGGCCGGGCCGGCCGCAGGCTCGGGGCGCCCGCCGGACAACAAAGGCAACAACGGCAGCCCGAGCAGCAGCAGCAGGAGTGCTGCTGGGTTTTTTCCCCTCTCTCGCTCTCTCTGTTTTTGTTGGGTTTTGGGGGGCTTTTTTTGTTGTTTTTTTTTTTTTTTCCCCCAAGGCTTGTTGTTCCTCGCAGCGCTTACAAAAAGAGCGGCTCCTCCACGGGCGGGTTTGTTTAAAAGGAGCTTTTCCAGCGCTGCCAAATTGGGGGATGCATGCCCTGCACTTAAATATTGTGGTGTTAACTCGTTTGGATTGTGATAGCTTTCAGGAAAAAGAAGAATATAGCGGAGGGCACTGGTGGCACTGTGAGAATTTTTTTTTTTAATTTAGGGGGAGGAAAAAAAACCCTCTGGCCAGTTTATTGGATGTACGTAAGGTGCTAGGCCTTTTACACAAAACAACTTGAATTGCAATTGCAGATTCTTCTGTCTTCACTTAGTTTGTTGACTTCACGCTATTCAGAAAGAGGAATGGGAATGTAAATAACACAGTTCAAACTCTTCTTGTTTTTCCTGCCTCATAATTAGTATTTCAGTTTTCTCCCCACATTCATTCTTGTATTAAGGTGGGAAATTTTCTTTGGCAGTAGGAAAATAATGAATAGATATTTGAGAAATAGAAAACAAATTAATTTGTTTTATTTCAAACTGTAATTCAATGCTCTCTGTTTAAATGCTTACAGATGAATGGACCCATTTGTGGTGTAATTTGATTACAGCCCTTTATCTCAAACTTCATGCCTTGAAATTTCACTCTGATTTGGGGCTTGTCCCAATTGGCTTTCTACTAACATTGTTTGCAGTGTAAAGTATATCAGCACCTTGTTTACTGCTGTCCCTGAATACTCCATAGGGCATTAAAGGGTCCTCAGTCTTAAGCTTCTATTTTTATGTGTTGTTTCATTGTAATTGAAAGTTGCTGCTGATTTTTTGAAGGTCTTGTTGCTTCCTCTCCCATGCTTAAAATGTCACTTTTACTGTCAACAATGAAGTCTTTAATCTGTCACTCTTAACACATAGACTGGAGTTTCTTGGGGCTTTTTCTGTTTGTTTGGGATTTTTATAATTTTTTTTTTATTTTTATTTTTCAAACTTCAGGGATGGTCATGTCGTTTTGTTTCCCATTACATTTCAGGTTTTCAATGTTAGAGACCTGTGAAAGGGTCAGGGCAGTAAGATAACCCCTTTGGGGTGATACCTTGTCCAGCATTTGGGTGCAGCACCTGACTGTTTTGTGTTGTCTCTGGTTGCTGTGCTGTCTTTTAACATATACACCGTGAGTATCAATCTTTCCTTACCTTCCATGGAATCTCACTGACCAGGAACAACAGATGTTTGTGGAATGATTTGTTGGCATGGGAAACTTCTCTTTATTTCCCTTTTGTTAATTTTGTTATTTTTGCAGCCAGTAGAGATGCAGGGGAAGCTTGTATGTGTCATTCTTGAGACAACTGACAGCACTGAAATGCTTTTCTCCTGAGTGCTTTTGCATGCCCTGTGGCAAACAAGGTCCCTGCCCCACGAATCTTCTCTGATCAACATCGGGTGGATAAGAAAGATGAGGGTCTCTGGGAGATGTAACTCTATACATTTATGACCTCGCTGTTTCTCTCTCCTCCTCCTTTAAAAAGTGAATATGCCCAAAAGTCAACAACTTCTTATAAGGGTGCGAGACAAATCTCCTATCCCACACACCCCATGTGCAAAGAACCCCTCAGGGGAGTGAAAGAGGGAGGTGGTCCACATCCCTGCCAATCTGTTCTAAAGAGATAGCAAAGATACCAGTTACTACATCACCTACATTTTCCCAGTGAGACTTTAAACAGAGTTTCACTCGTGCTGCAAGGCTGCCAGTAAGAAATAATGATTTGTAGGATAGATGTGACCCAAAGGGGTGACAATGACATCATCAGTATTCTTATGTTAGTCATGCAAGAAACGAGGGTTTTTACACAGCCTCCTGTGAGAAGTGATTTGGAGAGTCTCTTTCATGTTGTCATACATCAGGAAAAAGGGCTGGAACAGTTATTTTTTTAATCTGGCACATTTTTCTTAATCCTCTTGGGAAGGAAAAGTAACAAATCTCCCTTTTTATTTGGCCTTTTGCCACTCTCTCACACTCTTGCCCTTGTTCATGACACAAGTGTTTTAATTTAGCTTCTGTTACAATAGCAATATTTTCTGGTACAGAGAACAGCAGTTTTGAGAGTATTCTGATGGCCAGAAGCAAGACAGCAGCTAACACAGTGAAGAGGTGAGACCATCAGTGAATGAAATAGTGGGCTGGACTGAGAGAAAAGGAAAATGCTCTTAATCATAACTTTAAGTTAGGCATGAGGTATTTTATGCAAAGCTGCATTAAGAGAGGTCGTCTAGGAATAAATAATAGTGGAACTGCTAAGCAGTTACACTGAGGACTGTGCTCTTGGTGTTCTGCTTTTGTCAGTGCAGGCCTACTGATTTCAGCAGGCTCTGCCAGGCACCCCAGTGGAGGAGTGATCTGTGTCTTTTTTAGTGGCATGCTGAAGATTTGCATGTGTCTGATGTTTTTGCTGTTGCTGTCACCACCATTCTGGTGTTCAATTGATTGTGTTGGTTAGGGCATGGTGCTGATAGCACCAGGGTTGGGGATTCAACCCTCATACAAGCCACTCACCTAAGAGTTGGACTTGATTATCTTTGTGAGTCCCTTCCAGCTCGGCTTATTGTGTCTGGCTTGAATGTTCCTTGGTGCAGGTTCCGAGGATTTTCACCTATTCAGAAGCTGTGCACTGTATTTATGCAAGTAAATATAACAATTGTGTGTGGCTTCACCATTGTGTTATTTTTCTTTTGTATGTGCCTCTGTAAATGCTAGTTCTCTGGGACAGAGAGCTGTGCCCATCTGAAAACTCCTGCCTTCATCTCCCTGTGTGCTGCAGAATGAGCAGCTTCCCTCACACCAAAGTTGTGTCTCTGCTTCCCTGGTTAAACTGTCTCATGCTGCTGGGAGAGGTGCCACAAGTAACCTGCTGGAGGACTTGATACAAATACTGTTCTGCTACATTCTTGTCTTGATTTTTTTTTCCCCTCCTAATTGCAATATACTTTATAACTTCATCCAACAAGGAAAAGTGCTGGATTCTGCACCTGGGTTGGGGCAGCCCTGGGTGTGGGTACAGCCTGGGGAAGGAGATGTGGACAGCAGCACCACACAAAGGGACCTGGTGGTCCTGGCTGGTGGCCAGTGGGACCTGGGCCAGCCGTGCCCTGGGGCCAGCAGGGCCATCCCTGTCCTGGGCTCCAGGCCCAGCAGTGCCAGTGGGGGCAGGGAGGGATGGTCCTGCTCTGCTCTGCTCTGGGGGCCTCACCTCGAGTGCTGTGGGCAGGTTTGGGCAGCTCAGTGTGAGGGAGAAATGAAACGGAGAGAGAGAGTGCAAAGGAGGCCACGAGCACGGCGAGGCCGTGAGGGGAAACCGTGTGAGGAGCTGCTGAGGGCACTGGGGCTGCTCAGCTGGACCAGAGGAGCCTGAGGGGACTCACTGCAGTCTGCAGCTCCCTGGGGAGGGGAAGAGCAGGGGCAGACCCTGATCTCTGCTGGTGTGACAGTGATGGCAGCTGAGGAATGGCCTGAAGCTGTGTCAGGGGGGTTAAGGCTGGATGTTAGGAACAGGTTCTTCCCCCAGAGGGTGGCTGGCACTGAACAGGCTCCCAGGGCAGTGGTCACAGCACCAGGGCTGGCAGAGCTCCAGGAGTGTTTGGCCAACACTCAGGCACACGGTGTGACTCTCAGGGATGGTGCTGTGCAGGCCAGGAGCTGGACTCAGTGACCCTTGTGGGTCCCTTCCAACTCAGCAAATTCTGTGATTCCTTTTAGTGCAAAGGAGTTAAATCTGCATGGAGGACAGTTTGGGATAATGCATGCATTGAGCCACCAGTGCATGCAACAGATGGTAGGAAGGTGAGCCTACCCTTGTCTTTGCAGAGTATATAAAAATATATGGAGAGTCCAGGAAAATAAAGTGGGGTCAGGGTTCTTGCAAGCACTGGGTTTGTGTCATGTAGTTAGCCTGATTTCTGGGTAATGCTTTAGTAGACCCCTGAACATGTGGAGTCAATGCTAACAAGTTATTTTTCCTGTCTGTTCCAGTACCTAATCTAAAGATTTGGTAGTAAGCAGTGAAGTGTTTGAGGGAGAAAGGTATTATTTAAATTGTAAAGCTATTAAATTAATAATAGAATAAAGTTGAGCAGTTAGTTTGCTCACAGGGCTCGGTGTTTAAATGACCTAATTGTAGGTCATGTGTCAATTGTAGGTCATTACAAATTTTAAAATCTGAGGGTTTTTTGATACTCTTTGGTTTGAGAAGATGATTATTTTTCAATGCTGAAGAGAAGGAAAAAGTTCTGCATTTGTAAAGGATGAGACCTTGGTCACCTGAAATGTTTAAATGCAGCCATTCCAAATGCATCTGTCAGTCTGGGTTCTTTTTCAAGGTGCTTCAGTTTATGTATATTGGTGACTTGACACAGAATTAGACACTTTGCAAGCTTACAGGTTTAGCACTGCACACAGATGGCTATCCATGTGAATGGGATGCTTCCCAGAGAGGCTAGATGGGATGTAGTGATCCCACTACAATGGGATGCTTGGAGGCAGAACGTATTCTTGGTGTGGAGAGTCCTTAAAAATATTCATTCCAATAAAAATGTAGCAAGAAGTGAATGGGGAAAAAAATGTACGGAATAATCTGGATTTTCTTTGGCTTTTGAGCAGAAAATAAAACTAGGTTTATTGTCTTTACGTTTGTGGTGATATTTTTAGTAATCTGTCCGTTTTGCTTAGTAATAACTGACACCTCCACTTATGAACAGTGTGCTGTTGCTATTAATATAAGTGTTTCTCATTCCCTGATCATTTGTTTACTGTATAGGTGTCCTGAAATTGGAGATACTGTAATAAAAAGTCTATTTTGGACTTCAGAATATAATAGGAAAAACAAGTGCTTAAAATGTATCCATGTATCATTTGAGGACATTGAGATCAGCAGTCTGTTTCCTTTGGTATGAACTCAGACAAACACATGTTGTTTATGCCCTTATATGAGAAACAGATCGGCCTGCAACACTGCATGATTATCTGGCAAAGCCAAGTTACTCCTATCATTAAAACCTTTTTTTTTTTGGGTCTCTCATGGCTCCTGCCATCCTGTACATCCTAGGAAGACCACTGAGTAAAGGCTTTTGCCAGTTATAAGGTCATATCTGCTCATCTAAAACATGTTGCTCATGTTTCCTTTTGTTGTGGCAAAAACTCCCAAATGCCTTGAATATTTTATTTTCTGGGTATGTGTATATGTGTGTGATATCTGAGGTGTGGGGACTTCTTTTTCAGTGTGATTTGGTGACCATCTGTTACAGAAGGAGTGAGTGCTGATGTCCAGACACCACAGGAGGCTGCAGTGATGGGAAGCCTCATGGCTAGAGCTGCCTGCCTGCCCTTCCCCAGAGCACTCTGCTGCCCTGTTTGTGTCACCATGGGCATTTATGGTGCTGAACTTGCTGGTGGATGTTCAGGATGAGTAGAGCTAGTGAGAATCAGCTAACTGAGTAGGTGGAGAGAACAGAATTTACTTGTTTGGGCTAAGGAAATATATAAGCTCTTTAATTGTGGATGTCATCAGTTTGTGTTCAAGGCTGCTGGGTGTTTCAGCTGCTGCTGGGCTATGAGAGCATTCTGCAGTGTTTTAACATGTTAAACCTTGGAAGGAATAGGATTCCTGATGGTCTCTTACTGTTTATCTACACATGTTATTTTTTTCCCTTTATTTTCTGCTTCTGGCACATGGCTTACCAGTGGGGCACTGCCTGATTTTCTTTCTTTGCCTGGCAGTTCTGTCATGCAGTCAGTTCTCAACCTACCATGTGGTCTCATCAGGCTGAGGCTGATGCCAAGTCAGAAACTGACAGGAGTGCTTCGAAACTAAATGAGATTCCAAAGGTGGAATGGAAGTACTAGATCAAACCTAGAGTGCAATGCTGGGCAGCACTGTGTGCTGGAGAAATGTTGATTTAGATATTGTACTTTTAAAATAAATAGATATTTGCCTGTACTTTGTAGTGGGTTACTTGTTTGTCCTTATTTCCCATGTTTCAGTTCATTGGGAAAGCTGTCACATAGATGAGATGCATCACCTGTGGATAAGGTACAACATCAGTTATGTTAAAAAAACATCAATGGTGCCTGCTCATGTTGAGCTGAGAAATAGAAAAGATGAAAAAAAATACTCCTCTTTTGCCATGTAACTCATTAAAGATCCCCTCAGATGAGTGTTTTTTATTGTTTTGAGGTGAAAGTCAGTATTTAAATTAAAAATGTGGCTTTTATCAGTTAGATGGCTCTTCCTGCAAGCTGGTACTGCTGTGCTTCAGCAGCAGAGCCAGTGCAGGTCTGTTATGGGAAAGTATGAATACTGTGTATTTGTCATCTAGAAGTAACAGCTGAATTGTTCATTAACACAACAGTCTGAATCCACAGTCTACCCCTCTACTGAATTATAACTTAAACTATAATAACTTAAATCTCTATTTGATAGCTGAATTCTTTGGCAATGCCTTGGTCATTCTCTATAAAGATGTCTTTCTGTTGATTTTTTTCTTTAATTCTGTTTAGCACACCACCTCATTTATCCAACACACATCTTCTTATTCATCCTGCATGTTAGAGTTTTAATATATTTGGATAAAGGCTCCAATTCCTTTTCTCACCAGAAACAATATGGATTTGTTCTTTTGTTTACTGCCAACTCAAGAGTAAACTCCAGCTCTCATCTGCTGGTAACTGAAAGTTGGTAAAGGAAGAATTATCCAACAAGATTGTGAGGAAACATCTCCATTCATTATAGTTCAGAGTAAAGCCTCTGAGCTGCTGTTAGCATTTCGAAGTAAAAAGAGCTCTTCTCCCCACCTTCAACTCATCTGAGTTTTGTGTAGATAAGATATATATGTTAAGAAAGAAAACAGCAGGTAAAAATGTTCTATTATGGCACAAAAGAAATGAAGATTGATTAAGCCAGTTTCATTACTATTCAAGGCCTTGTTAGTCCCAGAAGTATTACACAAAGTTTTACTGTGCTGACCACTGAAATAGAGCATCTGATCTCATTTTTATGGTCTGATATATAATAAACATTATGTACTGGTTATTAATGGTTTATTTTCACATCCAGAGAAATGCAGTGAGCACCTAAACTTTCTCACCAACCAGAACAACCTTACTTTGGTCTGTTAAGTGTGGCTTACTAGAGATTAAAATAAAAAGCCTACTTCTGATCTGCAGCCTGCTTTAGGAAGCTCCCAGCAGTAATACCAGAGATACCAGATCTGCCAGCAAATACCAGAGCTGCTGTTTAGCACAGAGTTGGCATGTGGAAGAGAGGAGTGGCAAGTTTGCTTGGTGGCAGAAAACCATCCACTCATCCTTTGGGGACCTCTGAGGTATGCTTTTATGGGATTGCCTGGGTAGGCAAAGGGATTTTTTCAGAATTTTGGGGTCCAGTTATTGTTTGGTAATGTGATGGAATAAATGTTTTTAAGATACTTGTGCTGCTTATTGGCCAGTAATTGTGGGGAGATGTAGGCTGCTGTTGATGGTGAGCTGTCCTTGACCCAAAGTTTTTCAATACAAATTGTTTATAAAGTAGGATCCAAACCCTTTCAGGAGTGTGAATGTATGGCTGAGATGTAACTGTAAAGGAGAAGATCATATTTTCCTGTGAAGTTTTAGTGTTATTATTCTAGAGGATACTAGAGATAGCATAAGGTGTGCCTATTTAGGAGCAAAAAGCAACTTTTAAGTCTTGTGCAAAGTATTCAATAGATGAATATTCAATATTAAAAGTTGATACTGGGGGAATTTCTGAACCTGAGAGGGGAAAATTTACAAGTTTCAACATGGGTGGAGCAGTTAAAAATGTATGTGTGACTCTCCCTGACTTTTTCTGTTCAGACTTTTTGAAAATGTTACATGAAGAGAATCTGGGTAATGATATGCACTGGTTTTAGCAATATCTGAATATTTATCCTAGTTCTGTGATTAAAAGATCAGTATTCAGCCCTTTCTTATTCCATGCATGTTTTTACAGGGTGAGTTGGTGGAAGCTGATAAGTCTGAGACCTTGACTGAAATGGCCCATGTTAATCTTGCTTAACATTTGTAGTTTTTATTTCTTTTCCTAAAGAAAGATCGACTCTTTTCCCTTGATAACCTCTAAGGCACTCACTTGCAAATAAATGTATTCTTGGCATGAATAAAAAAAGGTAGCTCGTAATATTGAGAAGGATATACTCTGCATGCATCTAAGCAACTGTATACATTTACATAGATTTACTTAATCTTTATTTTTGTGCTTTTTTGAAAATGATGGATGACTTATCATGCTTAGTCTTTCAGTTGTGATCTTTTTCAAGCTACTTTTGGGTGGGAATCAGAGTTTGTAACATGGAAAGCAAACATTTTCATTTGCTCTTTTTAAACTACACCACACTATTAAATGTGCTAAGTATTTAGGAAAAAAAAAATCTCAGTTTATTTTGTGTTTATAACTAAGCAGTGTAACATGACCTGTACTAAACAAATGAAGCCAGTGGTGACTTGAGACTGCTTGGCAAGACATTGGAGCTGGGAGGTCTCAGCCTTCTACACCTACTTTTTATTTGCAGACTGGAAGAAGAAAACCAAGTTTACTTGCCTTTTCAGAAAAGTTCCTAATTTGTTTCCCAGCGTGGAATTAACTATTGATCATTTCAAACTAAACTGAGTAATTTGAAATTAGGAAAATACTGTGGAATCACCCATCTTGTGGAAGATAATACACTGTCAAAATCTGGTGTGTTGGGTAAGTGGACTGGTTACAGTGTCTTTGTCAGTGACTTCTCCTCAGCTGATGTGTATAATTTGCTTTGGAGTTTGGAGCAGCAAACATATTTTGATAAATGTTGTTTAAAATATCTCACACTCAAGATAATATTGTCTCTGAAAAAATTTTTGGATTTCAGCTATCTTTATATCAGATGAACTAATGTTAAAATAAAATTGTGCTCTTAATTGTTCTCATATTGAAACCACTTGGTTGCAGAAGGGTGGTGTTTCACTTTCACTGCTGTGGGGATAGATTTCAGGCAATTTATGATATACTGAGATGATGTGTTGGGAGTTGCATGTTATTACGCATTTGGCATTTTTGTAAACCAAGCAGGGTTTTGTTTTGTGTAGTTTGTTTGCATCTGCTGAGCCAGCGAGGTGTGAAACCACACACTTGTGGCTCAGTCTCTCTTGAGCTTCCTGCAGGTGAGTCTAGTTTGGGGATGGTTTTCTGCTGTGAGTGGTGGGACTGTGTGCTTTGCAATGGTTCCATCTCACAAATTTAGTGGTCACAAATTGACAGAGATTATGTTTCTTAAGAGATTTTTCTTCAGGTAAAATGCCACCAATGTAGAGTGGTTAAAGCAAATTTTTTGCAAACAAAATCAATGCTTCATTATGGAAAATAAAATGGATGAAGTAGCTGCATTGCAGACAAGGTACAGATGTGCAGAACAACTGGAATCCTAAGGAACAGAGCATCATTTTTAACACAGATATTGTTTTTCAGTGATTGTTTTCTTGTCAGTGCTCCTGGCACACAGTGTAACAATATTTTGATGACTGCCAGAAACTACTTTGCTACACCAGTTTGATGTTGACTGAACACAGAAAAGTAAGCAAGAATTTGGTTTGACCAGAGCAGGCTTTATGGTTTAATGGGGAGAAAGATGAAGGGAGGTGATAAAGGCCAGAGCTGGCCTTGTGAATGAGCATGGATGGCTCATGACTGCCCAGGAGCCTCATGTGGGACTGAGGGTTAATGCAGCAGTGGAGTCTCAAACTTTTTGTGCAGTTTTAGTCCAAGCCTGGTACAGTCACAAACTTAGAAAATAGCAAATCTTCCCAGAATGGGTGAGGTCAAGAAGGATCTCTGAAGATCAGGTAGCCCAACCCCCCAGCTCAAGGCAGAGGCTGCCCAAGCAGCTTGCTCAGGATTTTGTCCATTGGGATCTTGTGCTTAAAGCCATGCATGGAGCTTTGCTCTCTGCTGTGCTAACATGTTGTTGACCTCATTCACATTGTAATGCTTTGCTCCATTTGGCATTACTTTGGCAGAGCATTATAATCCGTGATTTAATGTCTCATCTCAGCATGAAAAAGTGTTTTTTAAACTTAAAAGTGAAACTGGGGAGCCTCTTCTGTTACTGAGAGAACTGTTGGTATGAATGAGACTGTTTGGTGCAGTAGTTCATTGGTGCTTTGTGAGCATTTCAGGTGAAACTGCTTATTGCCTTTAAACTGTGATAAACTAAGTGAAACAAAGTAGATGCCAAAAAATTCCATAGCTTGGTAAGAGCAAAGCTTGCCTTGGGAAAGGGCATGCACTCACTTCTGTGCTGGTGCAGACAACTTAATTGCAATTTGTAGTGATGTTGGATGGATGCACAAGACTAATGAAGTTACTGCTACCCAAGGCCTCTACATAGAAGTTTCATTTGTGTCCTTGACCTAAGTAAGGAAAAGTATTAGAATGACATGAAGTCCAGATGTGACTTAGTTTGACTTCAAGAGCAGTATTGTGTGCTGCATGCCCTGCAGTAAATGTGGTGCTTTGGATATTATGCAGTTTCTGAAATTCCACTGTAAGAGTGGTCATGTGATAGAGCCTCACTGTAGGGAAGTGTTTTCTCTGTATTCTTCCTATTGCTATCAAGTTACTCCAAGCATTTCTGAGTGGTTCTTACAATTCCTGTACATGCAGTCGTGCTGCTGGCTTCATGCCTTATCACATTACCCATCCCAGTGCTGTACTCCAGGGACTGCTGAGGTTTGATCCCAGGACAATTGCTCTGTGTCTGTACATAGGGAAAGCCTCATGGCTGAGGAAGGGTCAGTTTATAAGGCCAGAGTTTGCCTGGAATCACTGAGCTATCCCCTGGTAGCTCTTATGCTGTGACAGGCCAGAAATACTTCTTGTTTGCACAGGAGTGTGCAATCAGGCCAGAATGATTAATGTAAATTTATGTGTTCTGTACCCACTTGAATGGCTTTGTTCGTTCAGATGGTGTTTGAATTGTAATTTTAGGCAATGATTTAAATATGAAGTAGTCCTGAAACAATACAGTTGCCTATTGGCTTTTAATGATCTTGTGAAGCAGTGTATTTTGAATGGATATCTCATATAAAGGTGATAACGACCTTACTATTGGTGGCAAAAAAAAAAAAAAAAAGGAAAAAAGAACTGCTAAATAACATGTGCATGTATAAGTAATATGCTTTGTGTAAAATTTGTGTCCAAGATGTCCATGAGCATATGTTTGAAATTAATTTTCTTCTATGTTTATAGAAGCATTGAGGCTTAAAACTGGTACATAATTGGTTCTTAATCCATTTTTTATAGCCTTCCATGGCAAGTTACTGCTGTTTATCTCTTTTTGAGATTTCCTACTACCATAACCATGTGCTTTTCTTAGAGATGAGTGGATGGCCACACCACATAAAATCTATCATAAAGATAGGATCTGTCTTTAGGTGCAGTCTCTATTGGCTGGATAACTTAGGGTATACTTGAAGCATCATAGCAAGGCAGTTGATGAAATTCCTGTCCCTGATTCAACAGCTTCCATCTCCAGTGTTTTGGAAGTTGCTGTTAACTTGTTGTGTGTTCCAAGTTCAGGAGAGACAAAAAGCCCCAAACATCAGACCCTCTACACTTTGAAGCCACCTTGTTTTGTTTATGTTTATGGTATAGACTCACAGTTGGAGTAGTGTGGCTATGGGCTGGTTAATTCAGAGTTGGAGTGGAAATGACTGACTTGTTAACCTTTCTTTGCTCAGGAGAATGAATGCTCAGATGATTAGATCTTGTAAGGAGAAAAACTGTTTATTTATATGGGTATAAGGTGTGTGACTAGTAATGGTGTTAACCTTTCTTCAAAACTATAGGGGAGGCTTTATCTATATGTGTTACTAGTATTCCACTTCGAGTATTACATTTTTTCACTTTGTGTTTTTACAGTAATCATTTTTCCCTTTCACTTGGGTTTGAAAAAATTCAGTGACAGGAGCAGTTCCTGGATTCAAAACAGTCTGATACTTGTACTTTTTCCCAGGCCTGTTAAAACATAATCCTGGTTATATATTTCTTGCAGGATCAGCACATCAAAAAAGGACATGAAAGAATTTCATCTGCTCCTTAAGTGAGCCTTACATAAAACAAAGTTTAAAATTAATGAAGACTTTCATTGTCAGGTTTTCTTCCCAGTTAAAGTTCACTTGATATCGAATCAGTGTGAGGTACATGATAATGTTCCTTTCAGAATCACCTAAGTCCCATGAAAGAAAACAAGCACTTGGGAACCCCAAGGGTCATTGGAAGCCAGGAGGGCTTGGACTCCAGAATGGCTGTTGCTGTTCCAGGAGGAGATGCTTAAGGGCTTTAAAAATTTTGCCTCCTGCTCAGGCTAGCTGGTAACATTCAGGACAGGAGTAAAGTAAAAATGCACCAAAGGGAAGGAAAGTCTTAGTGTGGCTGCTCATGTGGGCAAGAGTGAAGAGATACTTCTGAGAATTAATATAGGGGATGAAAAATGGGGATCTCTGTTCTTCTCTCCTCTCATAGCCAGGTGGGCTGCAGGCTGGCTTCACTCCATGTCTCCAGCAGCATCTGGCCCCTGTGCTGCCTCAGCAGTTCTCTCTGCACTCCCAGGCCCCTGCTGGGTGCTCCAGGCTCAGCCAGCACAGCGTGTGCCTGCTGCCCCTCTGGGAACTGGGCAGAGGCTCTGCCTTGCTTTGCAGAGGGAGAAACTAAGGCACAGAGGAAGGTGAGTGCCTTACTGTCCTGGATTAGGGCAAATTTGGGAGAAAAACCTCTAGAGGGGTTCCTCCAGAAAGCAGATTCAACTGGTTCAGGAAAATACTTCCTTGGAGAAAAAGTTAGAAAATACTGTTTATTTCACAGGCAAAGCATTCACCAGCACAGAAAACTGAACAATGTTAAACAATAGAACCTTGCTGTTCTGAAGAGATGGCAAATTCAGAAAGTCCTTGTAGCTCAGTCTCTTATCAGTCCCTCCTGTGCTGGGAAATGCCATGTTCTGGCCCTGGTGGGCCACAGGTGTGAGCTCCCAGTGTTCTTCTGGGTTTTCAGTCCAGAGCAGGTTTGTACAGTCCCAAGAAAAAGAAAAGCCACAGTCCAGGGCACTTCACTGCCTCAGCTGTCTTAAAAAATCTAACTAAAAAGCAGAGGAGAGCCCTCTCCTGCTGTCTGTCCATGCTGCAGACAGCACAGTCCAGGGGAAGGAGTGCAGGGGGAGCAAGTGCAGTGTCTGAAAACAAACCGTGCTTCTTCTCTTCCCCCCTTCACTCTCAGAAACAGTCTTAAAGGAGCAAAACTTAACATCCAGCATAAACAGGACAGATGATTGGGAATACAAGCATCATTTAGGCAACCCTGGACTCTTACCCATCTCACTCAGCAGGTCTGCAGTAGCACTTCACTCTTGTTTTCCACATCTCAATAGTCTTCACCACTAGGACTACCCCTTGTAGGACAGATGAAGGCTGTCTTTTCAGTCCATGTGTGTATTAGCCACTTTGAAGTCCTTGTCATCCAGCTGCTGCTGTCTTTTGTGGTTTTTTTCTTCCTAGTTTTGGTAGGCTCATTAATGGAGGTGTTCTGTGTTGTCTCTCCTTGTACCTTGAGAGAGCAGTGTGAGTTGGAAGATGTCCATATGAGCTTCCAGAAGAAACAGCAGTGTTCCTGAAACTCACAAAGAAAACCACCAGAAATGTACTCATATATGTGTGGCATTTAAATACACATGAACACACATATATCTATGGACATGTGTACAATGTGTCTGTAGCTGTATACATGAGTCATTCCAAAGTCAGAGTTCTCTTGAAATGGAAATTGCCTCAGCTAGAAAGCAGAGGTATCTCCTGCTGACAAATAAAACCACATGTTTTTAGGAGCTCTAATTGTTGTGCTTGAGGACAGAGAATGTCTCTCTTCCACTATCATTCAGACAGCAGCTGCCACAATGAAGCCTGAATATGAAGAATACATTTTTCTGTGGCTGTATCCTGGCGCTGGGAAGACTGTACAGTTCAGAACAATAGCAGAATGTGGAGCTGCCAGCAGGCAGTCTGAGTGGACAAGTATAATCATGCACCACTCAGCTTTCAAGGAAATTACAGTTAGTGCACTGACTTGCTCATAATAGCAAGCCATTGTTTGGCTTAATAACTTATCAGCTCTCCAGGAGCCAGCTAGTGATCACTGTCATCATACACTGCTAATCATTCTGTTCTTAAATGATCCAAGATGAACTAAGGACCCATCACATCACCTATTAACCAGCAAACTGAGTGCACTATAATTTTTTTTTGAAGCTAGAAGGAACAATATTGCCTACCTTTTTTCTTTTCTTGTTTTGTCATTATCTTTGTCATATGTAATTGTGCCTGTAGTTTGGTTTTTTGTTGTTTTTTTTTTTTATATCTGGTTGAAAGAACATTGTCAAATTGTGTTGGGATATTTTTTAGATAGATAGAGTTTATATTAAATTGTGAGGTTTTTTTTATGGTGACTACTAGGGAACTGAATCTGAAACCTGCTTTTTAAGGAACATTTGTCTTTCATAAAGCATTTTTGGCAGAGGGGTGATTTTTTTATGGTGCTTTTCTGTAGTACCTGGGTTCCTGTCAATCATTAGTAAGTGTAGCTTGAGAATGCCCCTCTTTAGTAGTGAAGAGTGATTATCCCTCTTAGACAAATGTAGAATTTAGGCACGGGAGGATAGCATAATTTACTCAGAGCCATGCAGGGAGCTGTAGAAGAGCAGGAAGGAGAAGGAAGCTGGTTTGAGTCCTGATCCCAGGAGGCCTTATATCATGCTGAATGCCTTCTGCCTTCTTACTGGGGGTTTATTTGTGAGTTCTGAGCTGCCAGCACTGAAGGAGCCTTGGAGTATTTATTCTGAAGGAAGAGTGGCCACAGCCTCATTTGCAGACATTGATATGAAAGATCCTAGAATGGTGCAAAGTACCAAACCTGTTGGGACACCTTTTTGTGGTTAGGAGTGCACAGACATGCAAGTCATGTGAGCAGATCTCCAACCTGTTCCGTGCTTAGGACTGCAATGGGGAGTTTGTGAAGAGGGGAGGGAAGATAGATGCATGTGCCCAACTGAAATAGGCCTCCTTGCTGTTGTGAGTGGTGCAGGCAGCTGTGGCTTAGCTTCTCCTGGTTTCAGGAATTGTGCAGACTGTGGGGTCACCTGATTTTACTAGACTGGAACAAGTACACCAGGATTTAAATGAAACCCTGAGCATTTTTGTGGTTTTCCTTAACTGTTTGCTTTGCTTTCATCTCTCCTGTGTCTGTCTTGCAAAGACAATTGTATCTCTTGATCAGTGACAGCTAGAATTAAAATAAGGATCCTTCTGCTCCAAGGTTTATTGCCTGGCACATCCATGAAACATGAAGTTTCATGTTTTGAGAAGATGCTGACTGTGATATCTCTGAACCATATGAGAAAACACACCAATTCTTGTCAATTATAGTAATAGTCTAGCTCAAATTATGTAGGTCTTTATATATTGTATTGGAAAGCATAGATCTGGCCTTTGTTAATAAACAGAAAAAATCAGGTTGTTACAAAATGGTGATCTCTACAGAGACTAACCTTTGCATGTACTTCAAATACATCACCTCCTTTTGGCAGCAAGAAGTGAAAAAAATGCTGAGTAGGTATGTCATGTCCCCAAGGTAAGTTCTGTAATAAGGAAATACCTGAAGCTTACAGGTGTGGCTTTCTATTTTCCATGAAAGTATTTCCCACTTCTCCAGGAGTTTACCATCTTTCTTTGAAAACAATTGTTCAGGTTGCAAGTCAGTCCTGTTTTATTGGCTTCATTTGCTGTAGGGCCAACAATTGGCTTTCAGCCCAAACTCCAAGGTTGTAGCAGTTCACTGTATTTTGCACTGTACAAAGTTGAAAAGCATTGCCAGATGAAAAAATAGAACTGAATTGGAAAGCCTAAAACCTCCAGTGCCAACCTGTTCTTTAATACAACACAATGGCTGTGCAATGATTTACTTTACTGTGTGTTTTGAAATGTGTCTGACTTGGTCGTTCTGCTTGACCAGAAGCTTTCTCTTGCAGGAAGTATTTCTTTCTTTGCCCTGTCTACAGATGCCAGAGTGGAAATGTCAATATTCAAGGCAATGATTTTGTTACAAATCTGCTTGGGATGCCCTGATAACCCAGTTCTCTGCATAGCAGAGTCAACAAGTTTCTCTGTGTTGATGTTGGTGAGTTAGAGCCCAGGCTGAAACATTCATGTTAGAGGAAATGTTTCTGTGAAACCCTGTTTATGCAGATTGGACATCAGTATGCTTGAGGTTTCTGGGGAAATACCCTTTTTTGCTTAGCTTACCATGCATTGGGATCCTTGGATAATTCATGTTATATTAAAGCCAGGTCTTGATTATCTGTGGTGAAGTGTGTGAATACTGAAAATCCTATACTAAGAGCACAAAACATCCCATTTTGATCTAGATAGCAGACTGAAAGCAACATGGCATTTTGTTGTTGGTTTCTCAGCAAGTGACAGGATTCCTGGTGGTTCTTTTCCCAGCATCACATTCCAGACTCATATGTATGGTTTCTGCTGCTTTAACTTTGATTTTTCCAAGGCTCTCCCATTCCTTTGTTCTTCTGGCTAGCTGATGCTTACAGTGTTCCCATCTTTTTGCAGGTCCACCATGGTTTGAAGCCATTGGCTGTTGTGAAGTGTGAGTGTGAAGATGCTGGTACTTGGTTTGATGGTTGCCTAAGCCTTACTCTGTTACCTCTTCCTCTTTTATTGCTCCTCTGTGACTGTGAGATTCTGTTCAATGCTGGCTTGTTAAAAAAATCCATGGTGGCTCTGTGCCATCATTTCAAAGAACAGCTATTCAGCAGGCTCTTGATGGAGAGATTTAAGAAGAAATTATTTTGCTCCTTGGGCATGAAAATGCTGGTTAAGAGTGGAACTGGCACAGGACCTCCTTTGCTGTGGGAGTCTGGCCAGAGAGAAACTTTTACTCCCTTTAAGCCATGGGTCTGCCCCTTCAGCAGGCTTTTTCATTGGTACTTTGTGTACAGCTGTCTGTGCTGCTCAAGAGGATGCTGTGATGCCTCACACAGAGGGTAGCCCACCATGCCTCAGAACAGCTCTCAGGCTGCTCAGCAACACTGGACTGCCCTGCTGGGAGGGTGAGGATGCAGGGCAGAAAGGGTGCAAGGGCCTAAGAAAACCTGCATGTAAATTTTGGGGTTGGGCTGAGTCTTTCTTTTATTTTTTTTTTTTTTTTGTTTATTGAAGGAAACATCTTCTCTAGACTTGTGTTATTTAAGCCCAGGTGAATAAATCATTTCCTTCAGTACAGGTGACAATAGGGTTGACCTCTTTATGCTGCCAGTGTTTAGAGCAGGAAAGTCTGAACTTTGCTACTGCTCTAATAATTGTGGTAAAATCATCCAGTCATCATTTTATCTTCACCAAATGTTTGCCTCATTTTGGAGGCAAGAATTTGATAAAGATTAAATTATTGGATCTTGGCTCATTTTGGAGCCTCATTTTGTCCTTTTTTCAGGTACCTGTATGGTTGCATTACAGCTGGCAGCAAGACAGGCTTATTGTAATCCAGGTAATACTCTCAGTTGAGGAAGAAGTTAACAGGAGCATGGCCCAATCCTAGATGGTTTCGTATAGACAGTGAGCAAGCTAAGCCTGTATTACAGGAGAAATCTTTAGTCAGTCACAAGCAGTGGCCACATTGACATTAATGTATTTGGAAATTAAAGACTTTGTGCCTCTCTGATGATAGATTCAAGTGTTACTTGCTTTTTCCAGTGCACTTATGTTCAGTTCTTCAAGTAGAGGATGCTGTCCAGCGTTCACACAGCTCTAGAATGAAGCCTCACACACCAGCTGGAACTCCACAGCAGTTGTAGCTTTGCTTTTTGCAACCTCAGTCAAAAATGAAGCTTATTTTACAGAAATCCAGTAAATTACACTTCAGCTTTTCTTTGGACAGGTCAGCAGTGATTTGCTTGGAAACCTTGGCATACTGTTGAATTTCTGCTGTGGTGAAAGCTTGCCTATGATTTAATCTAAAAGATTCCCTTCCCCTTCCTCCCCTGCCATTTATTCACCTCAGCACAAAATTATTACTTTGACATTGTGTGAGTGGATTCCCATGAAGGTAACACCCTTCCCCACAGAGTGAGTGCCCTGGCACTGGAGCTTCCCAGGAAATCTGTCAAAACTGCTTCACCTTGGCCCTCATGCCTTCACTATGTCTAACATTGCTATTAAACCAGCAGTAAACTTCAGTCCAGGCTTGCATACTGACAGATTTGAAGCAGCAAGCTCTGTAATGTTACTTTTGGTATTTTTACCCATGTGTTTATATAGCCACATAGAGTCTCCTCCTGAAGTGTTTCTGTCCTCCCCAGTCTGCAGATCACTGGCTGGGAGTGTGTTTCCTTCTTGATGAATTGTAGAAAATCGATGTCAAATAGTTACATGGCAAACTAGTGAATGTAAGGCCTGCATCCAAAATTGGGAAGTGTCTCTGTGGGAGACTGGCTTCAGTGGAATTATCTGATATTCTGGTTAACTGGTTCATTGCTGGCTTTCTCAGAATCCCGTAATATCCCTTGGTCATTTTTCTTTCACAATTACTCTGGTTTTCTTAGTCTGAGTAGTTGGTCCTTAAGTAAACTAAGTGCTTGGGGTTTTGGGGATTTTATTTACTCATTTTCAGATTACAATTTTGGTTCCTTCACTGGCTGCTTGTCTCTAGCTCACTGCCTTTTGAAAGAATCTGCAGATTCTCTACTGAAGCTTCCTCAATCTGTTGCCACTCATTCCTTGTCTTGTACTTGTTTCAACTTATCATAACTGTTCTAGTGGCTCCCTCAAGCCCTGCAGAGCCTTGTTAAGTCAGAGTGTGTGGGAGATGGTTTTATATATTTTTGTTATTGAGGGAATCTCATTTTAAGTCCTTTATCTTTTATATCTTAGGCGTTGGAGGTATTTGGTTCTTCCCAAAATGTGGTGTTTTGAAGAAGTGCTCAGCTGGCTGAAGCCTTTGCTGCTGAAGCACTGAGGTTGTTGGATGTAGCTGAGCAGTCTTCTTGGGGCAGGGACTGTGCAAGGAGCTGGGATGCAGGCTGGGAACTTGCCATATAGGTGGTAGGATTGTGGGCAAGATCAATGCCATGATAAAACTTACACCAAAGTCACAGTCTTGACACAGGATTACTAAATCTGTTTTCAGAAGGTTGAACTATATAATGACGAAGTGTTTAATCTTCTCTCCTTTCTGTCTCTCTCCCTCCTGTTCTTTTACGCACACACAGACACACAATCATCTTTTTCATTCTTCTTTCTCTTTAGTCTGCAGAAGGCAAATTCCTGCAGCATTCCTGGAATAAGGAAGGAAGCTGATAACACTGGTGTGTAATGCTGAAGCAGGAGCTGAAGCCACAGCTGTTTAATAGTTTCCAGCACAGGGCTCTTGCATTTTAGCTGAGGGAAGATTCCTGAGTGAAGCCTCTCAAGGGCACTGTGTCCTCTTGCTGCATCCAAGCCCAGTTGTGTGCCTGAGTGCCCTCTTTGGGAGAAGGCAGGGGTTGTTGTGTAGTGACTACAGCACCAGGAACCAGGATTCCTAGCTTCTATTCTTAGCCCAGCAACCAATTTGTTGTAAAGCCTTTGGCAAATCATTCAGGCCTAATCCTGCACATACAGCAGCCCCCAACAAAGTCCTTTCTGTTTTTCACTGGGGACAGAGGATCAGCTTCTTAACTTCTCCTTTTCTCACACTCCAGAGGGCTGGTGAATTGAAAAATATGCAAGAAAATGTGATAATTTGTTCATGTTTATGAAGCAGTGACATGGGCATCACTGTGTGATCTGTGTGATCTTGCATCCATAAAGGGAAATTGATTGATTGCTGTTATCAGCTGGATCTCTGGAGCTCAGGATTTTTGGCCTCTCTCATCAGAATACAATTTTACATGATTATACAGGATAATGCTGGAAATGCCTCTGCACTGTCCAGATGGCAGGGTCAATGTAGCATGGACCTTGCTCAATTGCTTTGTGTGCCAGGATAAGTGCTGCTGCTTTTCTCTATGCTACTGCCACAGCTAGAAATTGAGGAATTCTGTCACTGTTGATATAAATTCTGTGAGATGGAAATTAATACCTGCTTTTATTGACCTTAAATTAATTTCCCATCCTTTTGCAAAGGTGAATGGCAGTGCTCATTTTTCTGTGGTACTTTTGCTTCAAAATAATCTGAGCTGCAATCTGAAAATGAAATGGTGTAAAAAAAAAATCCAGGCTAGGAGTTAATTTCAAGAGTACCTTGTAAGATAAAAGGGCATAACAAAAAGGTACTTTAATCTGCAGCCTCCTTGCCTTTACATCTGGCTGTGCTGTATTTTGTAGTATGTGTGGTTCTGGTATCTGCTGAGTGCAGCATCTTGCTCTGCTGATTTGTGTAAGGCTTTATTTGCCTGCTGCAGGGACAGAGGTGGATTAATCCATAGAGCTGTCGACAGAAACCCGTTAGTTGGCTTTGGAGGGGAGAGCAGCTTGAAGAAAACACAACTTGATTTTTGTGTCAGTTGAATTTTTAATAATATAACAGAAAGCATGGTCTCTTTGTAAGCTTAGTTCTGAAAGCACAGAGCCTGCCAGGGGATTTTTTAGGTAGGTGATGTTTTAGTGTAGTGCTCTTGCCTGTGAAGGGACAGGGCTGTCCCAGAGCTCACAGATATTTGACAAACAGGGCTTAAAATAGGCATGCCTTGCTGAATAAATTACTTAGTTAAAATAAGGGACAGAAGAGCAGAACTACTACCTTCTGTGCCACTCAGTCTGGGACAACATTCTCATTTCTTCTCTCCTCAGTGAATGAAAATATCCTGTCTCCCACAGAAGTAATTTCTGGGAGCTGGAGGGGCAGTGATGCAAAGAGCACAGGTAGCCCATAGTCAGAAGCTTCCAGTTGGTTGGCAGCCACATGCCTGTACCTTTAAATATGCAGATCAATTTGCTGGTGTCTCCCCAGCTTTACAGTTTTTCTGTTGTCTCTGTCTGCATTTGATGCAGTAGACTGGAGCTGCCACCAGTGCTAGTGACTCCTGGTCCTCATGGAACGTCCCCAAGGGATGTGCCTGCCAGTGCCCATGTCCCACCCTGTGCTGAGTTCTCTGAGATTGATGCACTGGGGCTGGGTCTGTGCCCCCCAAATGATGATGATAACAACACCACCATCTGTCATACTGTTTTGGGCTGTCACTGCATGGTTGTGATTTGGAGCCCTTGTTCACCAGTCTCCTGTACTTTAAAGAGTTTCTCCTTGTATTGTTCTAATGCTTATCCAAATGTATTTTCTCTTCCTGAAAGTGTAGGAGTCTCTTGCTTTCCTGTCTGCTCTCTCCCTTTCAATTGCTGGAGCCCTCCTGCCTTGAAGAGAAAGGCTGTCTGAAGGAACTTGCTTGCTGCTGTTCTGCCTGACGGTACCCCTGAAGGCAAGGCATGGGATAAGTTTTGGTTTTTGGGATAAATTGGCTGGTTTGCCAGCTTGGGAGGACTTGGAACTAATTGTGAGCTTTCAGTTTTCTTCCCACCTCCTTGGTAGAGAAGGTGGCAGCCCTGCATACTTCTCACCATGAAAGAACAGGAAGGCTCATCCCCAACAAAACTGGCATCAGGAAGGGGGCCAGGAAAAACTTCTGCTCTGCTTCTCCCAGTGCTGCACTGGGCTAGCATATCAAGATGATCCCAGTGTTGACTGAGTTGTGCACTGGCTGGCTTTAGTATTTTAGTAAAATACTAATGGAGGCTCTTTGCCCCCTTTCTACACTGCTAGTTTTTTCCTATTAGTTTTACTAAGGTTCCAGCCATAAAGCAGTTTTTGGTCATTTTGTGGGTAATCTCCTTCTGTTGACACTAGAGTATTGTGTGATTTAGGGCTTTGTTTTCAGCCATGATATGAAGGCTAATTACTTCCTTCTGGCATCCTCTCAGTAAGAAAGCATGGGACTTAATCTTTCAAAAAGAGAAAAGCAAGGAAAAAATTTTAAATGCCTAAAAGTGTTTGGTAAGTCCCTAGATTTGAATTTATTCTTCATAATGTAATGACAACAAAACATTAGGAGCTAAGCTCTGAACTCCATAGCTCTGTCTGTGTGGACACAATTTTCTATTTGGTTGTTTGTCCTCACTGGGTATAATTTTGCAGTTACAATTTAACCTGTGCCTCAGGATGTTCTGTAATTAGGGGTAGGGTATGGATATTTATTGTTTATATAAAAGTATGTATTTGTCTTGTTTTAGCTTTTTGACTTGCTTTGATTATCCATTATCTTCTAGATAAATAAACTGTATATTTTCTCCCTGTCTCTTTCTTCATATTCTCCCTTGCCTTATTTTGATAAGAGAGAGAGAAACTACGTCAGGAAACTTTGGGCCACTGGTAGATTTTTTCACTGGAAAAGTGTGTGATTGTGTTTCACAGAGATTGCAACCTAAAGGCAAGCTGCTGTGCAGTATGGGAATAAAAAGGTTATTGATCCTCACCAAGTGCCACTTGAACACAACCAATGGAACATCAGAAGACTGAAACTGAAAGGAATCATATTGCACTTCTGATTAGAGCAGTTGTTGTTAAACCTTTGTATACAATTTCTACATGGTCTAGACAGTAAGGATTGGGGCCCTTCATTAGAAAATTCAATACTCCACCATGCAGTGTAAATCCCAGATAGTTTGGGAATGTCTCCCTGTAACCAGCAGTCTTGATGGGAAGGTCTGCCTTTCTAAAAGAAGGTATGCCTTCTTAAAAGCTTGGTGTTTGTTAGATGGTTGGTTTTGCTCAAGGGTCAGCATGGGACATTCCCAACATCACCAGTTCAGGGTGCCTCAGGCCATGCAAAACTTCAGCACATTAGTCACTCCATTTAAATGATATTAACTAGGTATATGGTGAAGTAACTTGATAAATAGGGAATGCAAATTGTCAGTAGGGACTGGGGCAGTGTTCCCCAAGTCTCTCATCAGGTCATGACCCGTTTGGCAGAAGAAAACTCAGGTGATTGCTTTGAAGATGGATGTGTGGGACTCAAAGGCAATAAACCCAGCAAATTACTTTATAAGCAACTAAGCTCTGTAGAGCATCACAAAGAATAGCTTTTTGTCCCTGGGATCACCACAAAGCTGCCTCAGGCCAGTTTGTGTGGTGCAGGATGTGGGAATGAAGTATTGTTTTGCTTAAATGCTCACAAATAACATAACAGAAATTCAAATTAATTTTAAATCTCTCCTACAGAATGTGAAATCACGGCTGTCTGAACCATTCTAAATACTTGAAATAGAGGGATTACAATTCCATAAATGTTTTACAGAGATCTTAACTTTTTGAAAGTGCTTATGATATTTCTCAAGACTTTTTCAACAAGATACATAAAGAATATATTAAAAAACAATAATGCTGTGTGCCTACAAGCTTTGTACCAAGGGAGATTTTACAGCCTGAACACACCTGTGGCTTTTTTTCATGCATTAAAAAAATACAAAATAAGCATTTTTCACTCAGATCAAGTATACATATATTGTCCAAAAAATGCAGTTAATTTTGAAATCTTGATATAGACATTAAAAAGAAATAGAGCTATTTTTATTTATGTTCCAGTGTAAGCTTCTTCAGCTACACAGGCATTGTGTTTATTTTGCTTTTTCTGTTCAAGTGCCTAACATACATATCCTTGGGCTTCATATGATTATTTCTAAAAGCTTTAAGAAAGGATCAGTGACTGTAAAAGAAATCATCAGCCCTGAATTTTATTGCAAGTGGAGTCACAAACAGTGTCATAAATACCTTAACAGTCATAAGTTGGAAATTTAAAGAAAAGATACAGAAATTACTGGTTTTTAAAGCTTGATGAGTGTCTAACTGTATCTTCAGCTGAACAATAGGATGAGCTCTGACTTAGTGACTGAGCCTGTTCAAGGCTTCTCAGATGACTCTCAGGCAGGGTTTTGGGGTTTGGTTGCACTGCTGAAGAGCAAACCTTCCTGCATTCTTACTGGGGGGCTGCTTTGTTCAGCATGGCCCCTGAGCAGCATTGGAACAGCTGCCACTGACTTCACAAGTGTCATTGCATAGTGTCACTTGTGTTGGAGACAGCTCTGAAACACAGGCTTGTGCTGAGGGATCTGCATGGGAATCTCTTCTGCTTTGAAATTTATCCATATTTGGCCATTCAGGCTGTGAAAGCCAGTTTGTACTTTAAAGAAGGAAGGTGTGGTAAGAAGAAGAAACAGCCCAGCACGACATGGACAAGTGCTGATGGCATCTGCTCAGCAGCCAGGGACTTGCCAGGGGCCAGATGGAAAGAATGTGATGTAGTGGCCTGGTTGGAGTTATTATCCAAGTGTGTAAGGTCAGGGCTGCACAACACAGGCACACTCAGAGAAAACACTGCTCAGGGACCTCTCATAGCTGGCCAGCTGGTTTAGAAGTGGCTTTACCACAACCTCTGAATAGAAATAGTTGCCAAAGGAACAGTAGCATTTCATGAAGAGTGGTTAAGCTGTGGGACACATGCATGAGGTTAGGTGTTGGCTGGACATTCCATTTTCAGCACCAGCATACCCAAATAGCCAAAATCCCCATGAGGCTGGGCCCTAAGAAACAGGAAGACTGGTTTCAAAAAACAAGTTTCTTTCTGTGCTTAATATCCAGGCTTTCAGTTTAGATGTCTGTAAACAAGCCTAAGCCTATTTATTTATTTATTTGATTAGTTTTGTCTTGCATAATCATGTTATTTGAGGTAGAGATTTGGAGAAAATATATTTGCTTTGTTAACCATGTTGCAATTAGTGATAGTTCAGGGTTATGCAGGAAACTAAATGAGGGGAGAGGTTTGCCTCAAAGCTGCACTACCTTAGAGTTCCTGACCTTTCTAGCTTTATGGAAATCACTCATCTGAATGCCATTCCATGCCTTTGCAGAAAAAAGTTCTTCCTTTTCTCAAGCTGCTTCCCATTGCTTTCTCCACTGCCCAAAAGATTTTGATTTTTGTGGTGATCCCAGGGGCTAAAAGTCCTTGGTTTTCAACATCAGATATTTAAAGAATAGGTACAGAGAGCAGCTCCCTCTTCTCAAAAATGAGCAGTTGTCTACATGCCCTCTCAGCAGGCAGATCCCATGCAATGAAGTGGGAGCCCTGTGCAAAGAACTGGGCTGCTTATTTAATTACTGCAGTATATAATCAACTCCTCAAGTTGTTTGAGGAGTATCTCCTTGGCTTGTAAGACATCTTTGCAGATCACTTGCACCTGTGGGGTTTTGGGGGGTCATTAGGGGTTAATTGTTTGTTTCTTTTTTGTTTTGTGTGGTGGGGGTTTTGTGATCTTTCTGATTTTGGTTTTTGTTTGATGCTGTACCACACTGAAGTGTGATAAGGAACTTCAGGCCTGATTTGGGAGAGATGGTCCCAGCCCTAAAGTACCTGTGCAGATCACTAAGACCTGTTCTCAGTTTTGATGAGGAGACACAATGTTCATGGAAACTGTCTTTCCAAATCTCATTTATTTCCTAAGAAGTGTATTTGGAATGTTTTTATGATATGGTGTGCTGGTCTTGACTGGGATAGGATTAGCTTTCTTCACAGCAGCTGGTACAGGACCCTGTTTTGGATTTCTGCTGCAAACATTGATGATAACTCAAGGATGTTTTCATTTCCTCTGAGCAGTGTTTGTACAGAGCCAGGACTTTTTCTGCTTTTTACCCCTTCAGTGAGGAGGCACAAGAAGTTGAGGAGGACACAGCTGGGACAGCTGATCCCAGGGCCATCCCATTGGGTATGGTGTCATGCTCAGCATACAGAGCAGGGGGAAGAAGGGAGGGGTGATCATTCAGAGTGATGGCATTTGCTTTTCCAAGTCACCTTTGCACGAGATGGAACCCTGCTATCCTGGGGATGCCCAAACATTACTTGAGATTGGAAATGGGAATTAATTTCTTGGTTTGCTTTGCTTTTCTTGTCTGTGTGCCTTTGGCTTTCACTATTAAACTGTCTTCATCTCAGCCCATGGGTTTTGTCTTTTGCCCTTCCAGTTCCCTTCCCCATCCCACTGTGTGTGGGGTAGGGGGGGAGCAAGCAGCTGTGTGGGGCTGAGTTGCTTTCCAGCGTTAAACCATGAAACATGGATGGATTTTGATGAAAAATTGTTAATCCTCAAGCTTGTTTTGAATTTTCACTTGTTAGCTTATGCAAACAGGCCAGTTCAGACAGAGGAGTAAAATCATCATGTTCCTTTACCTTGCTGAACTGAGATACAAAAAAAAAAAAAAAACTTAAAGAACCTTTTCATGTGCAATAACGTCCTTATTGTTAGCATCTCAAGTAAGTTAAGTCCCCAGTTCCTGACACAAGCACTTTTGACTTGCTGGGTTTGTTGGAAAAGCTCCACTTTGGGCCCAGGCAGCACTGAGTGCAGGCAGAGACATGCACCCAGTGAGTCAGGGCAGGGAAGCTCTGCTCTGCTCTTCTGCACCTTCCCCAGGGCTCTGTTTCCTCCTGCAGCAGCACAAGTTTGCAGTTAGAAAAACCTGCAGGTGATCATCTAGCTGTGGTTAAATCCAACAAAACTGCAGGAAATACCCTGGCATGTGAGCTTCAGCAGATTAGCTTCTCTTTTGTTTCCTGTTGAAGTGCTTCCTAGGGTGTGTTGCATACAAAGGTGAATCAAAAATCTCTTGAGCTTTCTGTGTTTTCAGAGTCATGGAACTCTGCTCTCAGCTTTCAGGAAGCTTTGTTAGTGGCTGGGGTAAGAAGTGAGGCTAACACTGGAATGTCCTTGCCCATCCTGTGGTGTGATCACTCTGCACTTGCAGCATGAGCCACCTGGCTCCATCCCAAGTGTTACTCTTGTGAGCTTATATTTGGGGGTGAGGGTGAGCTTTACAAGGCCCTGAGGAGTTCCCTCAAGCATTGCTGCATCAGAAGAGGGCTGGGCTAAGGTGCCTGGCTGCCATCACTGCCTGAGTGGCTCAGTTGTCTGCTGCCAGGTGACCTGGTCCAAGGGACCCAGACTGCTGAGTCTGCCAACCTGTGTGGTCAGCCTTTACTGTGATGGGCTGGATTCTGAGGATTTCTGGAATTTTTTGTTTCTTTTATATTTCTCCATAATTTCAAATCAGAAGAGTTTTGACACCTCCAAATCTTTCACAAAAAGACAGTTTTTTACCCATAAATTAAAAAAACTCTCCGAAATATTTCTCACCAAGGAATTTGCTGCCTACAGCAGTGAATCCAGTTTCACTGGTGGGATTTTCAAAGGACTGAGATCAGTCCTTTGAAAGTCCTTCAGTAAGGACTGAGCCCTTACTGGTCAAGTCTGCAGTCAGGCAGCCTGTCCTCCCTGTCCTTTGAAACTGGAAAACCTGGTGGGAAACTCTCTTGTTACCAAGTAGAGCTAATCATTAATTAGCAGGGGATGAAGTACACCAAACAATCTGCTATGCCAGATGGATGCTTCAATGTTAATTTATGTTCTCAAAATAACTGGACATAGATATGCTCTGCCCCGTGGCCTAAATCTTGCTTTTGTTGAACTCAGTGGTAAAAATGATGTTGGCTTTAGTGATCCAAGTGCATATTTCTTTGAGAAAAATGTATTTTGGCATCAAACTGTAACAGTAAAAATGAAATTAATAAAAGCTGTCCAGAGCAGTGGACTTTACCTTCTTACAGAGGGGCACATTGGTGAAAAGATGATGTTTTGTTTTTATCTCCCTAGAGCATTTCTGTTATCTGGACGCCAAGAAATGAGTAACTTGGTTTGGTTTTGGTTCTTCTGTTTTGTTCCTATGAATAACTTCTTATGTGTCTTCCCAAGAGAGTTGGAACTAAAGCCTAGTCTTGGAAAAGTTAAGCTGTGTGTTGCTTTCTCTTTGAAAGCCTCGTGAAGGAGACCAGAAGAAAAAAAGCAGTTAAGTTAAAAAAAGTCATGATGATGGCTTATTCTACCACACTTAATTTTAATTGAAGAAGGCTTACTACAAATTTCCTTCCACTTTTTTTTTTCTGTTCTTTCAAATTGTTGGGGTTTTTCTCTTTTCCATTCAGCTTCTCATAGCCAGCAGTTGATGTAGCCAACAGATCTTTATGAGCTGCCTGTTGGAGAACCACAGGGCTAGGTGACAATCTGCATCCAGGCTTCAGTGGGGTACTGGAGGCTGTTCCTGCTGGCTGGAGAGAGAATATGGCCCACCCTCCTTGTGTTGGAGGGAGAGCTTGCAAGTGAGAGTTTGGGGGAGCACTGGATTGTAGTAGTTCATCCACATTTTGTAAAAGGCACTGGATTTGTTCTGTCATGCTCATGCAAGGAGCCAGGTATTTACTAAAGGTAGTATTTGTGAAGCTGGGGAAGAGACAGGCCTTGGAGGATGGAAGAAATTTGAATTTTTCTGCTTTTGTCGTTTTCATTGGAATTCAAAATATTGATTATGCATCTTACCAGTTTTTAACAGTAAAAATAAACTTTCTACACTGACCTTTAGCTGTGTCCAGATGAATTTGATAGTTATTTACAGGATAAATTATATAATCAAAAAGCCAATTCAAATCTCTGTTAGTATCCTTTAAAAATAAAGCGCTGTGTGGGACGCACAGACTGACCTCACCAGCTTCAATTCTATTTTCAGGGCTTAACCAAAACATTCAATTACTTTTACCTTTGTGATACTGTGAGGATTGTTTTTAATTAAATGAAGTGTTTTAACATGCTCTAATTGGTTTTTTAGCAAATGTGTTTAACACTTAGTAGAGAGGGGCTGGTTCTGGGAACAAGACAATGCTGTCTTGCCTCATTTATCTGAGAGCTGGGTAAATATTCCTTGAGGATCAGGGAGGGAGAAGCTATTGATGATTTCCCTCTTACTATTGCCACGTGCAAATCCCAGAATGAAGTGCATGAAGTGCAGGGAGGAGATGATGTGTACAGGTTAAATGGTGTGATGCTCACTTGTGCTGTAGGAGCAGCTTATCCCCCCAGGAAGCAGTGCAGAAAGCAGAGGCTGAATCTGAGCAAGGGTTGACCTTGTATGACACAAAGTACCCATCTAGATGCTCTATTGCTCACCTTCCCAGCTGGGCAGGGGAGAGAAAATAAGGTGCAAAACAACTTGTAGGTTGAGGTAAGGCAGTTTACTAAAGTGAAAGTTTGCACATGCACAAGCAAAGAGTAAAACCAGTTTTATTCCCCACTTTGCATCAGCAAGCACTTTCTGGCCCCTTCTGGGGAAGCAAGGCTTCATCACACACGGTAGTAACTTGGAAGGACAAACATCTTAAATAATGAATGCCCCCCCACTTCCTCCTCCTTTTCTTAGCTGTAATATGTGAGCTAATGTCATATGGAATATCCCTTGGGTTAATTTGGGACAGCTGGCCTGGTTGTGTCGCTCCCAGGATCTTGGCCAGCCACAGCCCCTTGTTGGGGGGACTGTTGAGGAGACAGTGCTGATGCTGTGCTCAGCAGCAGCCAAAACCCTCCTGGTGTGCCAGCAGCACCTGTCCACCTCCAAGTGCAAAGCACAGCACTGTGGGGGCTGCTGTGGGAAAATGAGCTCCATCTCAGCCAGACCTTATACAGAAAGCCATTAGTTCACTTCACTCTTACTCCCTGATGTACTCTCAGCCCACTTTTGAGGTTATACTGAAGCCTAAACATACATTTCCCTGAAAAAACATGCCATAAATAATAAATTATTTCTTCACCAAAACATCACAAGAAGTTCTGTTTTAAAACAAGATTTTTAAAACAAGGCAATGGATGAACTTAAGGGGAGTCAAAGCTGCTGCAGAACTGGACTCTTCCTGCAGGGCCTGTGCAGTCTGGCATGGCGCAGAAGGTGGGCATGAGCTCCCTTCAAGGGGTGTGTTCCAATGTAAGGGAGTCAGACCAGAGAGTGGTGCTTGGCCCTTTCCTTACCACAGTGACCCAGAGTGGGGTGAGGAAACTCTAGGTTTTCTTACCATGGTGTAGCTTTTAGGAGACTTGAAAGGAGGATCCATGGTTCTTCCAGTAGGCTTGGTGTTAGTGTAGAGAATGGGGTAAAGCTGTCATGGTTTAGGAATGGTATTTCACAATTTAGTGCTCCCACTGGCTTGTTCACCCCCTTCTCCTTCCCTTTGATGTGATGGAGAGGAGAACTGGAGGCATGAAAGGTAAAGATCACAGGTTAGAACAATTTCTTGGAAACAGCAATGAGATAAGAAAATGAACAGTAACAGTAGCAGTACTAGTGACAGAGGGTACAGCAGAGGCAAATGATTCACCTGGAAAAGTCCCAACAGCAGATTCCTCTGCCACAGGACTCCCTTCCCCCAGCCCTTGGCAATGACATGGGATGGTGTAGAATAACCTCCAGAATAACCTGGAGTCCTGGCCATGCCCCCTCCTGGCTGCTGCAAAAATTGACCTTATCCTGGCCAGAACCAGGACAAACTGAGGAGAAGCTTAATCCAAGGAGATGTGGAGGTGTTGGGAAAAGGAGGCTACACAGCAATAGACAAAAGTGTGACAAAATCTGGGAAAAGGAGACATGTTCACTTAATCTTGCAGTTGTAATGGGATTTCCTTCCCCTTCAGAGAAAGCATAATGATTTGCAGAGAGCATGTGGGTCAGAGCTGAGCCATGGCTAGGCACTTTGGTACTGAAATCAACTCCTTCATTTATTCAAAAATCAGAGTTGACTTTAGGTTAATCCTACCCCTCATCTCTTGCTTGCTGTAGGATTTTCCTTTTCTTCCCTCCTGCTTCCTATTGGCTTTTAATCTGTCTCCCAGGCTGATTAGTAGTAAGGTGTAGGGCTGAGATGCAACCACTGTTCTTGCATCCTATGCATCTCGACAGACTGAGAGAGACCTGCTGAAATAAAGGATGAGGTTTCCAAAAGGGATGCCTTCATTATCTGTATTACAGGCACCATTTCAGGGAAGGAGAATAAGGGGATAAGGATCTGTTTATGATTGAGAGTTTTCCATGTTGGCCTGTTCCCATTTTGCTTGCAAGTGGGAAATCTACCCTTATTTGACAATGCTGCATTCAGGGGCTGCTAGATATGCTCCCTCTCCCTCCATGTGAGCCAAAGGCATTTAAGCAGAGTTTATAACTAGGTAGTGTCTTACATTTATGGCTAATAGGTCCCAAAAACTCCAAAGAAGCTAAAGGAAGCTTGTTCATGATTTGTTTTGCAGGGCAGGCTGAAGGATGGGTGAGTGTCCTGGTTTAGGGCAGATTTGGGAGGAAACTTCCAAAGGGGTCCCTCTAGAAAAACAGATTCAAGTGAACTGTTTGGCCCCTCCCCAAACTAGTTTGGGAAAAGATTTCCTTGGAGAAAAAGTGAAATAACCTGTTTATTTAACAAGCAAAGTATTCACAAGCATAAAAAATGAATAATATTGAACAGTAAAACCTCTTGCTGTTCTGAAGAGATGGCAAATTCAGAAGTCCTTGTCATAAGGGGTAGTGTGGCTCTCTCAGTCTCTTATCAGTCCCTCCTGTGCTGGGAAATGCCATGTTCTGGCCCTGGTGGGCCACAGGTGTGAGCTCCCAGTGTTCTTCTGGGTTTTCAGTCCAGAGCAGGTTTGTACAGTCCCAAGAAAAAGAAAAGCCACAGTCCAGGGCACTTCACTGCCTCAGCTGTCTTAAAAAATCTAACTAAAAAGCAGAGGAGAGCCCTCTCCTGCTGTCTGTCCATGCTGCAGACAGCACAGTCCAGGGGAAGGAGTGCAGGGGAGCAAGTGCAGTGTCTGAAAACAAACCGTGCTTCTTCTCTTCCCCCCTTCACTCTCAGAAACAGTCTTAAAGGTGTAAAACTTAACATCCAGCATAAACAGAACAAACAACTGGGAATACAAGCATCGTTTAGTCACCCTAGGAGAGTGAGAGATGTTGACATTAATATTTTGAGAGGTAGGGTTAGAACTGGTGTTTGTAACTACCTAGTGCTAACTTGCTTGATGAAAACTGTGTAAGATTTCCAAGAGTATCAGGAAACCCAGGGTAATGTCAGAAGGGAAGCCAGCCAGTTTTTTATAGATGAAATTGCAAGAAAACTGGAGTTATTGTGCAGTTGTATTTGTTACTGGGGACAGTGGGGTGCTGTGAAGTGTAAGCAGACAGATGCATTGCAGATGACAGCTGGAAGTCTCTAACTGACTGTGTGACATCTAGATAATATTAAGAAGTGATCCCATCCCTTTGCTATGGGGTTATGTTATCTGGTTCCCAGACCAAGCAGTCTATAGCAGTTATGCTTGGTGCACAGTCCTTCAAAGCAGTGTGCAGCCTTCTGATTTGCTGCACCACGGGGCCTGCAGACTGTGCAAGGGGAAAACAGGCTGTGTGCATCGAATCACAGAGTGGTTTATGGTGTTCCTATCACAGTGTATTAGAGTGCAGCTTTTGGAAGTGCCCCAGTAAAAACAAATACTGTATTTGAGACATAATCAGTGACTGTAGCAACATTGCTTAAGTATGTAACAACATATCTAGGGGTGGGGGACTCAGAATTACATGGTTCAGTCACAACGCAGGTAGGAAAAATTGCTCTCTTTATGTCTCTTCTCTGTGGCTCAGCTGGGATTTATTGTCATAACTAAATAATTTTGTACCAAAAAGTAGCCATTTTCTCCCACGGTAGCTTTAAATACTGATTTGGAGGTGGAAAGGCAGCACTGAGATGCCTGTGGCTCTGTCATGCCCATGATTTTTTCAGCACAGGAGGCAGAGTCCCTGGCATAGTCTGGAGTGCAGCATCCCCTCTGCTCCCAGCAGCAGCCTGGGGAGTGGCTCCAGACTCTGCTGCTGCTCTCTGTCCACCAGCAAAAAGTGAGACACTTCCAGCATTCCCTGGGGTGGAAATTGGACTCCTGTTTTCCCTCTTTTTAAATTTTTACTTCCAGAATAGTAGATGTACTTAGTGGAAACAAACCTGCAGGGATTGGAGGTGTCTGTGTAGCCTTCCTGGAGAGAGCAGCTGCCTTGGCACAAGGAACTTGTCTGGACTGAATGGAGAAATGGTGGTGGCAACAGCTGGGCTTTGTCTTTGGGCTATAAACAAGGACTTGCAAGTAGGTTGTAAAGGGGGGCTTGGGTTAGTCTGAGCTGAGGCTTGGTTTCTGCAGTTTAGTTTCAGTACTGCCACAGCTGCTTCACAGATTTTAAGAGCAACAGCCCTTCTTTAGGCAGTGAAAATCTTCTTGAAGCCAAGTAGTGGTATTTTTTGCCTTCATTTCTCTGATTCCTTTTCTATCCACAGAGCAGGACAAATGTGCTTCTATCTTTACCCTTTCCTTCTGAGGCTGTCTAGATAAGAAGTTTTCTAGTGGTACAGTCATGGCTTTGTATACATGTGGGGCACTTCTCCCAGTTTGCCAGTCCTCCAGCCTTAGAGCATCAACAGCAAGCCAAGCAGGCAGCTGCCTTCAGGACAGGGCTCTTGCAGTGTTGCTGATGTCCCTGGTCGGTTATATTTATTTGTGTGTTTTCCCCTTCTTTCTAATTATGCTGATATTTACTGCTCAGCAGCTGCAGTCTGAGAAGGAGAGTGGTAAGTGCTGGCTGTGCAGCTGACACCAGCCTGGTGCCTTGGCTGTGTGTCAGCAAAGGCCTCTTGCCAGCTGGGGTAGAGCTGTGTGGCCTTGGCCTTCACTTGACCAAAAGGTTGTTTGGAGTTACCCACTAGATAACAGCCTGAAACTGCACCAAAAAAGAAAAAAAAAACAAAACGTTGCCTGATTTCTGTGGCAGGAACTACCTGACAAGTGACTGAGAATTTGTGGGGAGGGCTTCCCTGGGGATTGGGATCTACCATAGGTAAAAGCCCCCGCCCAAAATGAATGCTTGGGCAGTTCTGGGTAGGTGATATTGTCCTGATTCCTGGTCCTAAATTGCCTGTTGTGTGTTGATATGTTTTCTGTAGTTTTCCCACATCTGTTTCTGAGGAATTCTGGATGTGCTGGTTTCACAGGAACCTGCTAGGTGCCCACTGTGGGAGATCATCAGAAAATGGAATTGGGAAATTTTCTTGTCCAGAATCCTTCATCCTCCATCTCCTGAGACCCAGCTCCTGTGTGATACTGGCACTAAAAGAGATGGACTGAGTGATGAAATGGTCTTCTGGACCTTATGCCATAAATTTCAGAATTCTTGAAATTGAACTGGGTCACTGTCCCAGTTCAGGAGCTCTTGAATTTACTTGATAGCTCTTGAATTTACTTGATCCTTCCCATGTCCATTTCCAGTGGCAGTATCATGGTTAGGAGTATTGTACTCTGGAACAGATAGGGAGTGAAGGGGTGGGATGTCTGAGTTGAGCTCAGATGTGGCATCTGGGATAATGTTAAACCTGACTCTGAACTGTTCTTTGGAAGTAGGTTTTACTCCTGTTTTCATTTGGGAAGATGAAAGTGATGAGGTTAAGGACAATTTACACCTGTTTGCTTCAGGGAGATGTGAAGATCTGTTTGTAAAATCCGTTGGCAGACAGTGCATGTCCTGAATTGCTGTGTCAGGAAGTGATGGAAGCAGGCTGCTGAAAGGCCTGCTGCAGGATGCTGCATTCTTGTTGGGGAAGGGGGTGGGAGGATGAGGTGCCTGCATTTGGAGCCCCATTTTTGCCTGGCAACAACAGACACAAATTATTCCCTGCTCTGGTGATTGCAGTGTGTTTGCCTGCATAGAGCTTTGTACTGAAATCTTTAGGCTGGCATGCAGTAATTGGTCGGGTTTTAATTTCTTTCCTTTTTTAAACAGTTCTTCAAATGGTGCAGCTTTGCCATGGGGTTATAATTACATAAGCCATAGAAATGTACTTCAATGACCAGTCAAATGACTTTGTTTTCTCCAGTAGTTTAAGCTTGCCATTTTTTAACTTGTTGAAGGAATAGAATTGAAATTCATTGGGGAGTTTAATTTCATCGAGCCCTCTACAGCTTCATGCTTTTGCTGAGTCTTTGTGCATTTGGGTTGCCTGTAAATGGCTCATTCACTTTCATAAAGGAATTAGCACAACTGTGCAGCTGTGTAAGGAGCCAGTCCCCAGTCCCTGCCCCATGCTGCTCAGCTTGCCCAAGTTTATTGACATAAACATGTGCTGAAGTGGCCTCTAAATATTCCAGTTGGTATAAAAATTTTATATTTTTGTTAATTTTACTGTAGTCCTTTATTCTCCTTTTGAGCATAAACAGACACCTGAGGTCTAATAGAGTACAGAAGGTTTTAGTGGATGCTCAGGGGATGCTCCTGCCACACTGTTGCTGGCAGGTGGCTGCTGCCTTGCAGCCCTGTCAGGCTTTATGGTCAGCAAGAAACTCGCTTGCTTTTTCTTGCTTCAGGAATTTTCAGCTCTGTAGGCTTGTCTGCTGGTTCTGTGTCTGCTTGATCTGGGGTCTGCCCCCAGCTTAACGTGGAGGGCTTAGCCAAAAAAGAGTGCTTTGCAAGGCAGAGTCCTCTGCAAGCAGCTCTTGGTCCCCTGCTATATCCCCTTTTCCTGCCCAGCCCTGGGTTCTTCTCCATGTGTGCCACTGTGTCCCCCTGTCAGCCCCTGTGATTTACCTTCCTTCCTAACATGGAACCTGTGGGGCCCAGTGATGCTTTCTGGCACTCAGCAACTGAGAGGGAGGAGTCAGGGGACTTGTACTTCTTAGATGTGGCAGGCCTCCTCCTCTGGGATTTCTATAACCAGCAAATCCGGGGAGGAGTTAAAGCCCTGCTTGTCTGATCTGAAGACATGAACTAGCAGGAACCTTCTCCACCAGCTCCTGCTCTGCGGAAAACACTGCCTCCACATTACAGCCTGGACAGAGACAGAGATCTGCTGGCTGTCCCTGAGTGGCTGTCCTGGATTTTGGGGTGGTGGCTCTGGTGCTGTGCAGGACGTTGGGGTGCTCCTGGTGCGTGCTGCCTCGCCTGCTGCGCTCAGCGCGCTCACCGCCATCCCCATGGAAACGCAGCCACTCTTTCCTCTGTGCATGAGAGTGCCTAACCTGGATTTTCATGCTTTTGGCAGTCTTGTTCCTTAAACCAGTGACTTTAGCTGTGAAAGGTGAGCATGTGGGGAAGGACCCGGTTACAGATTGCTTTAATTCTTTCACTAATGGGCTTCAGGTACTCAGTTTTCATTCTGGCCCCTTGCAAGTGGGGAGGGCAGAAGGATGAACATTGTCAGTGGGTTCAGTTCTGCTCCACAGGCTGAGCTGCAGGCTTGGGGGAAGGGTTACTGTGTTACCATGTGAGTTTTTATGCATTAGTTGGACTTTTGTAGGTGATTATAAGAATTATTCTCTGGTTTGACTGAATGGGTCCTGGCTGCTTTCCTCATTGTCTGGCATCTCTGCAATTTCTCACTTGAAAAAACCAGGCTGGTGGGCTGTTAGCATGGGCTGAGCCCAGCAGGACATACATGCTTCTCTGCCTTTTCTTTTAATCAAACTACAGCATCTTCTGATTGTTTTCTTGTGATTGTGCTCTGCTTTGTTGAACCCATCCTTGACAAGGCTCAGCCTGTTTAGTTTGCACCAGAGCTTCTGTACTTTTGGCAGTGTCATAATGCCAGTCCTTCTCAGACTTTTTTTCTGAGGCAGATGTGAAAGGGAGCTCACAGAGCAGAGGTTGGCCTAAGATCACACAAGAAAACCTAGAATAATACTGCAGGCAGCTTTGAATTCTCAGTTTTGATCTGTAAAACATGGTGGGGGAAGTCTCTTCTTGTAAGGGTAAGTTCAGAGAATAAGATATTTCTGTTCTGATGACCATATAAACACATTGTATTTCAGACTTGGGGATGCTACAGACTCTCCAGATTCTTGTCTCCTCAAAAGATCCAACTGTTGTGTGTCTGCTGTAGCTGCAGTCATAGAGTAAGGTGGATTTTAGCAGTCCAGTTTTGTTTGAGGCTACTGCTTCAAGCACTCTAGCACAACTGTCTTCTGGGTCTGTGCAGAACAGAGAGGAAATTTTGAGGGGGGTATGCAACACCTTGAAGTTTTCTGCTTACTTAGTAACTTAGGCTTGATTTCCACATCTGAGATGTAGGGAAAAAATGAATTAAATACTTGGAGATGACTGGGGGTGGAGGGAGGGACTTGTTAAGCAGCCTTTTCCTCTGTAAAGTAAAATCTCCCTGTCAGTTACAGGAAATCTGTTGCACCATTTAGAATAATGCTGCAGTTAAATCATGTTTATGATGAGCCCTGGGAGGCCAGGGACATGAACACAGTGAAGCTGCTCCTCTCTTCCATTCTCTGCACAGGGTTATTTGGGAATGTTGATGACCCTGGCCACCCCTGGCTGGGTTGCATGGATTTGTGCTGTGTGGCTTTATCCACTGGAATGTTTGAAGTCAGGAATAAAGTTCTAACTTGTGAATGTTCAAATTACTACTGAGTTAGCACTGAAACACTGAGTAGGTTGTTCCCTACAGAGGTGCTGAGCCATTGCAGCTCCAGCTGCTTGCAGCAGGAATTAGCAGTAGCTCAGCAGTTTGGAAGCTGCTGAAGGACTTGCAAGCAGGTGTAGATGACTGCCTCTCAGCAGTGAAGTTGAGAATACTGGCCTGAATTTCCATGGCAAAGGAAGATAAATAAATAGCAACAAATTAAGCAGGATGGAGAGAGGAAGAATTTCATGATAGCCATAAATGTTATGAGAAATTAACTCTTTCTTCATAGCTGTTTTTAGAGTAGCAAATCAGCCAGTGTAAGCTGGCAGTGGTGTTAAATCACTCGTGGTGATTTGATGAGGCTGGCTGGTAGCTTGGTGTTGCATTGATCTGATTTGATGGGGTTGTTCCAGCCCAGTGAATCACAAGCTTTTGCTTCTGATTTACCCCCCTGTCCCAGTTCTGGCCAGGACAGGGTTAATTTCTGCAGTAGGGAGGAGGGAGCATGGTGAGCACCTGGAGGTCTGGCAGCAGTCAGGTGTTGCTGGGCTCTGTGTGGTGACTGAACTGCAGGTGAAGCATCCACCTCCCTTGTACCCTGTGGTTAACATTGTTGCTGTTGCTGTTCATTTCCTTACTTCACTACTGTTTTCAGTCATTTTCTCTTATCTTAGCCCTTGATCTTTACCTTTTGTATCTCCAAGTCTTCTCTCCAGCCCCCTGCAGTATTAGGGGAGAAGTGTGAGCAAGCAGTGCGTGGTTTGGAGTGTTTCAGTGGGAACACTGAATTGGGGAATACCATTCCTAAAATACAGCACCCCACCTCCACAATGGCCTAATCCTCTTCTGATTTTGACAAAATTCTTGTTCTTCATATGCACAATAAAGTTACTAAGAATGTATCCTTTCTTACCTTTGTGTTATCCTGCAGGAACTGTTCTGATGGAGTTTGCAGTAGGGACCAGGGAGAGACTCCCAGCTTTTGTTCCCTTGTGTCAGACAGGACTTTCCCTGTTGAATTCACCCAGAGCACAGATCTGCAGAAAACATGTTGTTATCTGGAGTGGGGCAGTTGTGATCTTGCAGGGCAGTGAGCCTTTCTCACTGTGAAAAGTAATAGAGTTTTTTTTAATCTGGAGACTGCTTTGATACTGCCCTGCTAGGACTGCCATGTGTGCCAGCACAGTGTCAGGTATGAGCAAGCAGAAAACCTGAAGTTTTAGAGAGCACTGCCTGCTCCTGGCATATCTGAGGGAGAAAGTGTATAGGTGAGCACTTGATAATAAAATAGGCATTGTTCTGAAGCAGCAGTATCTTTAGAAAAACCACAATATATGCCTTATCTTCCTCTTCTTTTGAAAGCTGAGTGGTGGACAGTTGGATATATTGGGAGGACAAGACAATGATTCTCAGTGTGGAGGCAAAGTCTGGCACTACACTGAGGTACAATAGAGCATTATAATTTCTATTTTAAAATGCAATAGTAAAATTTTAAAGCCATAACTGAATATACTCGTAAATGCTTACTGCATCTACTGCCATTATCTCTTCTCCCCTTGTTGTTTGTTGTTTTTTGCCCATTGCTCTGGTTTTTTGCACACAAGTGCATAATTCTCCCTGCAGGCTTTTTTTCAGCACATACAGCTGTGAGTCGGCCTGCACATCAATCTTCTCTTACCTAGGGAAATACTTCAACTCATGTAGATCTGTTCCTTCCATCAAGAGAGTCATCCTCTTCATAGATCTTCAGGTCATTTAGAAGAAAAAAAGGATCTTGAAGCACTTTTCCAGAATCTTCACTGCTAATTGAATACTCCCTCTGGGAATTATTTGGTAGACTATAAAGCAGAGCTGTGAACATGGAAATGCTCGTGGGTGTTCAAGCACAGGAATGGGTTAATTGTTCCATGGAGACATATTACCATTTGCTCTCTCCCCTTCTTGCTCTTTGAGTAAATTTTTCTTTTCTGCTGTGAGATGAGAATTAGGGCTGTTGAACCAGACTTGGTCCTAGATGAATACAAACAAGAAGCAATTTTCTTCACATACACACAGAAATTGGCATCCTGGTTCTGATTTGTGGAGTAATGCTTCAGGACCCTTCTCCACACCTGTGAAGTCTAGCTGAGCTGCTTCATTTAAAAAGGGCTTTTTTCTTTTTTTAAATAGCATGTGATTACATAAAAACTTCATCTGTTTTTAGATACATCAGCATCAAGGCAGTCATTTGATAATCAGAAAACCATACAAATCTGATAGCATGGCACAACAGCAAATTGCTGTTGTTTGGTGGAAGTGTAGTGGGGAGCTTTGCTTTCACTGCTGCTCCCTCACTTCTGTGCCAGCAATTTCTAAGTTGTTGGGACAGGGTGGAAACTGTCTGAACACACAAGGGGATGTGAATAAAATGCCAGCAGTCTCTGTGATTAACTGGATATCTTTGTACTTGGTTCTTGTTTAATAATACACCAAGGCTGTGCTTCTCTTCCTTCTTCTCTGCATGTTGAAATTATCTGATGCCTAAAATATGACCCTTTATGTGTAATCTTGCTGTTGTGTTTGTAACAGGAGTTAAGTTGGTGACAGTATTTGGTCCAAACTGTGGGCTTCTGACCTATGTCTCACCTTTTATTGCTTTTTCTAGCAGCTGAGGCAATTGATATTATGTAAGTTGGTAATAATATTTGAAGCATGCCTGGAAATATCTGATAAGTGGCTTCATTCTTTTGATAAAGGAGTGAGGCAGAGAAAAGCAGAGCTTTGTGTAAAGTTTATTAAATGGCAGGGCACGTTTAATCTTCCCACCCTACAAATCGAAGCCAGAATCCAGCATTTGTAATCACCAGTGTCCCCACAGCATCACTAAAAACTGATTTGTCTTTGCCACAGCAGATTGGTTTTTTTCTTTCTCAGATGGAAATAATGGGTTGTTTGTTCTTTCTCCTTGGACAGCTGAATAATATGTGCACAAATCCACCTACCTCTGTACTCCAAAATCATGGAAATCAGCAAGTTGCACAGCTACCCTTTTTGTCATTATTGAGGCATGCTGTAAGTGCTAATATCATTAATATGCACTGGCAACTGCTTGTGTTTGAAATGAAGTATTCTGCAGCTTCCAGTTAAATGGCAGATGAACAGAAAGAAGTTGCATTTTGAGGGACAGGTATGTGAACACTTAGAGCATGTTCATGAGCTCTCATATGCCCACTGTTGAACACTGCTCTCCTTATCACTTTCCCCATATCTTGCCTTCAGTGCACTTCATTTTATTGAACTTTAAGGATGATTGAAAACTTCATGAGATCTAAATTAAAGTCTTGAATAGACAGGTTGTCAGAAACTACTACCTGGGTTGTAGTAGTAGCAGCAAAACCAATAATGTGTTACTGAAAAATGCATATATTTTATGTTTTCTGGCTTTTCTCCATGATTTTAGTGCTTTTCCACTTCTATTGGTGATATCATCAATTATCACCTGAAAAATAAAATAAATTTACTCATTTACTGAAGCTGAGTGAAAGACTTGCCTGTGAATTTACGGTGCTTCCCCAGCTGGTAAGCTCAGAGGTACCTGAGATGTTCATGTGATTTTTTTGTACTTGATTTTTCACTGGAAAAAATGGCAGACAGCCCAAAATACAGCATTGAGTGCATGCTGAAGCCACAAGCTGCATCTATGAGTGCCAAGTCCCAGGGCTGCCATTTCCATTCGATTTCTTCCATTGCCTGCAGGTCAAGATCCAGGGTCATCCTGGCAGTGTGAATGACCATGGGCATCTACACTTCTACTCCCATGGCTGCTTTAGTTTTCACTCCAGCTTTCTTGGACATTTCTTGGAAGAAATTGAACAGAGTAATTTGCCTGTTCCTGTGCTTGAGAGACAAAGGCCTTTCCAGTCACAGACATGAAGCCAGGGAGAAATGCAAGAGCAAGTGTTTCATTCTTATTTTGTGGGGTGTTTTCTTAGAGTAGAGGAGTTGGCCTTTCCCAGTGGAACAAGGCTGCCCTTCACATTTACCCCTTGAGAGCAAGAGCTCCCACACACACTAAAGCATCTTAAAATAGAAGAATACCTTTCTTGACCTTTTTTTTCCTCACTAAAACCACAGGACTTTGCTCTAGAGAACTCGGCACTTGTATGTGCAGTTGCTTTCCCAGACTTGAGGTTCTGCTTTATAAGTTTTGCACTTGATGTCAAAATCTGAGGGTGTGCAGGAGAGAGATCAGTCAGGACAATGTCTCCTTTTAGCCCTCAAAACCCATCTTTGGAGGACTAGTGTTGGTGAAACTGCTGTGAGACTGTATTTTTCTCTTTAAGGTACACAGCTTAAAAGATAAAGCTTAAAAGATAAGTGAAACCTGGAATAAGTGTGCATTGTTGCATTGGGCAGTAAAAGAGAATGCTGGCCTCTGTTGACAAAGCAGATCACACAGCACCTGTGGTATCCAAGGGGTGAAGCCTGTCCCTTACTAAGCAAAAACATTTTTTCTTCTTCGAGGTTCCTTGTCCCTGGTATCTCTTTTTATTGTGGGGTTTTTTTCTATACAAAGACCTTAGAAAAAAAGTCTTTGTATGCTGTAAGCTGTGTGAGTTCTGTCCTCTCCAAAGCCAGCAGAGTAGCAGGATAAACCAGTGAGACTGATTTGGCTGATTCCTCATGATCAGTTGCACATGTAATTCCAAAAGGCTTGAGTTCACAATACTGCCCAAAAGCAATGCAGAGTGCCCTTTCTTGGGAATCTGGGTTTTACTAAGTGGCTGATTGGATACAAAGGTTGCAAGACTAGCAAAAGCAGGAAAATTCTAAATCTTGCATTAGTTTGACTGATCTTTGTAGTGGTGCAGATGTGAATTTACATAGAAAGTTGTAAATAGTGTTCATCTAAGACAGAAGTAAATTCTTTTCTTAGGAAGATGAGTGAAATTTTCCTTACCTGTTCTTACCTACTCTGGAGTGGAATTGCTCATGATGAACATGAGTGCTGAGGGAAAGCTAGCAGTACTAGATTCAGCCATGTCTTAAAATAAATTAAAAAACAAAACTGTTAGTCAGCTTCGTAACTTATATTCAGCATGACCACTGAGTCCATCTTGAATATATCAGAAACCAGTGCAGAGGAAGGAATAAGAAACCATAGCACAAATTAGTGCTGGATGACATTGTTCCATGTGTATCATGAAAACCTTTGGCACCATGAGCTCATTTTGATCTCACTTGTTGTGTCTTCTGCCTCCTACCAGCTTGGAAAAGAGCTGGAGCTGTGCCTTAATGAGATTAACTCAACATGAATGATCTCTGGTTTACTCAGAGTTTATCAAATGTATTTAATTTTCATGAAAGCAAGGATTGGTTAGATGAAGTTTTCCTCACCTACTGCCTCTGCTTAGTGGTTCTCTGAGTCTAGAAATTATAACAGATCCAGTGAAGTCCCTTCTTATCTTACTGAGGAAGAGATCCCATGGTACAGTGGCACCTTGGATGGAAAGCAGAAGTTCCCTGTGCTTACAGGGTGAGACTTGGCACCCAGGTGCGAAGGAGCTCAGTTCATTTTGGTTACCCATATGGATTTGAGAGATACTGAAGTGCCTGACTCATTTTCCACTTCTCTTGGAGCAGGGGGTCTTTAGAAACCTCACAGTAATCAATCCTGCCTACCTTTGAAAGTTGGGCTGCTGAATTATACTGTGGAAGTTGGCTGGTAAGTAATAGTGGAGAAGTCCTGCCATCAGTCATGCAGAAGCAGCGTCTCTGCATTGATTTTCCCCTTACATCAGTGACTGAGATGTACCATCCCCCAGTCTGATTTCTAGGAGGTTCTCCTCAAGCCTTGTTTGCTTGGTGCCTTACAGCTAATACACAGTGCTGAAACCTGAAATTAGTTCAGCTGTGTCAGGGCCAACAGATGGCCATTTCCTAGGAGAAGATACTGAGCACTCTGTACAGGTTTTGCAGTGTGGTGAAAATCCAGGTTAACAGAAACAGCCAAAAGTGAAGACTGAATTGTACCAGATTCCTGAGTCATCAGCTCTTGATGCAGAAGATCCTGCTACACTTTTGTTGTGATGCTGCTAAGTAGCATTTCCAGCCCTCTGGGCAAAGACATCAAAGGATAGTGAAGATAAAAACAGACCACTGTTGACTTTGAGAAAAATGTTCTATTTATACAGGCAGATGTTGAAGTTACTGAAAACTTTAGGACTGCTTTAATGAAAGTTTGGCAGTCCTCAGCCTCCAAAAACTCATACCCAAGTTTGCTTTCTTTCCTCCAAAATCATAGAGCTGGCTTTGAGTGCCCCTGGTTCTTAGCAGAGGAAAGTTTTCCAGAATGAATGAGGAGTCCTGGGAGCAAAGCAAGGCCTGCTGTGACCTGGCAGGGCAGGAAGGTTGGCTGAGCCATGTCCTTTGCCAGAGATGCCCCTCAGTCATGACAGTCTCTTTCTCACGTGGACATCTGGGCTCCTGATATATGGGCTGCTGTGTTTGGGCCAGGTCTGATTCTCTTCTAGGGTGGTCCCCAACTCAAGCTCTGTCACAGCTCTCTTCCATCAGTACAGCCATCCATGTGCTCTTCCTCTGGCTGGTGACACTCACTATTGGGTTTAACAGCCTCTTCAGACAAGTAATATAGAGAAACACCACAGCTTTTTGTGGGGTTTCTAAACCAGGCAGGATTGTGTCTCATAAAGCCTGCCCAGGCTGTACTTCTCTGTTGAAAATGAACAGCCAAGCTAGTAAAGGTGGTTTGCTCTTGATTTCTCTTGTAGTGAGATTCTCTGGAGTCTAGCATGGTGTGAGCTCTGAGGTTTCCTGTGGTTAGGACATGCCTCTTGTAGGTTCTTGACAGGCTGGAGAGATGGGCTGCATCCAAAAACATGAAGTTTAACAAGTCCAAGTGCCCAGTCCTGCAATTTGGCCACAATAACCCCTAAAATGCTCTGGGCTGGGGACGGTGTGGCTGGACAGTGCCCAGGCAGAAAGGGACCTGGGGGTCCTGGTCAACAGTGACTGACCATGAGCCAGCAGAGTGCCCTGGTGGCCAAGAAGGCCAAGGGCTCCTGGCCTGGATCAGGAGTGGTGCAGCCAGCAGGAGCAGGGAGCTCATTCTGCTCCTGCACTGGGCACAGGTGAGGGCACACCTGGAGTGCTGTGCCCAGCTCTGGCCCCTCAGGTTGGGAAGGACCTTGAGATGCTCGAGCACATCAGAAGCAAGGAACACCTTGGTGTGTGACCCTGGATCATGCTTCAGCTACTAGAGTACACTGACAGTTTCTCCAAATGCCTCCTGGGCATCTGAAGCCTCTATTGAGATTATCCAGGGGAATATAGTTATAGGGAAGACAGAAATTTAAAATTCACATTCCCAAAACATTCCTGTCATTGTGCCAGATCATCAGGAGCCAGCCGTGTGTAGACATTCCTATCACTCTTGTCTCTGCTCCATCATGGACCAGACTCTTGACTCCACACTCATAGGGAACAGCACCTAAATCCATGGATGAAATTGCAGCTTATGGTGCAGAATGATCTTTGGCCAATTTGTTGTGATAGGATTTGACTGCTTTGTATGTCAGAGGATCATTCTGCAATTCTTGGAACTGCTTCTTCTAGCAGTGGAGCAAAAAGGCAAAGAACTTACTGGCAAACAAATGAATGGTAACTTCCCTCCCTTGAATTTATTCAGTCCTTTGAGGTACAAATATATTCTTGATGGCCAGAGAAATCAGTCATTCTGCATAAGGAAGCTTGGTTGATGTCTTTAGCAGGCCTTTATGAAGCTCTGTTAAGTGGTTTTAGAAAAAACTTAGAAGGAAAAATAGGATGGGGTTTAACACAGGAGCACTTAATTATGTTTTTGTGTTGCTACTTAAAATTTTAATTGTAAGTATGTGAAAATACGTTACTTCATATGTGAAAATGAATTACTTCATCCCTCCAAAACACCCCTGGTGTGACATTAATCACTGCCGTACTACTGTGACTTGTACTACACCTGAATTTTAATCATTGTATTGTTATGTTCCAATTTGATATCTCTCTTAGTGCCACAAGATCAGATGTGTTTAATTATGGAACAGGATCCTGCTGAGGTTTACAGATAGTGCATGCCCCAAGGACGTTGTATCTGAGCTGTGTGTTGGCTCACCTTCCTTAGCAGCCTCCATCATCTGTGCAGCTTCCCATTCCCACAGGGAATGTGGTAAGGAAGGAAGGGCTGTTCAGCAGGGCTTGAGGAGTGGGAAAAGGTGCATCAGAGTGGGGCCAAACAGACTAGGATTGTGTATTGAGATATTCTGCATCAAGAATAATAGCAAACACTTGAGATTTGGACTAAGATGGACAATACTGGAGTCTGAGGTCTTGTCTGTGATAATGCACTGGATAACAAGGGAAACTCTCAGCTTGGCAGCTGGGCACTCTGTCATAGCCCAGTGGAGAAGGTTTTTTAGCTCCTAACCTTCCTTCCAGTGAGATTTGAATCTTGGCACTGAGTGAAGGGAGACCTTTTGCAATAACCACTGGGTTTCCTAATACCTTGTCTGTTGCTCCCCATCTTGATCTAAGAGCTTTTAAGATCAGAGACTCATTTATGATTGTTTTCTGTTCTTTGAGCAGCTTTCATCCCCTCATTTCTTGCTCAAAACCCTCCATGTTGTTTATTTACTGATAAATGCCAGCAGGAAATAGAAATGGTGACTTAGCAAATTATTTCTGCCAGAACAAAGCCTGCAGACTGTATCTCCAAGCATAAGCTTGACAATAAAGCCTTGGACTCAGCAAAACAGAAGCTGTCTATATTGAAAGAAGAGATCCTGTCTTTTCCAGGCTGCCCTGCACTCTCTGTTCCCCCTGACAGTCAAGTCCTGCTTTCAGACAGTTTTTGTGCAAATCCTCCAACTGCTTTCTCAAGTGCAAACAGCTCAGGCAGCCGTTGTTTGCAGAAACCTCCTGGAACTGCTGCTGGAGACTCTGGTTACTGGAAGTGAGATCCTGCTGGAGACCTGTGCACCATGTCAGACCAAACTGGGTGTAGATCCCTGGTTATGCTACAAAAGTCTTATTCCTATTCATCCTCTCTACAGGGCTGAATCTTATTGTTCAGGTCATTATTTCCTTTGCCAGCTTTTCTGCTGTTGCTGGATTGATCTGTGGATGAAGCTGGCAGGGTACTGTCGTCCTGCTGTCCTGTGGCCCTGTGCTTTTCTCTCCTCACTGCTCTCTCCCTGCAGTGTGCAGGCAATACCTGGCGCGTTTGTTTCTGTTGTTTTGTGCTGTGGAGAAAGCCAAATGTTTGCTTGAAAGCAAAGTCTCATATGTTGCTGAAGGCTGTGCTCCCTTTATCCTCAGCATAGTTTTAAAATATTCTTTAACTGTTACAAACTGTTTATTCCACAAGAGAACTTATCAGAAGAGCAGTAAATGTTAAGACCTGTCTGGGCTGTGTGAGGCCACAGTGAATATCTACTTTTGTGCTCTGTTTTGTAAAGATGAGATGCAATAAAACCTGATATTGATACTGACTTTTTTTAGAAAGTGCTTTGAGGTCTTGTGAAAAGCAGTCAACAGAAGCCAGGTGGAATTGGGCTGAAGAGTCTTTTCACCTCCCTGTCAAGTCCACTCACAGCCTACCTAAAGAATTTCTGTTCTTTAGTTCTTATTCCATCTGTTGCTGTCTTAATTCAACATTTTACTTAGTTTTGTATGTTTTCCTAGGATATTCAACTGTTTTCTGTGACGTAAATATATTTTTAAGACCAAACTTTCTCAGAGTGAGTCAGGGAGAACTCACTGAGAGAAGCCCTGTGGAGAAGGACTTGGGTTGGATGAAAAGCTGGGCACGAGTCAGCAACGTGCAGATGCAGCCCAGAAAACCAACCATATCCTAGGCTGAATCAAGAAAGTAGACAACAGGTCAAGGATTCTCCCCCTCTCATGTAGTACCTGGAGTGCTGTGTCCAGGTCTGGGCATGTGGAGTTGTTGGAGAGGGTCCGGAGAAGGCCCTGGAGATGCTCCAAGGGCTGGAGCCCCTCTGCTCTGGAGCCAGGCTGGCAGAGCTGGGGGTGCTCACCTGGAGAGGAGAAGGCTCCAGGGACACCTCAGAGCCCCTTCCAGAGCCTAAAGTAGCTTATAAAACAAGAGGTATTTTTTTTACTTGTGCAGATAGGGATAGGGCAAGAGGGACTGTTTTTAAACAAAAAGAGGAGAGATTTGAAGGTCTCTTCCAAGCCAAACCATTCTCTCATTCTGTGCTGCTAATCACTGGTATTTGCTAGCCCTGGAGATGGGAGAATTGTGCTCAGTGAGTCAGGCTATGAGTTTGCACTTTGCACTGTGCCTTACACCACCCAAAGTCCAGGGCTGCATTTCACCTCAAGTTTTGTCTTTTACTCTGATTGTGGTTTGTCAGTAAAACAAACTTTTCACTGGAGTCTTTATGAAGCATTGAACAAAATTTAGGGTATTCACCCAGATGAATCAATAAATAAGCTTTTTTCCTATGATCATGCTTTGATGGGTTTTGAAATAACAATGACAGAAAGGACTCCTACAGGCAAGGAATGAGAGCCCTGGTCTGCAGCTGTAAAGAATGTTTCAAATCCTGACTTCAGTGGAAATGGATTGTTGACATACTTCAACCATGTCCCTCAGTTCACAGGGCAGTGTTTTTCCTTAGATCTATAGATTCTCATTTTCCACTTTGCTTATGTATATAGGGATCTTTATCCAGAAAAAAGAATTGGCACAAGAGGAGCTTCCTTTTACTTCATTACACAGGTCTGTTATCCTGGAATCCTATATTGCTAAAGTAATAAAGTACAGAACCGAGGTGACAGAAGAACCTTTTACATTATAGGCTCAGCTTCGTGAAGTTTTAACTTATTTTCTTTCTGTGTTGGACACTGTTGATGTTGAATGCTTGAGCTCTTGAATGCCTGAGCTGGTTGCATTTTTCCACAGCAGGGAAACATCCCCTTCAGAGGTTTTCATCCCAGGCAGTGTGGCAGGAGCACACAGGTGTCACAGTGCTAGGCATGTCTGGAAGTATCTTTTCTTTTTTTTTGTCATCTGATAGTTTCATCCTCTTTATGATGGAAATTAAAAGCAACATCTGACAGCATATTTTCTGTTGCATCCACTTGCCCCCTTGCTGGTTGGAAGGAAAAAGGAAGTCAGAGCATTTCCAGGCATGGAAGGATGGGGTGTTGGCATTGCCCAGAATTACCCTTATTTGGTTTTGGTGAGCCTCAGCATAGCTGCACACAGAGGAAGATCCAAGACCATTGCTCATTAAGTTCTCATACTTTGGAGGTGTCTTTTGATGATACAGCCTGATATTGTTCTGAGAGTATTTGTTCTTCCCCAAACCTTTACAAGAGGAGGATTGTGGAGTTTTTTTGTAGTTTTTTAATCTTTGCTATTGATCTCACAATTTTAATTTACTGTAAATCTTTGACAGCTGTTATTTTGTTGTTTTAATTTTCTCAATCTATTTTAATACTTATCCTGCCACAGCACTTGGTGAGGGCAAGACACAAGTACATGATTACAGCCTGCTGGGCCTTCATAAGACCTGGTCATTTTGTAATCTTTGACTGTTTCTAGAGAATGTGTTTAGGGACTCTGTTGGTTACTGAAGCATCTCTTCCCTTTTCTCATTCTCCCCTTCTCTGTGGTAATGCAGGTAATGCAGTAAGACATAAAATTAAATAGGGATTAGAATTTCATGAGAAGTGGTATTTTAAGTGGAGCTGCACTTGATTCATTTATGCTTTAAAGGAAAGAGGGAAAGAGCATAAGGCAGGGGAAAATGTGCTAGTTAAAGTATTAAAATCTGCCAGGGGCATGACATTTCCTTTAACTTCCAAAATACCTATCCAGTTGAAGACGAGTGGAAGTAGATGTTGCCTGTGTCCTCAGGGTAACACTTCGAACTGTCTTAGTTTTATGCTACTCTATTTGTGGAAAGGTTGTCCAACCATTATAAATGTGTTGGATTGGTTCCCACAGACTTGAAATGCCTCTTTACAACAAGGTGACCACTGCCATTTAGGTGCTTTTTAGTTTGACTAAGATGACAGCTAGTACTGATTTTTGCTAGTTGGAACCATAACCTGTTACCAGAATGCTGACTTTTTTCCTGATACAGTTCTGTCTTCCCAAGCACAACTCATCTTGTGTCTTGGTTTGAAAGACAGGTGTCTGCTAAGGAAGGCAGGAACTTCCCTTGGAATGGAGGCTATGACTCCCTCCAAATTATTATAACTTTGAAATTAAGGAGCTTTCAGGCAGAGATACAGGAAAAGGAATAACAGTTCTTCACTAGTATGTATGTGTATAACAAGGCAAGCAACAACAATGGCAGCAACAACAAACAAACAAAACAAAACAAGAAATACAACAAAAAAAGAAATTAAACCCAAAAAGCCAAACCAAAACCAAAAAGCAGAAAACCCAATAAAATCCCTTCCCGTTTCCTAAGCACTTCCCCTGAGTGCAGTTCCAGGCACGGCCACCAGGGGCGCTGCTGGCTCCCGGCGGGCAGGGCGGGGCAGGGACTCCCCCGTTCCAGCAGGGGGCGCTGTGGCGCGGGCTGGGGCACCACACGGTGATGGCGGCCAGGCTGGATGGCGGAGCTGGGCTGCAGCAGGAGCTCGGCAGCTGGAGCTGTCACTGCCTGCTGTCCTGGTGAGCAGGGGCTGTGGGCTACAGTGTACAAAAACCCAGAGCAGTGGTGGAAAAAACAGCAGGGGCTGGGCAGCAGCAGCCCGGCTCCTGAACAGGCTCAGGGATCCCAGGTTTCCCCTGAGGCCCCCCAGCAGACGGAGCCAGTCCCGTTTAGTGAGGCAGGGCGTTGGTAAGGGACAATGGCCGCTCTTATGAGCAGAGCTGCACTCCTGGTAGAAGAAAAGCAGCAGACAGAACCCTGCAGTGGTGGGAACTCTCCCCTCAGTGACCACAGCCTGTCTCTCCTATGGATGCCAAGAGAACAAGAGCCAGCAGCTGCCCCAGCCACTTTTTTCCCAGCCCAGTTCTCCCAGTATCTCTGAAGGAAAGAAACCCTCAGGTAAGAGTGCAGCAAGGTGCCCTCCTCCCCTGAGCTTGGCAACTTATTTTGTCTCTCCTAGGTACCCAGTCATTATTGTCTCTTAGCAACAAAATGGGAGAAAATTCCCTAAGAGAAAGAAACAAAAGGAGAACTCCTAAACCCCAACATCTTGTTTGAAAAAACAGCTGTTTTCTCATCACCAAGCAAACTGAACAGCCTTACAAAGCATGTTCCTAAAGCACCTTTCTGTGTGATTTGGTCTCTCTACACTTCATTGTGCTGGGTGCTGCACAGAGAGCACCCAGAGAGTTCTGCTGCACGAGAGTTCTTGTGCTGAAACTCTGAAAGGATCAAAATCCAAATATGAAGGCACTGCAGCCACTTACATCAGCCAGCAAACATATCCCAAATGTCAGAGCATGGCCTGGGAATGGGTAACTCCCTTAACTTCTGGTGACTTCTGGAGCATTGATTTGAGGCCCTGATTTGAGCTGCTTTTGAGTTCATGTGACTTCTCTCACACTGGTGGTTCTGCAGGGGTCTGAGCCAGACCCAGCAAAGCTCAGTCCTATGGAGTGACTGGTGTGTTCTTCAGAGTGAGGGAGCAACAAGGAACATCTGTGGGATGGTGCTGGCCATGACACTGATTTTGACCCAAGCAGTGACCCACTCTGCATTATCATTTATGACATGTATACTTCTGCAGGAGCTTTGGCTTTTGTTTTGGGTGTTGATTTGGCAGCTGGATTTTAGGAACAATATTCCGAAACTGCAAAATTCCATCTGAGCCATGTAATGCTGACTTGCTGAATAATCTCTTATGTTTTCCTTGGGGCTGATATGCCTGGAAAGAAGTTTTATGCTTCTGCCTTTACTATGGGCTATTCCTTTGCAGCGTGAAGAGACCAATTTAGAGAGAGTGTTTTGGAAGAGTGTTGTTAAAAATTATACCATCTGACATTTTCAAGGCTGAAACTTTGTGGATAGTCAGTATTGACTGTCTTTAAAAACCTTAAAATTCTTAAAATGCATTTTCCACTTCACTTCTGTATATAGGGATCTTTATCCAGAAAAAATAATTGGCACAAGAGGAGCTTCCTTTTACTTCATTAACAAAGGAAGCAAATGAAGCTTCCTTTTGGTGCCTCTGGTAGTTGTAGATTTGGTTAACTATGGGTTTATGGAAAGCTGAGTACAGGCACATTTACAGTACTATTTTGTACATAATATGAGCTAGAGTATACAGAAATACTAAACATCACTGGGCTGGGTAGTACCCATCTTGAGCAGGACCCAAAAGCAGAGCCTAGGAGAATGAGAACAGTCAGAGGTTGCTTTTGCTATAAAGGTGCCCTTAGTCGTACAAAAAACTGAAACTTCTCTCAACTTAAAGGAAAGTTGGTGAACCTCTGTTTTTTATTTTTTTTCAGGCTCCTAAATTGTTAATGTGCATTAAATTTGGGGTTGACATGCAGCCTCATAGCATTCATCCTCAGATTGATGTGGGGTGTTGGACCTGCTTGCAAGTGGAAGCTCTTTAAAAATGATGAGGCCTGAAACGTGTTTCTCCTGCCTCTCCATTCCCATGGAGTATGGCTTGCTGAATCTCCTCCTCCCCCTTTAATTCCCCCAGCACACATGTTCTCAATTACTGCCTGCATTGAAGCTGCAAACATTTCTTGTGCATCTAACTTTCTATACTGAGCACTGGAAATATATTTTAGCAATTTGTGGGAGAACTGTTATGTCCCATGCTGGGAAAATTGTGTTTATTGTTCCTGTAGGAAAACAAGTCCACAACAGATTTTCTGTTTCTTCATCCTTCTTTATGTATCTTGGAGCAATATTGTAAGAACCTTTTACCCCCAGTGCATTGAGCATGGGTTGCTCCCATCTTTGAAATAAAAAGCATATGCTCTGCAGTCTGTGTTTTTCATTGCTGTCCACAAAATAATCACTGGCTTTTGGCTGATCACAATAATAGCTACTATGAACCCCAAATATATCAGTTTGGATGTACAGCAGCATTACATTTGATGAAAACTCAGTTGTATTGTAGTGTTGGTAGGATCTAAACGTCAATATTCTGCAGCAGAGGGCATTAAAGGAGTGATAGCAAAATGCCTGATTTGGAAGGGAAAAGGAAATGGGAGTTAGTCTTTTTCTCATTGTGTGCATTGTTCTGATATGATAATCCTTCAGGATCCAGGTGGTATCATGTGTTCACTAGCCTTTGTTGTACGTTAAATCATACTTTATTTTCAGCTGTAAACCTTAGGACTCACACCCACATCTGTGACATGTTTCTCAGTTCAGATTTTGGGTTGCAGAAGAGAATTTTGTGGTATTGTACTCCACCTCTCTCTTGTGCTGAAAATTAGTTCAACTCTGACAGTGATCAGGGGATATTGTTACTGCTGTACAGACAAAGTTTTTAAAGCACAGTTACCTTCTGCTTAAATAAATGATGGGCTTGTTCAAGTGGAAAAAATTACTTTTGCATCTCATCTGTGACTATGTTGACTCACAATAGAGGGGCCCCTGAGAATGCCTACGCACAGGGATAGCACAGACAGAAGAGGAAAAGGTGTGGATCAATTAGTTAATTGTTAGATAATAAGTGAATACTCTTTGCCATTGCACACAAACTAAACCTCTTTTTCACTTACTGCTTCAACTTCCCCTTCAGAGATTTGCTGACAGCATTCTCTCCCAAAGCAAGGAGCTGTTGCCATTTCGATGTAAACACTCATTGACCCTCTGTGGAGATTTGAAAAATTGCTTTTCTGTCATTAACAATGATAAATCTGTAAACAATATTGTTAAAGATGCTGGGGGGGGGCATCAAACCAAGAGGAACAGATTGAAGGAATTTAAGAAGTGATTTACAATTTACAGTTATGCTCTGAGAAGGACTCTGTACAGGCAGCACTGTACAATGCATCCAATGTAGTTTCATGAAAATTATTTTTATAATTCTTGATGAAATTTAAGGATTTAGGGGTTTTTGCTATTGCTCTGCTGCTTATCCTGGGGTGATGTTGCACCAACTGAGGCACTGCTGTTTCTGATGTGTTGCTTAAAAATGCTGGAGGAACAACAGCAATAAAACATGAGCAAAGTGCCTGAGATGCTCATTTAATTCCCATTAGCACAATAAATGTGAATATGATGAGGTTTGTTTTGCTTTTATATCCCTATGCTTCTCCACAGGGATGGTTTAGATCTGTATCAGAAATGGAAGCTGAGTCATAGGTTGGCCAGGAGGACCAGAGTGGAGCAAGGCATTTGATCTGAGTTTCTGGAGCTAACAATGTAGCTCTGGCAATTTTGGAAGGAGGTGTTTTTTATTGGCAGTCTCTTGGTTTTTTTTAAAGTGGATAGGAGTCTTGCTTCATTGTCCAATTTGTAAATCCAAAGACCTTTCAATCTGTATTAGCAGACTGAAATAATTCCTGATGTAATTTATGGATTTACCTGAAAGAAAGAAGCTTTCCTGCCTGCCATGCAGGCTTGGGTCAGTAGCAATGGCCATAACCTCCCCTCCTTGCCCAGGGCAGTGTGCCTGCAGCCATGGGGACTGGATCCTGTAACCCAAGGGCCTGCCTCAGCACTGGGCCAAAGGTGCTCCCATCCCAGCAGGCACAGAGGCTGGGAACAGAACCAGTTGCAGGGATCTGGCTTAGCAATGGCAGCCTGTCCTGCAGCTGTCCTCACATGGCTGGCTGTAATGACTGGAGGAACGTGTTATCTAAGGTAACTTTATCTTTTGGATATTTCTGTTAGAGGCAGCTCTCCTGTCTCTTGGGTCTGAGGGCTGTGACACTGTTCACACTTCAAGTGTCTTCATCCCCTCTCATATTTATTTGTTCCTAATAATTTTTTTCTGGAGGAGAAGAATGAAAAAGCTTTTAAATACAGGGTTTATGTTCTCAGAAAAGAATGTGCTGAGAGGCCTTGCAAGCAGTTTTCTGTCCTCCCCCCACGTACTCTGGGCTAAGAGGATGTGTCTTTGTCACTCCTGCATGTTAATAGTTATTGTGGTTCCCACTAATGGTTTTATAGTAGGTCAGTGTAGCACAGGCAGCACCTCAGCAGTGCCTAGGATGGTCATGGTTGGTCCATGTTTAAAGCTTTCACTGTCCCTTGATGCTGGCAGTGCTGTGCTGCTTTGGTTCCTGAAGAGACTCATGTCCTGCTGCAGATGATATGTGTGTCTGCATTTTCTCTTGTGCTATGGTTCACCTTCTACCTAAGCTTGCCTTAAATTCACTTTATCCTACTATGGAGGTTCCAAGTATTTCGTTTTGACATAAAGAGCAGCAGATTATTTTCTTACCAGCCTCCTGGCTTTGTGGAGCTGCACAGCACGTGATAGTGTTCAGCAGCTCTGCACTGCCCTGGCAGGAGCTGCAGAAATGTATCCAGTGGGGAAGTCCTCAGAGGCAATTGGAGGGATGATGTTGGTTTTGATCCTCTTGAAGGGACTTCCAGTTCACATTTACAAGAAGTGAGCATGGAGTACTGTGGCCAGAACTAGAGGGGCCCTGCCTCCAGCCAGGTGGAGGACAGGGACAATCAGATCTACTGGACTGTGTGGAGCCACAAGCACATACAGCTTAAGTTGACACTGCTGCACAGTGCACCCTGATCCCACCCAGATAAGTAGGGGCAGAATGCAGCTCTGTTTCTGCAGTGACAGGAGGATCCCAACAGCTGACTGTGCTGGAAGCTGAAGTGAGCCTGACTGGAAATGAATGGCAAAACCAGCCCATTGTGCCTGGCCAAGAGAGCCTGTGTATCCTTGGCATAGATGGCCTCAGGAGAGGGTATTTCAAGGACCCAAAAGTGCATTGTTGGGCTTTTGGGGGAGCTGCTGTGAAGGCAGAGGAAATTGGGCAGCTGAATACTCTGCCTGGTCTCTCAAAGGACCCTTCTGCAGTAGGACTGCTGAGGGTGGAAGAGCAACAGGCAGTGATCACTACCATACCAGTGCCCTGACAGCAATATTGTACCAGCTGGGACTGTGGGATCCCATCCATGGGATGAATTGAGAACTGGAGAGCCAGAGAGTGCTCAGCAGGACTTGCTCACCCTTTTAACAGTCCTCTATGGCCTCTATATCATTAACAGCACAGGTGTCCTTTACTGCTTTCCAAATATGTCTCACAAGATGTTGCACTGAATCTTCCTCTTGTCATTATTTATAAACTACAAAAAGGATCAACAAGAATTAGATGATTAGCATGTGTCTTATTCTGTGATAAGAATATATATTGTCATGATAATATACAGAGGGAAGCATAAAAACCCCTCATCTCAAATGGGAAGACAGCCTGGAAAAAAATCCCCACATGTTATGTCTTTCATATTCACACTGATGAACTCACTGCTGCTGCTTCTAAATTTCTATTCAGTTCAACTGCTTCTTTGCAAACTTCTGGGTAACTTCCAGAGTTTGCATTTGATTTCCTTGAATGACATTTAGCCATGGATTCCTGCATGTGAGGAGACCAGCTGCCCACGTGCTTCTGGAATAAATCTTTTCCATAGGGCAAACAGTTTTGTAACACTTTACCCTGCTGAGATAACAATTAATCAAGCAGTTTCTTTATAAATAAGGAGGTAGGACTTGTGGTCTTCCTTAAAGAGCACTACCTGTACTGAACTTTCAAATGACCCGCAGCAGTATTCCCAGAAACTTGTGCTCTGTGTGTGACCCAGAACAAGTGGAAGTCACATTCATCCCACTATTACCACTGTTGTGATCTCAGCAGACCTGGGAGACCAAATGTCTGGAGGAGACACTTCTGGTGTGGACCTGCAAGCACAGCCAAGCACTCCACTTTCCTGCTCATTTCTCCCATGGAGACTGGAGCAATGTTTGCAAACTGAAATGATGCTGTTGCTGCATCCCGTAGGCACTTTCCTGCTCTGTGCAAGCTTGAGTATTTCTTCCATACACAGTGTAAGCTTTGCAGTTTCAAAGATCTAATCTAATAATAGATTGGTCTACATTTGTGGCATTGCCAGAAAAAGGCATATGTTGTCAGGCAGTCAAAGTCAGCAACAGTGCTTAAGTGGAAATGTGCTTAAACACTAAGAAGGCAGAAATCCAAAATAATCCATCCAAGGTTTGGCTATTAGGAAACTAAAAATACTGTCTTCCTACATATAGGTTTCCACATGTACTTAGAGAAATACTGTTTGTCTGATGTCTCAAAATTATTAAAGGGTAATTCTTTTCCTTTCTTGGATTTGGTGTGATAAGAGAAGATGCTGTTGGCATTCAGCTTATCGAAGACTGAATAATTTCTATTTCCTCTTCTATTTAAGATGAAATAGAAATTATTGAAATAACTAAAATAGAAGAGGCATGTGTAGTGTAATGTGGGAGAGAAAAATGACATTGAGTTCCTTTTTCCTATCACACAAAGTTTGCAATTCCAATTTTTCATGTCTAGATTTCCTCTGGGAAAAGAATGCATCATTGGCTTGAACTAAGTGAATGTATACCACAAGAACCACTGGTCTTCTCTGTGCTGGTGAAAGACTTCACTTTTACATTCAGATGGCTCTGTGGTCCTGACCTTTTACAGAACTGCACTGACTTGGGGATTGGGCTTTGAGGTGGTATATGAAGATATGAGGTTTTGACATGAGTTCTGAGGCAGCAATTATGGGATTTCATGTGTACATATTCCTTAAATATCAGCATATTTAGATGTGTGGCCAGAAACTGACATCTGTCACAATCATTCTTCTTCTGCTGAGGTCAGTGTGTGCACACAGACACATATTACTGTTCTAGTAAAAAATTCTTCCATAAATGCCATCGCAGATCAGGAAAGGTTAGGTTTTTAATATTAATGTTTTCTCCTTTAGGACTTCTAGTTTCTCCCTACTCAGCATGCATGTGACTCAGTCAAGCAGTAGAGTTTTATTTCAGTGATTTCTCTAGGGAATTCACCCACTGTAACAAATACTTCTGTCTCCTGGAACCCACCTGAAGCAGCATCCCAGAAGTCCTTATTGCCCAGCTTGTATTACCCCTTGCACTGGTAGCAGCCTCGTGCAGTTTAGAAGTGATGGTAAAAAAATTGAGCTGCTGCTATTTTCTGCTTCTTTTGCCATTATTCCTGGAGAGAGTTGATTTGGTAAATGTGGCTGTCACAGCAGCTTTTACCAATGACACAAAATAATTAAGTTGTGGTTTCTACTGTGGTGGGGCCACGTCTGTATTTTATAATGGTGTGTCTGTGCTAGGAAGGAGTGTTATGCTTGATTGTTGTGATGGATGCTTCCAGGAAAACAGGACAGGTCTCTAAAGGCAGGTTGTCTAATGCTTTCCGTGTGCATGAAATCCTGTTGGTTACATGGCAGACCACTAATTGAACTGTGTGTTGTTTCCTCTCAGTTTTCTGATGAGGTGATGAGGAGGGCAGTATCCATCTCATCTTTCTCCCTGTTGGTTTTGGAGGGGATAGCTGCTATGTTTGTTCTTTTCATCCAGTCAAAAGAATGCTGAAGCCAGGTTTTCATCTGATTCTTTATGAAGTGAATGCTTTCATTTTTTGATGTCTTGAGCCACCAATATGGGGTTCCAGACTTTCAGAAGTCTTTGAAGACTTTTGGACACAGTTGCTCAGCAGTGCTGAGAAGCCCTGGTAGTCTCTGGTTCTTGAATCCTGCTGAACTGTGCTTCATGCAGAAATTACACTGTGAAGATGCTGTGAAATTTGGGGGTCTGGAGAACAATCTCTCTTTTTCCAGTATTTAAAATATTTTCTGTAGGTTGTCTCAGATAAATTTGAGAGTATTTTAGTGTAACTGTGAAATCCTGCTCTTTGGTGTTTAGATACACATGCTCTCTTCCTGCTGCACCCAGTTTAGAGGGAATAATTTCTCCTGGTCTTAGGCAAGAAACACAATCCATATGCTCTGGCATTCTCCTGGAGGGGCAGGGAGCCCTATGGGTGTCAGGGATGCTGGCCAGCCCTGTGCTGATGCTCTGCTGAAGGTGAACATGAGCTTGCAAAATGTCATGCTGACCTTCCTGCCATTGCTGGGGACCAGCTAGATAGAAGCTGGGTTTTTTTCAGTAGATGTTGATGTACATATGTTGGTGTGTCAGGGGAAAAAAAAAACCTTTTTGACTATATGTGGTGTTAAGCCTTAAGGCTGAAGCTTTTTTTGTTTGTGTGTCTGCAGTGGAAGAATCCCATGTCACATTTGATTTGTATCTCCTGTTAGAGGTGACATTGTGTTAAATGGTGAACGAGCTGGGGGTGCTGCACTGCACATGGCCTGTGATGTCAGAAGATGGAGCAGAACAGAGCAGAACAGGGTGTCAGGCAGGGGGACAGCTCAGCCTTGTGTCCATTGGCTTGATGGCTGCTATCACTCTTCTTCACCAGGAGCACCCCAGGAAGGGAGAGGACCAGCACAGGAAACTGGGCTGCTGTCTGCTGGTGACAAAAGCCTCTGAAGGAGCAGGAAGAGATACTGGGGCTTGGTTGAGAGGTTAAATGTCCAGCCTTGATAAGGCAAGAAACTTCAGTGGGCAAAAAGGTGCATGTGTGAACCATGGAAATGCTTTTGGAGGGTGCTGGAGTGAGCAGTCAGTGAGCAAAGTTTTTTGCTCTGTGTCAGTGCCACACAGCAGGTCCAGATCCTTAAGGGATATGATAATTAGGAAGAGTAACTAAGAACTAAGTAATAAAAACAATAAGAGTTTTACCAGCTTCATTGTGCATAGGCAGGCAGCAGGGAATATGGGTCACACAGTATGAGCTACCCAGAAATAAAATCCAGGTCTGCTAATGCCTCAGGCCTCTCCATAAACATCTCTTCTTCAGCACAGCTTGGATGGGAAAGGATTTCCATTTTAGATGGAAGACGAGGCTCTGCTCAGTCCAGGTGCTAATCATGTTCTCCTGCTGTTTGCCTTTGCCAGGTGCAAGTTCTTCAGCCTCACAGAAACCCCTGAGGACTACACCATCATTGTGGATGAAGAGGGCTTCCTAGGTAAGTGTCAGCACGTGGCACTTCTGTATCCAGCATGGGGTGGATGAGGAAAACATGTCATCTCACTGAGACTGTAAACCAAAATGTTTGTAAAACAAGTCTGTTTGTAAGAGCTGGTAGTGCAGCTCTGAAAGGTGCTTTGATCACTTAAGCATGCTGTCTCTGCTGCCATGCTGTACAAGGCAATTCAGATATGGAATATGAATATATTTGAATGCTGGGAGAGGATCACACACAAGTCTTAAAGAGTACTTTAAGCAGGTTTGAAAAAGCAAAACCCTCTGCATACAATTGCATTAAAATGAGCTGGCCTGTGTCCTCAAGCCTCCATAAGTATACCACATCTTGCATTTCCAGCTTCTGTGAACCCCTGTCTTTGAAAGGAGCACTTGAAGATGAATAGTTTATATCATCCCTACAGTCTGCACAATGCTGTGGAGTTGTGACTGGGTTCCTTTGACTCATCTGTGTAAGAATGATTTATTCCCTTTTCTTACAGCCAGCTCTCCCTGTACTAAGTGTGCCATCTTTACCTGGGGTGGCTGAAGGGGTCAAAGGTGGAGTGGTTGTGTGTCACAGAAGGTGGTTGGCATGTCCTAGAGAGCTGCAGATTCTTGGCATTGTGCAAGAGCTGATGTAGAGAATGGTTTGGCTTTGTAGATGGAAATAGTTTGTAATAACCTTTATCATGTGTGGAGGTTTTGTTTGTAATGGTGTTATTGAGGTGAGGGAATGAGGAAGTGTTGGGCAGCTGTTTTTATTTTTGTTCAGGTACTCTTTCTGTGTTTGGAATTAAACGTCTACACATTTTGAGGTCAGAGAAAATTCATTAAAATATGAAAAAAAATTATTTCATTCCTGAATAGGAATTAACTCTTGAGAACCTTCTGTAACACTGTAATATTCAGTGGTTTTGTAATATCCAAACTACAAGGAGAAAATTTGAAACTACACCATCTTTATTTAGTACAGAATTTTATGATCAGCAACCTTGCTGAAGCTGGCCCTTTTCTTCTTCAGGAATGAAAAACATGATAGAACAAGCTGCATTTTAGACTAGTACAGTGGTACCTAAAGATTTTAGCAAATTGATCACTAGGCTGAGAATGCTGAATGGATCTTTACAGTTGTATCTGTTTATAATTTGGGAGTTGTGAGGTTTGATTGAAAGCCTGTGCCATGTACTTTTGATCTCAGAAAAGGTGACAGAGGGTTCTGCTGCCACAGTGTCCCCTGTTGTATTTTTTTAAGAGGCATACTCACAAGACTTTTATTACCAGTGGTAGTGGCAACTGAAGAAAATTAATTTTAATTTGGTTTTGCTTGATAGTAGGATGCAGAGCCTCCCTCTAACAGCTTAATTTTAAGTGAAGGCTCACTAAAGGAGGTGAAAGTTTCTGGGTTATTTTCCAAGGGGCACAGCACGTGGCACAGCAAGAAACCCAGGGATTCTCATTCTTAGGAGGGAGTCTGTGTCATTGAACCTGCAGATGGGATGTGCCAGGGGAATGCTCATCTCCAGCATCATGTCTGTGTCTGACATCCATGGCACTCGTTTCTCTGACCAGTTGGCATGGCACAGATTTTTCAATTCAGTCACTGGTGACAAGTTGAATTGCAACCATCCCTGTAGAGCCTCCAGCAGTCACAGTGCTGTTTATCTCTCTGGAAATTATACTAGCTTGAAACAAAAGTGAGCTCAAGCAGTGGTCTGGCTCATCCATACTGAGGGCCTGTTGGACTGTGCCCCATTGGTTGTGCTCTGAGCAAATCCCAGGTCTGGCACCACCTCTGTCCTCAAGAAGCTGCATGTCCCAGGTTATCTCTGTGAACCAGGCAGTACTGCTGCAATTCAAAGCAGAAGTCTTCTCTGGATCTTCTGTTACCTTGGCTCTCTCTGCCCCCTGAGCTTGGTGCTGAAAGTCACAGTGCCCACAGTGCCCCCCCACAGTGGCTTCCTGTGGCTGTGGTTTGGGCACAGGACATTCCTGTTTTTCTCAAATTCTCCATATGCAGTTGGGCTGCTAAAGCAGGGCTTTTCAGGAGACAAGATCAGCTTCCCATGGGAAGGAGGGAGTATGCTAAAGCCCTCCTCTGCTACAGGGTGGTGTGGAAGCCAGGTGTAAAACCCAACCTGTAGTAGTGCCACAGAGCTGCTGGCTTCATCACCTTTTGTGTGCTTTCCCTTGTAAGTGATGATCTGCTGGTGAGACCTGTACACACCACATCCTGCTAACTCTCCTGCCACAGCCCCCATATCCTTTGGGTTTGTGTCCAGGGTTAGCCCTGAGATGAAGCAGTTCCATCCCTGCTCCTCAACTCTGTGTGGTGTAAGTTTTTCATAGTCTGGAGAAGTCCAGAAGTCACAGTCTAGCTAGAAATGTCTCAGCCAGAAAAAGTTCACTTTCCCATTGTATAGCCTGTAATCAGGACATGAGCTTGAACAGAATCAAAATCTCTGAGTTGCAGCATCCCACCTTCTTGCAAAACAGTACCAATTATGTCTGCCTCGAGTGCATCAGCTGCCTCTTGTCCTGAGTAGTGAAGTGCCAAATTCAGCTCAAGAATTACAAGGTAGATCTGCACCTTTGATGAGCAGTTCAGATAGCAAATCCAACAGTAAATTACTTCCTTTTTCTTTCTGGGTAACTTTTTTCCTGCAGCGCTTAAGAAACTCAGTGTAAGTCTCTGAAGGATAGGTTTTTAGTGTGGGAAATGAGAACCTTTCTTTCTCAGGCACCTGTATGAATTTCTGCTGCAGCAGCCATGAGAAGGTTCTGTTAGCTGGCACCTTCCATGTTAGCCAGGCCTTTTCTCCTGCACATCACAAATACCACTGATGGGAAAAGAGGCTGAAGAAATACCAGCACTTTCATCAAACCCTGAGGTTAACACTTAAAACATACTGACATGCAGTAATCATTCTTAACTATTTTGTCAAAAAATAATCCCTAGGCTTGTTCTACTGAGAGCAGCAAGTTGGGCTGGTAAAGCAGTCGTTCTTTTTTCTCCCCAGAAAATGTCCACAGTGCAAAGCTATAACCTGCTTAAGCATTCATCATGCTGAAAGGGAATGGCCACAGCCTAATTCTTGGCTTTAATTCCCTGGTGGTGAGGTGGGGATTATATTTGCACAGAACCTTGTTTGTTCCAGTGGCTGTTTCTTGGGCTTTGGCCTGCTAATGAGAAAGAATTTTATTCAACAAATAACCCAGGGAACTGTGCACAGAAAGCTCTTTTCCTGGCTGATACTGAGATGAACTAGGAGGAGAAGTTTGACCATGGGCCCTTCTTCATGAAGACAAATGTCTCAGCTGGTGGGGTGCTTGGATGGCCATGTATGGTCCTGGCATTTATCCCCCTACTGCACAGCCAGCACATGGCAGAAAGGTGGAGTGGCTGCTGCTCCCTGAAATAGAGGAATATTTGGCTGGTTTGCTTTTTTCCCCAAAGTTTGGCTGAGAGCAGGAGCTGTTTGTGCATGTAAAGATACACCATGGTCCCATGTTCTCTGCATAGTCTGCTCCTTTTTCAGAGAGCAGCAAGGACAGACTCACTGTCTCTGGGCAGATGCATGAGCAGAGCTCCTAGCCTTGCTGGTTCCAGTAGTCTCTGTTCATCAAAGGTTTGAGCTGAATTGAAACACATGCCACACACCTGGAGGTAGCCATCATCTTGGAAACTCTGTTTATATGCACTGGGAACAGCTGCATAAATGGGGCCTGGGACAGTCTGTCACCCAGGTGAAGCTGTCCTAAAGATGGATTATGGTAAAGCACATGTTGCTAACATTTTCAAGGTGAGGTTACTGGCTTCCCAGCCTTGGCACTGGGTTGGTGTCCCTTGCCTGCAATCTTTCATGTATGCAGTGAACTTTGAAGATACTGAAAAAGAAATCAAGTGCTAGGGTCAAGGGAGGAGTGAATCACTGTGATTTTCAAATGGGTAAATATGCATATTCTAGGTTCAGGGAAGTTTGGGATGAGGGAAGCACATCACCTTCATGTACTCTGGTCTTTCTCCTAGAGCTGGTACACCCATTTCGTGTAGATTATTGCAGTCAGCAGACCTTAGGTCCTGGCTGATCTCTTCTGGATCAGAACCAGAGAGGAAAAGCCATTTCATTGCAGTCCTGAAGCAGCAGTGAGAAACATCCTTCTGAGATGCAGATCCTCTATGTGAACACAGAGCAAGACTCTTGGTCTCCTTGCACTGAGGTTCCTCTGCAAGATGGGCATGACACTCCTTCCTTAAACCTTCTTTGGCTGTCTGATATGGCTACTTCTCTAAGGCCAGAAATCCATTCATACAATTTCTAGGAGGAGATTCTTAGTCTCAGCTCATACTTCACAATAAATTGTCCAGTACATTAAAAATAATGGAACTATTTGAACTAACTCAGCTAGTTATAGTGGCAGAAAAAATGTCATTCTAATAAGAAAAGGATAAAAAATGAAAAAACCATCTTGCTGGCAGTGCTTTGTTTTGATAACCATCATCCTCAGACAACCCTGTCTGACCTTGGATTCAGGACCATCACACACTTTAGTACCACACTGAGTTCCTTTTTCAATAATACCAAAATGGTAAATTGCTTTCAGTGTCCTCTCTCCTTTTTGTATATAAACTGGATGAGAAAACAGCTTATAAATAAGTCCAAGCACAGAGCCCATCTAGGAGCCCAGCTAGGAGCAATCTTTATTTAAAGTTACAGAGGGAAGCAAGCTAATAATTGCATCTGGCTTTCTGAATATTCCTTCAATAACTATTTTTTGTTTAATTTTTGATTGCCCAGTGACTAGGCCTTTGTATCTGAGGCACAATGGCATGAGCTGCTTGCTGGCATTTCTAGTGTTAGATTCCTCCCCCGGACAGCCAGGACTGCCTGTGGTTGCTAGGCAGAACGTGGTTTTCTCTACTAAACACTTGTACAATCACTCTCTTCTGATCTCTGTATTGGCTAGACTGTGCTTTGTTTGGGGTTTTTAGGTTTTTTAACTATTGTTGTATTAATGACCTAAATTCAAATTGAAATGTGGGGATTTGATTATTGCCTTATTAGAAATATGTGCTTGGTTGGGGAGGCTTTTCCTGCAATGTATCTCTGCTGATATAGATCAATAAACATTTTGGGGGTCTGTGATTACGTGGGATTTCTGCCCTCTCCCAAGAGGCAGTAGGGTTTGGTGGTTAAAGCTTTTGGGGGAAGGGAGGAAAATGAGAAATATATAATATTCCAAGGTCTGCTTTGCGTCACATGGGGAAAAGAGCACTTCTTCGAGCTTGTATGTGAGTGGGTTTGCAAATTTTGACAGCATATATTATTCCTTATGTTTGTAACCTGCCACATAAAGTCTTTTGGTTCAGTTTCTCTGCTCACTCCTATTTAAAGAAGTACTGCATAAATAATACATATTTTTCACTGTTTCCTCCAGCAGATGGGTGTGTATTGATATCTATTTTTGTTTCACAGCCTGTGGTGAGAAAGCCAAGACTTCTCTTCCTGAACCACTTGACTGGCCATGATTTCTTCCTTTAAATTTATTACATCTTGGCTGCTTCCTAGTACTTTCCTAAGTCCAAGATAAATGAGCAGATAGATACCAGGGCTCATTTTTATCAACCCCTCTCATAAATGCAGGACCTACAAAGTTTTTCTGACTTAAAAAAGGGAACAATTCATTGAAATTTTAGGTTCTCTAAGATCAGGATGCAGCTCAACAGAAAAGTAGCAGCACTCCTTAGTTGTTTTTTTTTTTCCACTAGAGAGCATTTGACCATCTACTTTTTCTTCCACTGGTGCATTTCTGTTTTTTCCTGAAGGGTGGACTTAAGGGGAGAGGGTGGCTTGCCTTGTTTTTACTGGAGCTGGCTATTGTCTGCCAGCTGTGAGGAGACATGCCATGGTGCTAAATGTGCAAGGAAGGGCCAAGGCTGAACACATGCTCTAAGACCTTTTGAAGCATTTATATATTGTAGGTGCTGGTAAGACTGTGATTTCTCATCTTTCCCTACTTTTTAAGTGAATTTTATATGGAGCACTGTGAGAGATGGGTAAGTGCTGTTGTCCCCTGTCATAGGCTGAGAAGTGAGGCACAAGGAAAGCTGAGAAATCAGTGGTACAAGCAGCAGAATGAATTCCTTCTCCCATAGCTGAAAACATTCAACCATCAGTTCCCAATCTTTGCTAGCTGTGAATCTACTTTACATTTAAACCATATTTTTCTCAAGTTCACAACCTGGACGGGGAAGTGGATTTCCTCCACCTTGGCATCTCATAAATGCTATGGCCTCAGTCTAGAAATGGAATCTTCAGTAACCCATGGAAAAAACAGTCTGTCATCATCTGCAAACGGAGAAAACATCTCTTTTGTGGTAGTCACTGCAAAATTCCAGTGTGCAGCACTCCCTGGGGTTGCAAACCTCTGAGTAGGTTTGCCAGATGTTCTCATGAGTGCAGGAGATGCCTCAGGTTTCCCAAGGATCAGCAGTCATTCATCAAGGTGAGAAAATTTCTGTTCCTGACAGGCTTGGAGGATTCTCCTTAATCAAGTGAGATTGGAAAACCAAACAAACTTAAATCCTGTCTGTACCCAGACACAAACTCTCAGGCCCAAAAACTTCATCAACTTTATTTTCTCCTGGTACCAGTGATCAATCTTTTCCAGCTTTCCAGGTACAAAATCTCCAGAACTAATGATGGATCAAGGGTAACTCATAATACCAGTGCAGTGTGTCTAGTTGTTTGGTTTTCACTATAATCAGTTGAAATCATTCTGTCTGACTCTAGAAATGCAGACTGATGCATGTGCAAATTAGCAGTTCTCTTTTGAAGAGAATTTGCTTGATGCTTTGAGCTAGTTCTTGTTAAAACAAAGGGGGGATGTGGTCCTGTGAGGTCCCCAGGACAAGGTGAGAGACGAGAACTTGACTCCATGTTCTCAGAAGGCTGATATTACCATATCATATCATAATTATGAAATTATATACTAAACTATATAAAAAGGATACATCAGAATGCTAGAAAAGAATGATAATGAAAGCTCATGACTGACTCCTTAGAGTCCAAGACAGCTGATGGTGATTAGTCACTAATTAAAAACAATTCACATGGAACCAATCAAAGATGCACCTGTTGGTAAATGATCTCCAGACCACATTCCCAAGCAACCAGATAATTGTTTTCATTCTTTTCTGAGGCCTCTCAGCTTCCCAGGAGAAAATCCTGGTCAAAGGGATTTTTCAGAAAATATCATGGTGACAGGGGGATGTTTTGTTCTTTGATGCTGTATTAAGTTCATGGTGACACAGTGGCCAACCATGATCTTCTTCAGGCTTTTGGACTGATAATCACAGTCTAGGGTTTGTGGAAGGGCTTCTCCAAGGGCAAGTAAGCCTTTCTCAAGGGAGCAGCTTTGCTGTTGCCATCACAAGGTGAAGGCACAGGGAAGAGAGCACTATGGTGAAGTTCATAGATCTGCTGCAGGCTTTTCTGTTTCACCTTGGACAAGTCTCTCATTGTGTCTCAGCTTCCTCATCTTAGAAACAGAGATAATCCAATTAAATCACCTCCTAATAGGTCTTGTAAAGAATAATTAGTAAACATGTGGAAATGCTTTGATAATGTAACAGGCAAAGGCCATTGTAAATAATAATAACTGAGGGAGTTTCTGTCCCTCAGGATTCCCTTTTACAATGGGTGCCCTTGCAGCCCAAGGAACAAATCAGATCTGCAGTGGAACAGATTAGAGATTATGGCAGGAAAAAAATACCCTTTATGGGAAAAGTTACATAATCTTTTAGAAATCTCATATTTTAGCTTTTAATCTTGCACAGGATTAAGATGCACAACATCAAGGTTACAGTCATACAGTTAGGAATTTAGTGGCTCCATCTTAAGTCTTGTTAGAAATGTAATTATTTGTTCTATGCTGTCAGTCCAGTGAAATCTTGTCTGAAATATTGTCTTAAAAAAAAAAACAGAAGAAGAAAAGGTTGGGGTTTTTCAATTTTATTTGAAAATGCAGAATTTACAATGCAGTTATAAATGTGAGCCCAACTGCATTGGTTCTTCTTTTAATATTCTTGTATTTCTGTGGGTGTGTCTTTTCAGTGGAATGTGCTACCTGTGTCCCCTAGCTGGCAGTAACCAGAGCTGGCAACGTTGCCTTTGACTGTCTGGGCTGGGTCCTTTCCACCCCTGGCTTGCAGAGTCTGTGAGAAAAGCCTTTGCCAGGAGTTTTTGAAACACAGGGAAAGTTTTGTCAGGAAGTGGGAAATCTGCTGATTTCTGCAGTTCCTGTTACTGGACTCTCAGAGACAAAATCCTCAGTTCTTTTGGGCTGTGGATCTCATTTGCTCATGGAGCAGGGGGAGCAGAGGCTGCCATGGCAATGCTTTCCTGGCTGGGAGCAAAAAGCCGTGGTTGACAGGTTGGGAAGGACCCAGCTCTTGCTCACAGCACAGAGATGGCAGTCAGGAAACAATCCTGCACAGGACACGTGCACCCACAGCCATGCTCTGAACACATCTTGAGCCAAACTTTTAATCTTCATTGCTTGTCAATAAAGAAAAAAAAAAGCTCATTTTTGCTGCCTTCTTCTCGTGAGCAAATGTCAGCTTTTGGAGATTGAGTCTGGCTTTAATTTTTCAGGTTTTTCCAGTTATTAGTGGTGTGCTATCCTGTGAAGAGGAAGAAAGAGAGCAGCCTGATTTCCTGAAAAATGACCAGAGCCTAACCTAGATTTGTCTTCCCAACCCAGCTCTCCAGTGAGAGTAGACATAATGATTATTTTTGGAATCTACCTTACCATGTTCCACATTTTTAGCCAAACATAATAATGATGCTTTGTTTGTGGAGTGTATTCATGCTTCCTCTCTTATGAGACCTCTGTGAGGTAAGAATTATTTTCTCCCACATATGAGGAAACTGATAAAAAGGAGACCAAATTACTTGTTTCAGGTCACATACATACTTTGTGGGACAAATCAGATTTTGCCTTAACTTTGGAAGCCCAAACTGACATCTCCTTATCTGCACTTCGAAATCAGACTTTATTTACCACTGTATTGCAACAACCTGAATATTTGTTCTGAGACACTGCTGTAAAATTGTCATTTCCTCATGATCCTCCAGGGAGCAAAAATTGGTCTGCACTGGGTCTCTCATCCCTCTGTGTCCATGGCCAGGTGGGAGCTGTGTTGACACATGAGAACAGCTTTTGTTTATAGACTTGACTTTCCTGTGCAATACCTTTATTGCTGGGTCAGTGTCTGGCCTGGCAAGAACTTTGTCTCTTTCTCTTAAATTCAGGCTTTGATACTAGTCTGAGTTTTTTTGTTTCTTGCAACAGAAATTACAAGTAGAAAGCTAAAAAAGGAGGCCACCTGAAACAGATTTTCCAAGTGGGCATTTTTGTGCATTTCACAGACTGCACCAATCTCACTGGAAATGCATTTCTCTTTTTTGTTTAACTTTTAGAAGTCAGTGTAAAAGTATAACCAGCTTAGTTTTTAGATTGCTGACAAAAGTTTCAAGTTACAAGGATTGTAAGAGGAGAAGTAATGGAAATGAGATGAAAGCTGGGATTTCTGTATAAGCATTTCCTTTTATCAGTCCTTGGTTGCTCTCTTAGCAGACACTTCGTATTGAGCTCTTTCCTCAGGAGGTGCTGCTGCTTTTAGTGGAGAGAAGGCAGCCTTGTGATATATGGATTTGCAAGTTCAGCCCCTCAAGTAGGACCAGTGTTTGTTGTCCTATGGCCTGATTGAAAATGATAGTTGCATGCCCTAGTTAAATGTTGAGTCCCTTGGAAAGCATAGGGGATGCTTGTCAGAGTCAGGATTTCAGAGCTGGGCTATGTGTTTGTACAGCTTTATTTAATTCCAAGTTACCCTCGGGTTATTTAATTTCCTGACAGCTGCAAAAACAGTGCTCTCAGATAACAATGGTTTCTAATTAGGCAATATGCCTAAAATGGTAGAATGTTTTATTTTGACCATGACACTGATGTTTTGTATGCAGCTTAGAGATGAGAAAGTTGAGCAAGTTGGACTTCCAGCTTCCTCTGGCAGAGCTGTGTCTCTCTTGTGATCCCCAGTGAATAATGCTAAAGGCATGGCCTCTCCTCTGTCCCTACACTTCAGACACCTCTCATTGTTTTGGACTGTGTCATCAGTAAATCTGCCTTTCAGCTGGAACCACCTTTCAGAAATATGTTTTATCAGCACAGCAGGACTAACATAACTTGCATACCTGAGGCTACAGAGCATTCCAGGGGGAAGAAAGCAGGTGAGATTTACCTGTAGCTGAGGGCTGTAGCTTCTTGGGCAATCTGTTACACTGCATAGCTGCCCAGGTGTTGCTTTTGTGGCTCATGCACTTAGTACAAAATCAGTGACAGAAATAAACATACAAGCCAACTATTCTTCAAAATCATTTATTCAGTTTAGAAAGGATGTTAGCATCAGGTTATCTTAATTAGATCCTGACATGATTTCTGCTTGTGGAAGGTTTATGCTTTGGGCTGTGCTATTTGATGATCTCTAAATTCCCTCCTGTGACAGCAAAAAGTGGCTGTTGGCAGGTCTGTCACCTCCTTTAATTCTTAGACATCCCTTGAAGTCTTGAATCTAAATAAAAATAGGTAATTTTGTTCTGCTGTTTTGCTCCCTATTTTAATTCTTTTCCAGAGCTCTCAACTCTGACAATTCCCATACCACTTCTTACCCTTGCAGAACTTTTAAGTTCATTGTTTAAGATCCTGCTCATATAACTATGATGCAGAATTGCACCTCTGATAAATCAAATGCCTACTTAAAAGTTTTGCAACTTAATTAGGGGTTTGCTAACCTGTAATCAGAGTTTATCCCTGCCTTTCAGCTGAGCACTATTTACATCATGTCCTGTACCACTGACCAGGGGCTCTTTGGAAGGTTTCTGTTTGGATTCTCTTTAGCCATTTCCTTTTAGGTGCCTGATCCTGCTCAGATACCATAATACAATGAAAGAGAGATTACTGCATCAACTGCAGTGCAAATAACAGTGAAGAATTATTCTCTGTAATAATCTGGCTTTACCCAGCTCTTTTGAGATGCTGGTCTCTTTGAAAGAGCTGTGGGTGCTGGCTCAGATTGGCTTGTGGCTGTATGAGCAGTGTGTCCTCTATGTGAGATCAGTAGGGATAGGAGATGAGCAGGAAGTTTTTATTCTTCTTTCCCCACTGCAGTTTCCTACCAGTCAGTAAGGGATTCCTAAATTACAGGTTGAATCTGCATTACCATATTTAATAGCTATCAGTATACCAATCCACCACAGAGTTGTCTAACCCCTTATGAAGCCTCTTCATTCTTTTGGTCTCCATGACATCCTCTGTCAGCACTCTGATAATTTCACTGGGTTTCAGGTGTTGTCTGTTTGCACTGTAGCATGATGTCTGTGGTCTGACTCAGTTCTCCTCCCAACAGTTCTTAAGGATCTTTGAGCATCAACTTGTTGTTTCTCAAAGAACTATCCACAGTGTCCCAAGACTCTTAGGAAAAAGGATAAACAGAGCCATAATAAAAATACAAAATAACAAAGGTTGTGCCAGGTTATCCTGCAGATGTTCCTCCATGGAGAACTGACTACTTCTTGTTATTTTTCTTAAAAGTTCAGTGGAAGATCTTAACTTTCTAAGACAAATTCTGCCTTTTGATGAGCTGTTTCACAATATATTCTCCCTTAAAGTCCTATCTGTGACAGCTGTATTACAGCTATAGTGCACTTAACAGAAAATATCCAGTAGATTTTCTCATGGAAGAGAAGAATAAAATCCTAAAATAAGAACACTTCATCCCCAGAAGACAAATCCAAAGAATTACAATATGTTTGAGTTCATACCTCCCTCTGTCTTTCCCCTTCCCTCTCTCTGTGAATGTGCTTGAGTTTGAATCATATAGTTCATAAATCCTAAATCCTGACTAGAATCAAAGTCAGGTGTAAGATGCAATGTGCTTCTTCAGAGATGCAATTAACTTCCTTCAGAGCAGCATAAAACCTCAGGTTTATTTTCCTTCATAATCCTTCTCCAAGGTTTCTGCAGACCATCTAGGCACAATGGTAAACATGTTCCCAGTTTTGCTTGTCCATTTTTCTTTTGGGTTTGCACTCTCTGGAACTTCCATCACCATATTCTACCAAAACATTCTCACATTTATTTTACAGGATTTACCAATCCCTCTTCAGTTCCAACTTCCATACTTCCACATTTATTGAATTTTTACGGTTGGAAAGAATGGTATCTCCACAGTCACAGTCTGCATTTATTGTTTGGGTTGGTTTTGGAGTACATTAAATTGAAGAGGTTGATAAAATGTGAGAGGTGACTTCTCAAGGACTGACAGTGTCAGCAGCACTGGCATTGTGGTTGACAAGCCTTTGGAGGGCCCCCAGAAACCTGATTTCTTTTTCTTTGTGTCTTTCACATTGCTGAGCAGATTGCAAGCACTAAGTAACTGTTAACCTCTGGAGCCCTGCTGAAGTAACTGTATCTGTGAGGTATTTATTTCACAGTTGTTTTCTTCTGCTTCCCTGGGCTTGGTTAAGATGTTTATTTACTGAAACGCTTTGAGCTGATCTTGTATACTTAGGAGTTGCCAATTTAAATATATACGTGTGTGTGTGTGTGTGTGTGTGTATAAAGTATATGTTAGTGTATATACCTATATTTGTATATATTTATTCAGGGATAGAGAAGATGTTTAAGAGAAATCATTTTTAGCTCTTCTTTTTCAGAAATCTGTCCTTAAACTCTAGCATAAAACTGAAAAATGTGTTGGATTTTCACTATAAAATAGATTGGATTTTTCACTGCCAGGACCAAACCAAGTTTTTCTGTAGCTGGCAAGTTAAAAAAGCAGCTCACACGTGGGCACTGACATCCATAAGTGAGGCAAGCCCAGCAGAGCAGGGAATCCTCAGGAGCTTGATGACAGGTTGTGTCCTGACCTCTTGAGTACTGTTGTACTGCTGACATCTTCAGATTTCAGTTTGATGAATTAGGTGTTTTATTTTGTTTCTTTTAAAAAGTTAGAATTGAGTTTTTAGAGAAGTGGGAGAGAATTTATGTGGAGCATCATGTGGATAAACCTCTACTGGATGCCTGTCCTTTAATTTTAGCCAGTGAACAAAAATAAAGTAGCCTCTTAAACAAGTTCTGTGCTGTTTGCAGCTGACAGGGCTGCCTGCTCTGATGGATGTTTACCATGGTTTTTCATGCTCTAAATAGAGCAGATAGAATTTTTCCCCCAAAATTCATTTTTAGAATTTGTATCAACAAATTCCTGACCTAAATGAGTGCACCCAACATGCCACAATGTGCCTAGTTTTAGTGGCTTGAATGTACCTTTCTGTACAAGGAAATGTATTTATATGTCCAAGAATCAAGGACAATCCATGAAAGCTTCTCAGATTGTCTCAGATTACCACCCATTTGGATGAAAGGAAACCACAAACTGAAACCAGTTTGCATTTTGTGTATCTCATAAACATGGAGTTCAAAGAAACTGCAGAGTGTACTTCACCAACCCCAAAGGAAAATGCTCTTGAGAACAGGAGGTTTAATAGCTCTTTGTGGACTAACAGCTGCATCTTTAAGTCATTTGCACCTTCTTAATTTTAAGCATATTGAGCTGGGTTTTAGCAAGCCCCTTGTGCACTGAACATGGCTTCAATATCCAAAAGATGAGGACCCTTTCCTGTCCTGCCCCATAGAAGTGAGGAGAGGCAGGGCAGGTGGCTGAGGCTGGCCCTTCACAGGGGAAGATAGCATGAGCAGATGTCTTCTCCACACAGGAGTCTCCTTGGGTGGCTTGGTGTCACTTGGGTTCTGTGACAAAGGGCATTGATGTTCTGTTGGCAGTGCAGAACACTGGGTTTGGAGCAGGGCTCCTCTATACAGGACACAAGGTGTGTGCTGGGCTACTCCTTGCAGAGCACTGCAGTGTTTCAGGTGGTATTTGTCACTAATTCTCAGTCCTTAACCAGCTGCTTTTAAAAGTCACTTCAGCTGGGAAGTTTCTGGAGGGAAATTTACTGGGGAAAAAACCAGCCTGTTCTGTAGAGATTCCTGTGCTTGAGCTCAGGAGGCTTTTGATGGACTCTTCTGGACTGGGACCCTTTTGTTGTCATTGGGCTCCTGGCATAGGGTGCAGTTTGCTTCCTTGTTTGAAAATGCAAAAGTAATGCTTTGAAGGCACTCAGTGGAAAATTGGGTAAAGAGTTAAATACAGCTTTTCATCTGCTGCTTTATGTGGGTTTGATTTTTTCTGGTTCTTTTGTTTTTCCTGCAGTGAGCTCAAGGCAGCTCCATTACTAGGTCTCCTAACCTCTGCCACAGGATAAAGAGTGATAGTCATGTGGTCCAGGAGGCAAAAATCTGAAAGGCTCTTGTGCGTTTACCAAGGACTTTTTTTCCAAGCAGCTATTGCAGCTCAAAGATTCTAGGTGATAAGAAAAGTTTGAACAAAAATGCAGAAGGTCCTTATTGCCAAGATGAGCAGAAGGCAGAGAAGCTTCATTACTGATGTGTGTATGACTAAGTTGAGTTGCTGAATAGTGACAATATTATAATTTACAGTGGACAGATATGCAATAATCTCTTGATTTTCTCACAGCTTGTTTCTTCAATTCTAACATTTTAGCTACTCAAGGATTAGAGAGTAAGACTGATTTGGCCTTTTTCCCTTTGGGGTGAGTGAAACAAGGCAGCTGCTTGTCAATATAGGTCTAATTTCACCTGATCTTCTCCAGCTGGGTGAAATAGTGGAGTAAGAGCTGGAGTCACTGATACCCTTTGTGTGAGTAGTGCATCCACTGAAAACACATCATGCTTAGCAGGTTGGGAAGCACTTAATAAGGAGAAGGCACTTGTACTCAGAAATGAGAGAGTGAAATTGTGTAGAAAATTCTGTCAGCTAATGATCTGAAAAATATTTTGCAAAGGCTATTTTCTACCCTTACTTCTAATACATCTTACACTTTAATAGCCTGAACAACTGGAGAATCACACACATTAATGTCACAGTTCACTTGGGACAATTTGTTTTGCAAGATAATGAACTGTGTCAGCAAAAGTTGAACACTTGCTCTAGGTGGGGCTGACAGTTCAGCTTTCTGGTAGCTTTGCCAGTAAAATGCCCATGGTCTGACTAAACCTCTGTGAAATTTGGTAACCTAGGGGGAGGTTATGTCATCACTTTCTACAAGTATTTTTAATTTTTTAGGCATTCTCAGGAATAGCTTGGAAGGAAATACTGCAAAATACTGACAATTGATTTTTTTGAAGAACTCTAGTCCTGTCACACCTTGGCAGCAGAGGTGTCTTTGTGTGAGAAGGTACCTTCACCTCATTAAATCATTCAGCCCAGGTGGAAGTTTGTGTACCCTGGAATTTTTCAGCCGCTGTGTCAGGAGCGACATGTGCAGCTCATGCTGGCAGAGGATGCTGTACCCCTGGTTTTGGAGGAGGCTCAATGGTGCAGTTGGGAGCAGAGATCCTTGGGGGTGTTCAGGAGCAAGTGGGGTTTCTGACCCTGGTGTTGCCCTTAGGAAAAAGCAGAAGAAAGGTATAAATAGTTATTCTGAGATTTTAGGGGACAAATCTGTGAGAATGATGGAGATACAGACAGGGGGTAGATCCAGTGTCTGGGAAGACAGGGTACAGGATCAGTGGGGAAGACAAGAAGAGACAAAAAAGAGTAAAGATGGACATAGCAACAAGGAGAATAGGAGGAGATGATGCAGTTTGAGCTGTACTAGAGGGAGACTGGGATGGAGAGGTGGGAGGAGGGAAGAGAAGAAAGAGGAACAGGCTGGTGGGTGCTGGGTTTGTGGGCAAGCAGAAAGTAGCCACCTAGAGCACTTGCTCCTTGCACTGCCCATGAGGATGCTCAAGGCAGCAAGTACCTGCCAGACAGCAAGCAGTGTCTTTCATTCAGATCAGCTCAGGGCAGTGGAAAAGGCCAGCTACATTTTCAGTGCATTTCAGGAGGATGAGCTGGCTCTAAAGCAGCAGCATGTGCAGCAGGCCATGAAGCTCTGATACAATTGCAGTTTTTCAGCAGTTTTCAGTGCCCAAGATGGTAGTTGTACTGGTTTTGTGCCTGAGCATTTTGTTTAACTATTACTAAATGTGCCTGTGGTTATTAAAAAACTCAGTTTGCCTGTGCTAATTTACCTCCTCTTGTATGTGCCTCATGAAGCATTCAGTTGCATCATTACAGGCTGCTGCTTTGAGCTCTGTTACAGTGCCCAGAGCTCTGGCACTGGGGTGGCACCTGGCTGAGTGTGGCTGGGGCTGCAGACAGCCCTGTCCTTCCCAGTGTGGGAAGCTGGAGACTAAATAAAGCAAATGGCAGGAATAGAAATACTGGTTTCATGATATATTGGATTGTGTCCCTGCCTGTGACAACCTCTGTTTGGCAGCCTCCCACCTGCAGAGCACTCAATATTGCACCACTTTAAACATTTTCATGTGTAAAATAAATCCTCAGTTACTGTGCCAAAGTGGTTGAGCAGAGCAGGCTGCAGGATGATGATTTGTGAGTTGTGGGCAAGGAACCACCATGTTCAGCACCAGGTGCTAAATGGGTCTTTAACTTTCACTGAGGGGCTGGGGCACATGCATTAGCACTTCACTTGGTTTGCAGCATGTCAGGATGAGCTGTTCCCACTGGGGACTGACCAGTACTGTGGAGCTTTGTCCCTGACTGATGATGAATGTATTGCTTTCCAAGTGTAGGTAACAGCTCCTAAATTCCAGGCTGTCATGGGATCTGCAGTAACTGACCCTATGGAGAAAATGTACAGGTAATGTCCAGCTATACTGAGAAGGAGCACTCTTTTCATCAAGGGCACATGTATAGGGAAGTTATAAAAGCTTAATAAACAAATAAGTAGTTTATTGATTATTAACTCAAGTGCAGGTTGCTTTTATGTGTTTGAAGGACCATCTATGCCACACTTGGGAGAGACTGGGCTGCAGCAACCCCATATTCAGTGTTTCCTTGCTCTCTTTCATGTTTAGGATTGGCTGGGGGTTGTGGGAGTGGAGAGTCATCTCTAGCTGTGTCTGGTTCAGAGGTCTAGATTTGTTTACTCTAAGGAAGAGGTCATACGAGTCCAGTACAAACACAACGGCTTTGTTCTGAGAGATGCTTCTCTTCTGTGCTTTCTTTCATACAGTGCTGTCCCATGGCATTTCACAACAACAGTGGGGCACAGCACAGCTGAAAAAGTTATCTATCCTTTGATTTCTAGGACCCAAGCTTTGGAGGCCCAGTTCTAATTCTTACAAATTAGAGGTTAGCTGTGTCAAGGCAGCACTTTGGGAACAGAGTTGGGGAGGACAGCCTGAAGGCATGCTGAGGTGTGAGGTTGCTGCTGGGGCTGTGTCATGACCCAGTTTTAAAGTTATTAGAAATGCCTCTGCCCAAATTAAGGTGCAAACAAGACCATATGCCAAGGTCAGTAGTATTTTTATTTAATATTAAATTAAATAAATGTTTTTATTTAATAGTAAATATGAGAGAGAGGAAAAGAGAAGAAGGAAGAGAAAGAAGTAGCAGAGGTGGGAGGACAGAAAGAGAGACAGAATAAAGAAAATATCACCATTCCATGGATCCCAATGATGTTCCATTGATTCACTCCAGCTGGTCATCTTGGTGGTGAAGGTCCCCCAAAAAGCACAGAATCTGATGGATTCATATATATTCAGGCCAAGGGGGAATGCCCCCAGCACATCCCCCAGGGCAGGGACCAGGCTCTCACAGCAGACTCTGCATCTGTTGCATCTTTTTGTGTCACATGCAGTCCTGTGGTGCACAGCCTCAGGAATGAGTCTGGGGAGTGCTTTTGGGGGTCTTTGATGGATTTTGATGCCCCCTCCTCTGACTCTCACTTGAATGTCCCGTGGATTGGGGGTTAGGGATTCCACAGCTGGGCCAGTTTGTGTAAGGGAGGATGGGAGTTCAGTGCCTCTGATCAGAGGTTACACCATGCACCCAAAACCTCCTTCTCCCCACCCCATTTCACAGGGAGGCTGTATAAACCTGGCTTCTGTGGGCTCCCTCACTTCAAACCCATCCAGAGATGACTCTCAGTGCAGCTGCTGGGTTCGGCTTTCTTCTGCATTCCTTTCCCTCAGCCTCGTTTGTTTCTTTCTAGACCTGAACTGATTGAACACAGTGTCCCCTTTATCTTATCTAGGCAGCTTAATTTACAGACCAAAGTTCCAGTGAGGCATCTTCAAGAAGGCTTTTGTGGTTGGAGCATCTTTATACAGTTTTTGCTATAGTGGGCAAAACTCCTCCATAACAGTGTTAAAGGCGTGAGCCATTGTGATGATGTTCACAGGGGTCCTAGGACGAGGGAAGAGATGAGAATCTTGACTCCATATTTCAGGAGGCTGATTTATTATTTTATGATATATATTATATTGAAAGAAAATGATATATTAAAACTATACTAAAAGAACAGAAGAAAGGATTTTATCAGAAGGCTAGCAAGGAAAGGAATGGAATGATGATAAAATCTTGTGACTGCTCACAGCCTCGACACAGGTGACTGTCGTTGGTCATCAAGTAAAAACAACTCACATGGACCAGTCAAAGATGCACCTGCTGCATTCCACAGCAGCAAATAATTATTGTTTGCATTTCCTTTCTGAGGCCTCTCAGCTTCTCAGGAGAAAAATCCTAGCAAAAGTATTTTTCAGAAAATATGTCCGTGACAAGCCATTTCAGTCCCTGACAGGCTGTGTGCCTGTCTGCCCATGGACTGACCAGCTCAGAGCTGGGGAGGGTAAAGCTGCGGAGCAGGGTGTTAGTCTGCATCATTTAGAGCCTCCTTCTCTGGGACATCCATCATCTCACTCAGTCAGTTCTTGCAGAACTTGTGTTTATTCTGAAGATGTCTGTTTTATTTCTTTACTTAAGAGTTTGTGCTGTATTTCTGCTAAGCCCTGTCATGGGACTGACTTTTGCTTTTGATTGCCTGCAATGTACAGTGAGGTTCCACTTCACACTTCTTGGATTATGTCTGCAGAAATGAATTTAAACTATTCTTGTTTCTACTTATCTTCTTTGCTCTCCTTTGCTTCACATGCTCTGCAAGCAGCCAGAATGTATTTTTGCTTATATCCATGGTCTCTCTGGATTAGATGGAAATGTAAACTCATGGAGGCAAGAAACACCTCTTGGAAACAAGTGCAGGACCCTTTGGAGTATGGCTGTTTCTGCTCCATTTGCTGCAAGTGCTCAGTAAAAACTTAGATTAAAAACTTAGGTCGTGCAAGCATTTAAAACCAAACTGCATGTTATATGAACCCACTCTCAGTTGGTGAGGCATGCTGAACATCTTGATGCTGCTTTTCTGCTTGCTCTCTTTTTTTTTTTTCTTTTTTTAATAATAATTAGCTCCTCACCTTCCTCTGCAGGGTTTTCTTTTCCCCTTCTGGTATGTCCTGCAGGGTAGGCAGGTAGAAGCCAAGCCACAGTGGTGCTTCTGGATCAACCACTGGCCCTTGCAGGCATCCTTTGGCCTGTGCCTTGTTCTACTCTAGGGTCTCGAGAAGCTGCAGAAGTGGCTGGGGGGTTGAACCCCCACCAGCACTGTCAGGGAGGGCAGTGGTGGCTCTGACAGAGCAGAGGAGTGAGTGCTGCCTGCTCCCAGCTGAGCAGTGGTTGGTTCATGGGCTCCCACTGGGGCCAGCACTGGGCAGCCTGCTCCATCAGGGCTGTCCTGGCCCCCATGCTGCAGGGCTTCTGCACCTTTTAAGTGGTTACTGCTTTGGCAGAATTTAGATGAGAACTGCTTGCACATTTTCTTTCATACAGACTAATCTGAAAAACCTTTTAACTGGTGTTATTCTCCATTATAGAATGGTTTGTGTTGGAAGGAAAAGATCATCTTGTTCCTCTGTTTCTCCCTCTTTCTAAACATTTGCATTTCTGTTGATGAGGATTTGCAGTAATGCAGATACCTCTTGATGCATTCCAAGATAGAGTAAACACTCTGTGGGAGAAGTTCTTTGCTTGTAACTAATCATTTTTCCCCCCTAATTTGAATGGAAAGCAACATTTTACTTATCTTTTTAAACTGTCAGCTTAATTTTGTGTTTGTTACCACAGTAAACTCTTGTCTCTGGAGCATTCTGGGCAATTTGCAAACAGAGAAGTTGTACATATTGTGCTCAGCACAAGTGGGCAGGGGCCACTAGGTTGATGAAATGTCAGTTCTCCTTACCCAGCCCAGGCAGATTTTGGCATACCTGGAGTTGCAGGTGATGTTAATGCAGTCTGAGAGATGCTGCTAGCAGTTTGCATTATGGATTGTGCAATACATGTAATCAATAGGCTATTAAAGAGGCTACAGGCTCTCTACTGCAGGGTGATTTCAGGTAATGAATTAAATACAGCTGGGAGTGATAGGGCTAACTACCATAGACTGGCTGTATTTTACCTGAAGATCTTTCAGCTGTCGGGCTTTTTTTTTGTCTGCATGGTGTATATTACAGATGTACACAGCTCTCATTACCAAATAGGGACAGCAGTGCACTCTGTGAGTGTAGGAAGGAGGTGGTTATGCCCTGCAGATGCTGTTGTAAAAGCTAGGCAAGAATTAGGAGCAGGATCTTTTAGGTGGAGAGCTGGGATCCAGTGAGATGCTTTGCAAGATGATCTGTGGCAGACACTGGTCCCAGCCCCCAAAGCTGGTATTCTGTGCCCCAAATAGAGCTCCTCTTTGCTGGAGGCTGTTTAAAAATACATGTCAGTGAAACAGAGCTCACAGGCCTCCTTGGCAGAGGGCCCATAGCTAATCACTAGAGATTTCACAGTGAAGTTTTTCAGAGTGTCTGTTTGATTAATGGTTCGTATTTTGCTGATCTGAGACTTTTTATTTTATTCTTAAATTTAATACATATTACTTATATGACTTAAATATGTTTAAATTCCATCTTAAATCAGTGGAACAATCTTTACAGTGGAGTTGGCTTTTTTTTTTTGCACAGCAGCAGCAGCATGTTTGCAGAGGCTCGTGCTTGGACATGCAGCTGGTTAGTAGGATCCTTCACAATCCCGTTGTATGCACTTCCCTGGAAGTCTCTTAAAAGTAAGAAACCAAAGAGCTCAGAAACACCATGGAACTGAACCTCAGTGCATTATGCCTCAAGGCTATGAGGGATAACCCTGCTGCTCTCCCAGGAGAGAGGTTTGGTATGTCAGGCTGTCGCAAAGGTATGTGCAGAGAGGCTGGGTGGGAATGGGAATGCATGTTTGGGTCCACTGAGATGACCTTGCAAAGTCCAGCTGGTTTCCCTTGGCCAAAATTGGAGTATGTCAGAGTGAAACCTGATTTTTACAAGTTCACACAGTCTGTATGCTGCTCCCTTCCTTTTAAATTAAACATCCTTTTCTTTCCCCCAGGCAGGAAAGCCCCCGGGCGCGCTCCCATTGTGGCTGCGCTGCCTGGGGACAGGCTGTGTGCTGCGACTCTGGCACCAGGGCTGCAGCACCAACTGCAGGCGGTGTTGCATAAACAGTGCCCCTCCATCTGTTCAGCCGTGGATTCCTGAGGATGTCTTTTCCCCTTGCTTTGCATACATGCACAGGAAGCCACTGCTATCCAAGTACAGCCCTGCCGAAGGGTTCATTAACAAGGGATTTAGCAGTTGTGCCATGTTTGCCTGCAGGGCTTTGATCTTGAGAAGGGCACTCAGCAGCAACACCACTGCTGCCATATCAAGGGCCTTTGTCCCAAGCACCTGGAGCTGGAAGCTCAGCAGGGAGGAGCTTTGAAATGAACTAGTTTTTCTCCTGAGAACATGAACCTTTGTATCAGTTAAATGTGTGTTTGCTATTTTTCAGTGCTACAAGTGATCTGTTTTTGTAAAATCCCTAAGTAGTTTGTATTGAGGAGAAATCTGTGACAAATGCAAGTAAACCTACTGCTTTTGACACTTGTTTCTCTTAATATTTTCAGTCCTGAATGACAAATGGACTGTATTCTTTGTGGTTAGCACAGACTACTTGCAGAAGAAGTCTCGTGCATTCATGCCTTCACAGCTCAAAACAACTTTTCAAGCCAGCTTTTCCAGCAAATTTCCTCTTCCTGAGGTTAATGGTTGAAGATCATAATAGCTGTGTGGCAGAAGTCCACAAAACAAGGCACTATTCTCCATGTAATAATATATCTTAGTACATTTGTTAAGTTTTTGTATGCTATTCCTTCTCCCCTAAGTGCACTACTTCAGTCCACACCTAACACTGTGATGCCAGCTAATTTGTTTTCATGTCTTTGCTTCCTCTTTGTCCTGCCTTCTTGGGTTTTTGCTCATGTTCACAGGAGCAGCCCTGCCAGGCTGTGCTTCCACAGGGGACTGCAGTTGCTGCCTCCAGAGCACCACTGTCAGTAGTGGGGTCTGCTCTGTGCTGCAATGGCTTTTAAAGCAAAGTCTCTCCCTGAGCTGACATAGTGCTCTCCAAGTGGCTGCATTTGTTTGTGTTTTTTCTTTCTCCACCTTCCCAGGGTTGTTTTTGATCCTGTGTGTGACACCAGTGAAGTGCACAACACGCTGGCTTCCCATTCTAGGTAGTCCAGGGTTTGGTTTATTTATAGGTCAGGAGAGCATGAGTGGCATTTCCAGGTTTAGGGAGGTGGAAGAGAGAAACAGAAGGGAGCAGCTTGCTAGCAAAGAAGAGATTATTTGTCAGATTATGTCTCTTGCTCTTCCTGGAATCAGCTCATTTGTTTTAGAGGACCAGCATGAGAAAGGCAGCAGTGCTGGGAGTGCTGTGCTTGTCAGGAAGGCTCTGTGCTGAGAGTACAGCAGCACAGAGGGCCCTTGCCTAAACTGGGGGTGACTTAATATGGGAGCTTGTGGTGTGCCACTGAACTGATTTTATTTCTGCATTCAGAGGCAGTGTGCCTGCTTTGGCTCTCTTTAGATTCAGAGATAGGAAGTGTAGGAAAGGAAATATTTCTGGCTTCTGGAAACTTTCTTCTCTTTTTTATGTAGCGCATAGTCTGGAAGCAAAAGTCTTTGTTGCTCTGCCAGTATGGCTGTTTAGAAGAAAAGATAAAAATATGCCAAAGAAGATTTTAAAGGAGCACCAACAGGCAATGATCTTACCAGCAGATAAAAAAACCTTCAGTTTTTCCTCAGCATCTCTTACGTAGTGCTTCTCCCCCACCCTCTTATTTTTGTCTTCTGAACCATCACTGTGAGATAGAAAAAAAACAGTATTGAGAAATTTAGTGTCTGCACAGAATCACAGCCTGTCCCTTTAAACTAAAGAGAAGCCTTAGTGGAATTTCTATTCTGGGAATAGTTAATTCTGTTTGAGGTTGGGCAAGAGAGAAGCGCTCACAGGCTTAGTAGCAATATTTTTACTCCATTTGTTTTTTTTCTTAAGGATTTGCCTGCCTCATTTGATGGAAAGTGCATTTATTGATCAATCCTCCACTAAGAAGATCTTGGAGAAAAAGAGGGTGAGAGAAAGAAAGAAAAACAACCAAACAAAAAGCCAAAAGAGTATTTGTAGCTGTAGTGCTGTTATGTAATAGCCATTATGTAATGTCTGTTGGTGCCAACTAAAAATATACTGGAAGATAACTTCCAATTCATTGAAGCATTTAACTAGCATCATCACAGCGTTTCTGGTTCTGGATTCAACCCCTTCTGCAGATGTTGCAAAGAGCTTACAAGTCCCCTAGATAGCACAACAACCCATTCTGTCTTTTATCCTTCTTCTTGTCCACTCTTGATTTCTTTCTTACAACTGGAGTTTTAGAAATGGTAAATCCCTCTTCAGGTCACCTCTCTGCATACCCCACTGACCATGCCATTGGTCCACAGAGCCTCTCTCCTAATGCTTTGTTCAGCTAAGCTTTAAATGTCTATGGCAGACCCTGGGTTTCAGGAGAAGCTGAGCGTAAAGCGTAGCAGGGATTAGATTTTGCAGCAGGCATTGAAAACTTGACAGCTTCATAGGTCGTGTTTTACAGGAGTTTGTTCTCCAGTAGCTCAGCTGCAGCTAAAAGTGCCTTGCCTTTTCCATCCTTAAGCCTCCCCTTGAACTGCCAGCAGGACCTGCCACCATGCCCAAATGCTCAGTGCAGCTACAGTTGCAGAAGTGAGCACCCCAAATACACACAGCTGGCTCTGGTGTGATGCAGACCAAGGTTTGCCCTTTCTTTCTGAAGCACAATGTCTGTGCAGAACCTGGAGTACCATTTCCTGAGGCAGCCCAGGCTGAGCAGTGCTGCACGATGGAAGTGCCTTGACTTGAGGGCAGTGGCAGCCTCTTTGGGGAGGGAAGTAGGCATCAGCTATGACACCCTACACAGGGTGGGTGTGACAGCTGTGGTCCTCTTGACACAAGGGAACATGACAGGCTGCTGAAAGTGACCCAAGGAGGAGCACCAGGGAGGTGACCCAGACATGAGCAGCAAGCTGCATCACTGGTTGAGACCCAGCAAAGTTTCTTGATTTGGACAACAGAAGTGTAAATAGTGCTGGCTGAAAAAGCCATGAGCAAAAAACCTCTTTGTATCCAGGATTTCAGCCTGCACAGAGCCTTACAATATTGTAAATAACATGATGTATCACAGAATTGTGTGAGTGCTTTAATTAAAACCTTGTGATAGTGCTGGGGGAGGGTAGTAGACATATTATCACCAGAGATGAAGCTGAGCTGTGGTTGAAGCAACTTCACACAGAGGGATTCAGATAGTGGGGTTTAGACTCCCATCTTGTGCTGTAATTGATGTAAAGCATTGCCATTTCTGGTCTTCATTATTGAGAAGTCATGGTACTGTTCTGTACCTAAGCACTGAGACTGTGCAGTGGCATAAATCTATATTCAGGTTTGTTGCTGCAGTAGATACATCCTGTTAATGGACAGTGGTCAAGGAGACTAATAGCTCCATTGCAGGCATTACAGGTGAGGAGAGGACTGTCCAAGCCCTCCAGAATCACTGTTTCAATCCCCAAATGGGATCAGCAGGGTTTTTTTTTTTCAGAAGAGCAAAGATTTAGTATGTCTTCAAGACTTACTTCAGGACAAGTCTTGAAGTATTTGTTTTGCAAGAATTTACACAAGAAGCATCTTGGAATTGCATCCACACAAGCATGTGCATCAAGCAAAGTGTTTTGTTCTTGAAGTCATTAGTACCTATCGTAGTTATTGTTGTTGCTATTGCTTTAGTACAGCAGCAGAATGAAGTAAGAGTGCATGTAACTCCTAGTCAAACTCAATTTCTTCTGCAGGAACAGAAACAGGGAACCAATGGTGCTTTGTGCATGCATTAGCTACATGTCAGCTGCAATGACAAGGGCAGTCATGTTGTGCAAGTTTTAATAAGGGGGAAATCCTCATAAGTAGAACTAAGATTTTATCCAACAAGTATTTTTGTCTGCTTGTTTTTAACTGAAGCAGCCTACTTTCTGCCACATGAATGTGCTTCAAATCCTAGCTCCTGGTCACATGCAGGAAGCCTTTCTGCTGGAAGATGCCTGTGTAGGAAGGGCAGTGAATACTGGGTTAAAGCAGTGGATCAGGACATAGAAATCATATCATGTATGATCAGATGTTTTAACCTGGTTGTGTATTGATGTTTGTCTCTGGTAATTGTTGAGTGATGTGGATGCTTACTCAAAACTACAGCAAATTAGGTGAGTGATAATTATTTAGCACTCTGGGATACAGATTAGGACTCTACAGACTCAGGCCAGCATGACTTGCTTTCTGTGGGTTAAGATATGATGCACAGTGCTTATTCCTTTATTTGTATGAAGACAGGGAAAGAGTCTGTACAAAAGCTTTTTGCTGGGGTGTGTGTGAATAAAAGCTACTCTCCATTTCCTTGTGTTTCGGATCACAGGTGGCAGACACTTGGAGAAGAAACGTGTAAAAGCTGTGGAAAAAAGAGGCAGTGGATTTACTGCTGCCTTGCTGGTCCAGCCAAGCACAGTTAGAGCAATACACTGACTTTGGTCCACTTCCCTTGGTGACCACAGCAGCATAATAATGGAAGACATGAGCATAAATCTTTTAGTGCCAGGAAAAAGCTGGAGGTCTGAAACATTGAATAGGGAACAAGATCCACTGTCCTGCATGTGCTCCCCCATGGGAAATGCACAGGGGCAGCCAGCATGGAGCAGATGCTGCACCATTGGCTGTCCTTGGAAAGCTGGAAACCATTGCACTGGAGGTCCTCAGTGTGCCTTTAATGGGGCCAGTCTGGGGAGCTGGCTCTGCTGCATCGTGGTTTTATATGCTTATGGGCAAGATGTGTTGAGGAAAGCATTCATTACATTCTGAATAGGCACAAATAAACCAGGGAGCACTGTATCAGTGATATTGTTGTGTGGGATTGTTACCTAAAACACTGTTTCATCTGGGAGCTCTGACCAGCTCTTTGATTGGAAATCAGCTGGGTTTGTTATTGTGCCTATGTTTAAATGGTACTTGCCTTTAAATGTCTTTAGTCTACATCTTGCATTAAAAATCCCCATAATTTTATGGCCAGAAGATGCCCTGGCTGTTCCTCCTGTACAACTGTTTCACCACCAGATATGCCATGGTCATTAAATCACCCCCTGCAGTGACCTGCATATCTTTAAGCATTTAAATGACTTCTGTAAATTAAGCTTTTAGGATTAGTCATCGTAGATTTGCAGCATCATTGGTGTGTTGCCAAGGACCCCAGTTTTGTCACCATGACTACTACCACAGGCTTACTGAGAAACACAAACTGCAGGGAAGTTTATTCATGTGCCAGAATGTGAGTAAGTGAGTGATGATGTTTCACCAGCCACAGCCAGAGGAGCACCTGGGTGTTTATACCCAGCACAGCCTGGAGGTGGGCCTCTCAAGGGGACAAGATGCTGTTACCCTTCAGGGAGAATCACCATCATACTTATTTCTTGTGTTGTCACTTGTGTGTGTTCAATAAATAGTGTGCTTGGAGAAGACTGGGAGGTGTGTGCTTACTCTCCAAAATGCTCTTTTCCTGTGGGGATTATCCCTTCCCAGGAAAGGCAGTCCTTCACCATGGGGTGTGAAGCTGCAGGAGAGCTCATCCTGTGATGAAGTAATTGTAATGATCAAATCTCCTGGTACAGCCTAGTGAGATGAAGGGTCATGTTTGGGAGATTTTTTTTTTAAATCTGAGCACCAAAAACCAGAATTTCATGGTTTGTCTCCAGTGGGGAATTTACAACCCAGCTCTTCTCTGCTATTGCTTCTTTAAGTATATGCCTACCTTGTGCAAGGGCAAGCTCCTGGCCCCTGTATTTATTTTCTTCAGGCATTTGGGAATTAAGTCTTTAGAAATACCACTGCTGGAAACTCTTCCAGTGCCATCTCTTCCAGTTTGGTGCACTTCTATTGTTTGAAAACCCATCCCTGTAGCTCTCTTCCATATTCTCCTACAGCATCTTCTTGGATATCCAACATGTATACGTGAGTTTACCTGGGAGATCTTGAAGAAAATGTGCATCTGGTAGCATAATCTGGTGTATTTTTCCCTGTACTGTTGATATTGGTGGCTCTTTCTCATGTAGCTGTCTCTTGTTCCTCAACATCACTTCATTTGTTTCATAATGGCTCAGGACCAAAGTTGTCCTGGCTGAACCTTCTGTATTCTGGTACATGTCCTGGACTCTCCTACTGAATCCTTCAACAAAACTGTGCCAGAAATCATCAGTTCACTGGCACCTCATGGAAGAAGGGTCCAAGTTTTGAAATGTCTTATACAGTCCTTGGAGGGAGAAGGAAATCCAGGGAATGGTTCTTAGCTCCCTATCAGCTCTGTAGCACTTTGTCCTGCTCCAGGCAGGAGTGCTGATAAACAGGCTGCCCAGCAGTGTGCTCAGTGCCAGGCAGGAGCAAAGCCCTTCTCAGAGTGTTTTTCTTCATGCATGAATCTGTCTTTTCCAGCTCATCCCATCCCACTCCCACCTCCTCTCACAAGATCTCCTCACAGCTCTTGTAGCTGTGCATCTCTCTAAGGGTGGCTGCCCTGTCTGAATGTGGGATCCTCCCTGTGCTGTTCCACCAGCTCTGGGTTGCCAGCTTGCCATCTTGGAATGAATGCCTGAGTGGGTTTTTTGTTTTTGAAAGAGATTCTTTGAATTCAATACATAGCAAATTCCTGGTGGAGACAGCTGATGGATTATGCTCTGTGAGTGCTCTGTGCCTGGGACTTGCTCTTCTGTGATCTTTCCCTGACCTTCCAGCAACAGTGCCAAAAACCTCTGTTGTGGGTTACAGATCAAAAATGCATAAATAGAATGAACCAATTTGCTGGGGTCAAAAAGGGGACAAATGCTTCTGATGCCAGCTCACATGTGTGGCCTGAAGACAAACTGTCCTACAAGCCAGTTACTCCCTGAAAATGGGGCTGGTCAGGAGGAGAGAGCATAGCTGTGTGCTTATGTGTTCTCTGGAGGAGCATGTTTAGTGATGAACACAACTACATGACATGTTTGTGTGCTACTAGATCACCACAACCCAACTGCTTCTTCCATTTAGGAGGTTTCCCACTTCAACCATTCTGGTTTCCTTGTATTTTGGGTTTATCTCTGATTTCCCACAAATAATCTGTCAGGTTCTTCACCACTTCTGTTCCCCTGAACAAAACTGCTTTTGCAGGGTATTTTCATCTATGCAGTAAAGTGCTTGTTCTGAGCTCTGTGTGGGTGTTGGGGTTTAGGAGTTCTCCTTTTGTTTTTTTCTCTTAGACAATTTTCTCCCATTTTTTGTTGCTAAGAGACAATAACAACCAGGTAATTCAGAGAGACAAAAAAGTTTGCCTGGGAAGGCTGTGGCTGGCTGCCCTCTTAGCTGGGGGGCTTCTGGTGGAGGGGCAGAGGGACATTGAGAATTGGGAAGGGGGGTTGGATGGAGCTCCCAGCCTGCTCTTGTTCTCTTGGCATCCATAGGAAAGACAGGCTGTGGTCACTGAGGGGAGAGTTCCCACCACTGCAGGGTTCTGTCTGCTGCTTTTCTTCTACCAGGAGTGCAGCTCTGCTCATAAGAGCGGCCATTGTCCCTTACCAACGCCCTGCCTCACTAAACGGGACTGGCTCCGTCTGCTGGGGGGCCTCAGGGGAAACCTGGGATCCCTGAGCCTGTTCAGGAGCCGGGCTGCTGCTGCCCAGCCCCTGCTGTTTTTTCCACCACTGCTCTGGGTTTTTGTACACTGTAGCCCACAGCCCCTGCTCACCAGGACAGCAGGCAGTGACAGCTCCAGCTGCCGAGCTCCTGCTGCAGCCCAGCTCCGCCATCCAGCCCGGCCGCCATCACCGTGTGGTGCCCCAGCCCGCGCCACAGCGCCCCCTGCTGGAACGGGGGAGTCCCTGCCCCGCCCTGCCCGCTGGGAGCCAGCAGCGCCCCTGGTGGCCGTGCCAGGAACTGCACCCAGGGGAAGGTCCCTTCTCTGCAGCGGGACAAGGCTGGGCTGGGCTTGTGCTGCTGCTGCTGGCTGGTTTGTTATACACATCTTCCAGTAAAAGAACTGTTGGTTCCCATATCTTGGCCTGAAAGACCCTTCATTTCAATACTATAATAAGTCAGATGGAAGGGTGTCATATTTTCCGTTCCAAGAAGGCTCCTGCTTTCCAATGTCAGTCCCTTTCCATATTTTAATTATCTTTGCTGTTTTGGAGAAACAGGGGAAAAATACATTTCTACTTCAGAACCATCTTGACATAAATGAATTTTCTGCCTGTTTCTTCCAAGACTGTTTGCACTGATCCCAGGGTGGCAATAAAGATGTAAAATCCTGAGCTATCATGACTGTGTTTGGGTGAACTGGCTGCCTCCAAAGTACACTGCCTGGTGTTGAAAGCATCTCATTTTTAATTACTACTAATGTTGCTTTTTTGATGGCACTTAGCCCTGGATTACTCAAAAGCCCAGCTGTCTCAGGAACACCAGTGTCATCCATAGACAATGCAGAGAGGACTCAGGTATTGCCAAGCCTCATCCAACTACGCAGAGGCGAGAAGAAACCCTTCTGTGTCCTATTTGCTTCATTTTCAGCTAACCCTTCTATCCTGGTTGGTTTTATCCGTGGTTTCTAGCCTATACTCCACCTCCATCTCTGTGTATCTTGACAAAGGAAGTGCTGTGATGAAATGTTAATGTTTAGATTCTTGCTGTGAGCAGCAGCACTTGCATCCTGCTGTGTAGTGTTCCTTGTCATGGGCTGCAGTGCTTGGTGCCTGGGCCAGGTTGCCATGCCATGCCATGCCATGCCATGCCATGCCATGCCATGCCATGCCATGCCATGCCATGCCATGCCATGCCATGCCATGCCATGCCATGCCATGCCATGCCATGCCATGCCATGCCATGCCATGCCCCCTGCAGGCCCTACCGCAGCTCTGACTGTGCTGTGGGGAGCTGTGCTGAGCACTCCTCCTGCCTTCCCCCCTCCCAGCATAAATACCTGGCGTGCTCTATCTCTCATGGTCCTTATCAGCTCCAGCTTTGTTTACTTGCATAATTCTCTCAGTGCCTTATCAGATGAGCATGATTTCAAAGTGTTAAGAGCATCAGTGCCTCTAACAGTTTTGCAGTAGCTTGCCTTGGTCTCACATTAGATGCAGACATAATAATAATAGAAAATTGAATAATAGAAAATTCCTGTTTGGGTTGTGATGCTTCTCTTCCTGGATTAATAATAGAAGCATGAAGACCTGTTGGAAAGGAGCAGGGTTTTCTCAAGTAGTTGCTTTAATCCTAGCTGTGTCTCTGATATCTGACTGTTTTATGGGTTCATGTTCAGGAGCAGTGCAGAAAACCCCCATGTCCCATAGCAAAGGCCACATGTGCTCCCACAGCACATCAAGAGTAGGGGATTCCTGTTTGTCCCTGTGCCTGGGAAACAAGGCCCACCTGAGCAATGTCTCATTTCTCCTGGATGTTTGGAGATGTGATTTGTGTAAAGAAGGGCTGTGAAAGAGGTCACACCGGAACCAGCCACCATCATCCCTGCTTTCCTCCCTCCCTCTTCCTCTGAGAGCAGCAGTAAGGCATGCTGCATGTATGTGAGCACTGTGTCAGCACATAGGAAAGAATGAGATCTTCCTGTTCCAAACAGTGGCAGAAATAATCTGACCAGTATCTTCAAAACATCCCAAATAACAAAGGTTGTGTGCTGCTGCAGACCATGGTTGGAGATGGCCACCCAGCCCCTGTGAGGATGCTCACTCCTCTGAAGGGAGCTGGTCCTGAGCCTGGTCACAGACCTGGACCCAGCCCTAACCAAGCTGATGCCTGGCTGAAGTGTTGAGTGGCCAGTTTGCACCTTGTGCCCTACCACCTCACACAGGGAGGATCTGTTTGCAGAGTACTTCTGCCGTGCTTGGAGTGCTAGGTGCAACAGAAAATAGGCTTATAGTGTAACTAGGGAGATATCTTTATTTGTAGACAGAAAAAGTGTGCACTGCTTTCCATGTTCAGGCCGTATACCCATTCCCAGGATGTACTTCCAGCCCCTTCAGCTCCCTCTGTCCCCCATTTGCCTGGCTGTAAAAGCATCCAACAGCCAGCACTCACACTGTAATTTGGGCTCAGGCAGCACCAGGCGTTGACTTTTCTATCCAGAAAAAATTATTGTTATTCCTACTTGCTTTCACCCTTCCCTCCCCATCTCCCTTTAAATTCCTACCCCTTGGCTTGCTGAATAATTTGAAGGTGCTAATTGCCCCGCACTGCAGCTGATCCATTGATCTGGAACACAAACAGTCCTCAAGGTAATTTTCCATCTGAGCCAGTCTGGGGCTTGCGCAAGTGCTGATGTTTGTTTCCTTGCTTTTTAATTTCCTGCAAAGAAAAGCTTTTGTGTTGCTCTCGGTAAGATTCCTGTGCCTCTGCCTCAGCCAGCAGCTGCTCTCTAAGGCCATGTGGAGCTGGAGGAAAGGGACACTAACAGTACCTGATTCTGTGTCATTGAAGTCTGTGGGTGGAAATGGATAATCCTGCTCTGTCATATTGTGTCCCTCTATCAAAACTGTTAGCCTAGTCCCTGAAGTATCCCTGAAGTAAAGATGGGCTTCTTTGCCCGTCTTTAGTCCTGCATTTGGGACAGACTGGGAGCAGCTCAGACTCTTTGTTCAGTTATAAAAATACTTGTTTGGTTAGATAAATACTTGGAGGCAGAGGTTGCAGGGGTTGCACATCTGTGAGGATTCAGACATCCCTGTCTGTAACAGCTGACCACAAAATCCAGCACTGGGTCACTACTGGCCACTGGGAAGTGCATCCTGCACAGCAGACAGTTAATTTTCCTGGCTATTGCTTCCAGCAGCCTCAGCAGAAGCTGTGCCTTTGCAGGGTTTGATCCGAGGGGCGGGGGTGTGGGATGATGTAATGTTACCAGCTCCCTGCACTGGTGGGAGGAGGTGAGGTAAAAAAAACCTCATCTGCATTCATTTCTCTCTCCAGCTTGTATACACTGGTTCGGTTTACCTGGAAGACTTGTTTTTGTGTTTTTAAATTAAATCAGTGGTTGTTTTTTTTACCCAGGGTAAGGCTGGTGTGGCAGCTCTGGTAGAGAGCAGGATGGGGTTAAAGGGAGCACTGCTCAGGTGTTTGCAGGGCTGTACCTGTGGGAACCCCCAGAGCAGGGGGGGATGAGGTTTGCAGTCCCATCTCTGCAGGCAGTCTTGTCTGCAGGTGGTGTGTGCTTGTAACTAGAAATGAGTAGCAGTTGTCTACCCCTGAATGATAAGGAGATTTTGAAAAATGTAACACCTGTCTTCCTTCAGAAAAGCAGCCCCTTCCCAGACTCAGATAAGTTGCCCATGCCTCAGACCCCTTTGGATGGAACACTGCAGGCTGAATCAGGAGGTAAGGACAGGTCTAAGGTGGCAGGTAACCAGGCAGAGGGCTGGGAGGGGAGAGGGAGTCATTGGCATTATTTGCAGTCCTTGCCTCTTTCCAGGCCAGCTGGTAGATCCTGTTGCTTTGGCAGGAGGGAAAGGTTCACTCCTGCTAGCATCTCTCACAGCATGCCTTTGAAGGGGTGCTGGCTGGAGTGACTCAGCCATTGCTCTAAGGACTTCTTTTATGGAAAAGGAGGATCTGCCTGAGTGAGTGTGTGCAGCCCTTACAGCTCCATGCTTGGCTTTTCAGAAATGGCAGGTTGATGACACCAGGAATAATGTGACACCTCCCAGCCAAGGAAAGATTTTCCCAGTTCAAACCGTACTGAGTATTCCCTCTGTCCATCCACAAATTCACAGAGAGTAGGAAAAGGGGAGTAGAAAGACATCCCACAAGTTGGAAACTGAGCTGCTGTGAATCCTTTTCCCTGCACCATCCCAGGTCACCTGCATTTCTGGCAGTGTCGGGGTTGGGAACACATCAGAGCTCAGCTGGCAGCTGGGAAAGGTCTTGTTTTTTTATGATTATGGGCTCAGATGATAGGAAGACAACAGGGGTAATTCTTGTGGTGGTGATGGGTTTGGTAGCCAGCACTCCCAGATTTCTCTCAGACTTGTCCACAGACATGCAAATATGTCTGCACTGTCCTGAAAGTCCCTTTTGAAGTGATGTAATTATTTGGGTGGTGCTATGGATCCATTCTGTAGTCTCAGAGCAAGAAGGGAACACCCAAGAAATGGACCTGTAATGGATGTCTGTCATTGGACACTGTTGGAACTGCCTCTGCTCTGACTCTGTGCGCTGAGTGAGAATTGTGTATCCAGAACATCTCCAGGAGAGAAGTCTTCTCCTTCACATCCTTTAACTGGACCAAGGATAGGCAGGCATTTAGCAAAACATGATGTTTTCTTGGAAAGTTAATGACTGTTAAAAATGGCATTTCTTACTCCTTTCCCTGCCTGAGGCCTGCCCATGGTTCTGGAGTGACCCAGGATGTGCACAGGATCCTCACTGTGGCAGAACACAGGACTGCAGCAGCACTTCCAGGAACAGCAGTCTTGTGTTCCCACCAGGACACAGATTCACCTGACTCTTCTGCTTGCTGCAAGCTTCATGTCAGTCCCAGGTGAAGGACCACAGGCAGTCCAGAAGGCTTCCACAAGGCCAGGAGAAACTTACAACAGCAACAAAACCCCTGCCAAACCCCATGCAGACACTCATTGGATACTAAATACTTCAGCCAGGACAGGGAAAGGAAAGGGTTCATGAGTTCTTGTGGGTCATCAGAGATTTGTACTGGGTGCCTCTGGTGAAGCAGCTTCAGCTGCAGCAGGTCTGCCAGATATGTAGAAGAACTTGCCACTGCTTGGGTGTTAGGTTAGTGCAGGACAGGCAGAGACTCTGGGTGGTGATCGTGGCCTCTGCCTGTGGCAGTGTAGCACTTTGTGGTTGTTGAGGTCAGCTCTTTGTCAACACAGGGATGCTGATTCTTTGCTTGAGGGTGGGGAAGCTGAGGTTTGGAGGTATGCTGATTTTAAAGGAAATACACTGTGTTTCACATGGCTGCAAGGAAAACTTGCATTGCAAACATATTCTTTTCCCCTTGGGAAATTCTGGCTTTTCTTTGATCCAGCTGCTGTCCAGATGAAGACCAAAGGAGTCACTTGTTTTGGGTTTAGGTGGGAGCCTAATGAGGAAAGAGGAACTGCTTGGATTTCTGGAGCCATTTCTTTTTTTCCCACTTCAGAGGGATAGGAGAGGAGTGGACACCCCTCACCTCTCTGACACAGGCACTCTTGGGGATGGCTCTGAGGTGCCACCCTGCTGCAGACAAAGGAGGCTTTGGGAAAACAGCATGACATGGAAATACCAGCACACAAGCAAAGCAGAACTGCTTCCTTTAAGTACTCAAGGGTGGCTGGCCAGATCACACTTCCTGAACTTTATTTTGGTGCTGTTACTGTAACACCCAGGAGCCACAATGCTCTGTGATGCTAATATTTCACATAGTTATTTTGTGCAGGAGAGAAGGACTCTGGCAACCAAGTATTTAAAGTGAAAGGGAAGCACAAGCATTTAATGTGAAGGGAGAGGATGTGATTTGCTCAAGATCACCTCACAAGCTAGTGACAGAGTAAGACAGGTTAGTCACTAATAAGCCAAAAAACACTTACAATATATTGTGATTAAGAAATAATGGGTTTCTGATTGCAATAACACAAATTATAACATCTGTTTTGTCTCACCCTTCACATGAGACTGAAAATAGAATAAAACATTTTTTAAATGCCTCTCAGTTACCCCATCTCTAAGTCAAAAAGGGCTTAACCAAACAATATTTTGTGGGGCCACACCACAGTTAGAGACTCACAGCATCCACCTGCAGCCATTGCAACTGCCCCAACATTCCTGCACGTGGATTGTCTCTGTCTGCCAGGGACAAGGCACCTGTGAAACAGCCTGCAGCTCTACTTAAACATCAAGCCAGAATCCAGCTGGGCAAGCAATATAAAAAAGTCTGGAAGGAAGAGAAAAAAGCTGCCCAGAAATGGTGCATTTATGAACGCAGCACATTTCTTGCCTTTGCTTTCACTACACGCTCCAGCAATAACATTCACTGTATTTTAGCTCTCCTCCAGAAATGGGCTTTTCAGTTTCCTCTGCTTGCTTATATTCAGGCACAAGAGAGATCCTGAACAGCTTATATTAGGTAAAAGTCACTGGTTTGTCCAGTCCCAGTGGTGTGCCAGGCATATTGGATTGCTGGAACTAGCCCAAATTCATGTCTGCACCCTTAACTGAGGAACAGGGATGGGGATGAGCAGGGAACTCCAGAGGTGTAAATAGATCAGTCAGCCACATGGCGTCATCTCTGCTCTGTACAAATATAGCTGAGGACATGCTGAGCAGAAAAAATCATTTTAATCAGCACATGCTCTTTTGCCAGCTCTGGAACCAGCATAAACACATTCCCACTTCTGCTGCTTTTAGCAGACTAGCTACTAAACTTTCTAGGACAGTGCCACACCTCAGGATCTACCTCATCCCATTCCTCAAAATCTGTGAAGGCTGTGTGCCCATGCCAGCAGAGGTGAGGATTCTTTAATATCTGCTGAGAAAGTGGTGCCTGTGTTGCCAGATAGGTCAAGAGAAGCAGCTCCATGGTGTCCTCCTTCTTCATCCCAGGGCATAGACATTGTGCCTGGGATGTCTTTGTAGCTGTACCATTGGTGGTAAAAATACAGATTTCTCCATCTTTGCACATGACACCTCCAGTGCTTTCATGTCAGACTTTCCTATCTCATGCAGATATGTGGGCAGATGTATAACAGTGGAGCTTTACAGCAGTGTGGTTTCTCATCCCTAAATTTTTTTATAAAGCCCTTGCTTGGGAGCTGCTGGATCAAAGTGGCTGCAGAAATAGTTGCTATCTGGGGGGTAGTGGGTGGGACAATTTAGGAGAAGTAGGTACTTTACCTAAAAAGTTTCTATCTGTTTCAGAATATTCACTCCCCCCTGCAGATTGTTTATATGGACAGTGAAGCTTCAGTGATGATGGCTGAGCTGATACAGTGTCTACTGTAGCTGCTGGAGTGGCTGTAAATACCCAGTATTAAATCCATTGATGTGTCCAGTTAGGAGTCATTTCTCTCTCTTTGAGAACAGGGCTTGAAAAAATTCCCTGGGTGGCCTCAGTGCTCTTTGAAGCAGATTTTTGAGTCTACTAATTTTTATAAAATAAAGGTGGGATGAATGTGGTTATCATTTCTCTCCAGTAATGGGCTTAGAGGACTCCCTTGTATGTGTCTGTAACAGTGGTTTCCATTAAATGGACATAGGACCCAGAGTATGTGTAATTCCCTGTGTGTGTAATTTGTCCTATTCACATGAATAGTTGAAATTTCAAGCTGGTTATTGTACTGGGTAGAGGTTGTATTGAATTGTCAGGACAGCATGAGAAAATTGCACTGGGTACATTCACCCATTCTAGTGTAATCCATAAATAGCCTTTAGAGTTAATTACTCCATAAATTGAAAGAAAATCTGTAACAGCAGACAAGGAGTAGTACAAGATAAACATCATGCAAGAAGTGAGGGAAGATGCACTACTTGAAATTGCTTTGGGAACACTCCTAGGAGGTGTGGGTTTGGTACTGGAGGCAGCTGCTCAGAGCTCACAGAGTGGGACTTGGACAGGCTCAGGGTGCTGGATTTTCCCTAGAGTGCATTCTTTTTTGCTTACTTATTTTCATTTTCTTTTTCTTCCTCTTCCTGTTTGTCTTTTATGGTCTTGATAGTGGAAATTAAGAGACCTCTGCTTTTCAAACCTACCTAATTATCCCTGGAATAGCACTAGCACAAACAGCTGTCTCCCTCAGAGACGAAGAAAGATGCTCAGAGAGGTCAGAACAAAACTTCCCAGTCCCTCCCATTCTAACCTCTTTTTAGACATTCAGATCTTTGTGCAGGAATTTTCCATGCTGCTTTGTGTTAGCTGTGAAATGCTTCAGTTGTGGGATGTATTTAAACCTCTGCTGAACAGGTCAGCTGGTTCTTGAGAGCAAGGTTTAGAAGAAATAGGGGAGTTTGTACCCACTTTATGGGTAGGAAACTGAGGCACAGAAACATTGGGGCCAGATATATAAAACATCAAGCTGTTACTTCCTCTCTGCAGAGTGTGTGAGTTTATGAACTTAACAATGTTCTTTTGACAGTTGTGTGAGTGGGATTAAAGCTAAATAGGAAAATGAGATGACAGGTTTCACAGCTTCCCTGTTGAGGGTATTTGAAATAAAAAAAACCCTCTCTGTTTTGCATGCTCTGTTAGGAGAAAGTGTCAGAAATACAGAAGCATACAGTTAGAGGTGGCAAGGTTCCCTGGCTGTGGATCCAGTCCTGTGGAGAAGCCCAGGCAGATACCCAGGTGCATCAAGGGCAAATCTGAGATGCACAAAGAGCAAAAAAAGACACAGAAATTGAAGTTTGAATCTACTAATTTTTATAAAATAAAGAATGTGATTGTCTTTCCCTCCAGCAAAGGGCTTAGAGGACTCCCTTGTCTTCTGTCCCTATTCCTGGAGAAACCTGATGGTGAGGCTGTTTCACTGATAAGAAATGATAAACACCTGAGTCCAATCATGAACTACCATCTCAAGTGCCTTCAATCCAGACCCAGAGAAACTGATATCTACCCATTGCAGGAAGGTTGCACTGGGTGGTTTGTGAAAGTCCCTTCCCACCCAAACCATCCTCTGATTCTCTGATCACCAGTATTGTCCTCTGAGGAAGGTGACAGCTGACCAAACCATTAGCATAAATGGAAAAAAATAGCAAAATCTGCTTGGTCATGGGTGTGCTGACTTCTCCCCGGGATGATCTCAAGCTTGTTAGCTTGTGAGATGATTTCAGCTGGATTGGAGCTATGGGATTTTCTTCTTCCTCCTGTGCACATAAGCAATAACTTTTTGGACCTAATAATCATGTTCCTCTGCTCAAAGCTAAATGAGCTTCATCCTGCTTGGCTTGTGCTTAGATCCTAAGTCCCTTGGTGTGGGAGTGCTCTGTGGCACTCAGATCAAACTCCCACCAAGAGCCTTGTGCCTGCAGCCACCTCTCTCTGCAAACTGCCCACAGGATCTTGCTTACAATTTATGCAGCAGCAAAAATCTTTGCTCACAGTTATTAAGTGTAAAGGCAGCAGCCTGCATTTTGAGCCCAAAAGAGAGGCTGTTTGCATCCTCTGAGAAGTCTGATTTGCAGTGTAACATCCCCAGGATGTTTATGCTGCCCTGTGGGCTCCTGTGGAGGAAGCACAGTGTTGGATCACTGGCTTGTCCATGCAGCAGAGCAAAGCATTCTGCAGGAAGCACTTCCAGAGTAGTAAGGACACAAAGCTAGCCACTGGACCAGCTTTAGAGCTCTTTCTGGATTTTAGCACACTATGAAAACTGATAAATAAATACCTTTATGCTGCTTTAACCCCTTTCACACAGCTTGCTGGAAGTGAGAAACAGAGAATTCCATTTCACAGCATGAAAGGAATATTCACTTTGCCTGATTTCTCAAAAGAAACTCGATTCAGGTGTTGTCTTCCACCCACTCTCCCCTCAGGATTTTGAGCTCATATGGCCAGTTTCCACAGTCCCTGAAAGAATGAAAGTTTCCAGAAATGTTTCCTGAGCAGAGATATCCAGGTCAAATGTGTGTTTTATGCAGATATCAGGGGAAACACACCACTTGGTGCTGGCAGGGGCCCTGGGCATGCCAGCTCCCTGCTGATGGCTGGGGCATGGCATGGCATGCTCTGCATGGCAGCACCCACCTGCTGCACCCATGGCCTCTCCAGCTCCTCCAGCATGGTGCTGCTGACTGAGAACTTGGAAAGATGCCTAGGCTTTGGATCAGGCTATACAACCTCAGATAATCCCTCACTTCATTTGAAGATGAGATTTTAAAAATGCAGAGCAATATGGGGAGTGGGAAGAGAACCCTTTAATGAGCATAAAGATCCTATTGAATATATAGGTACATTTAAACTGTGTTGCCACTTGGTGGCATTGGGCAACAGCTCTCCCAGTTTATCAGGACTTCTGCAGTTGGCAGCATTTATATTTTTAATGACTTTCTGCTGGGGTCCTGATATTGCAGGAGCCTTTTGCTCTATCTTTTTAGTGCAAGCCAGGCTCTCCCTGCCCTTTTTGCAGAGGGAAACTATAAAAGGTAAAATAGTTACAGTGTAAGGTTTCTAAAGCCAGAACACTGATCAGAAACCCCTCAATATTTTTAAATGTCATTATTTCTTAATATTTGCAGTTAACTGTGGCTGGAAACATAACTCTCATTATGATGAATCAAATGAGCAATTGGTTCAGTGAGAGTACCAGAAGAAATCAAGGAATAGCACATCCCTCAGAGCACTCTGCTATAATGTAAAAGTTTGTGTACTGAGTGAAATAAGTGCTTAGGAGATGATCCAACATCACCAAAGGAGGAAGCCAGCTGAGGGTCGTCATATCTCTCCAAGCACTGTGATAAATCCATGATTTATCTACAGTTTCACTTGGAAGCTGAGAGGTGTCTGATTGCTCTAAAGTTGGAAGAGTCCACAGAAAACAATTCACAGAGTGTCTTTGTGGGGGGAAGGGAGTTAGCAGGGTATAGTACAGGACTCTATTGGTGTGGGTAGGTGAAATGGATTTCTCTTGTGGAACTGTGCATTTTCCAGTTATTTCCCCCTTAGCTATAACCTTTTCATGAGAAATGTGAACCCATTTAAACTAGGTACAGATAAAGGAAAAAAAGTTCTGGTGGTTTTGCCCTTCCTCAGAGCATTTTGCACATGTTCCAGTGTTCTTTTGGAGAGGTAGGGCTCTCTCCCAGTGCTGTGCCTCCTGCTCTGCAGGGTGTTGGAAACTGAGGTGTCTTCAGGGTAGAGAATGTAGGCAGAATGAATGTTGTTTTTCTAATGTTGTGCAGACTGACACTGTCAGACTGACTCTGGTCAGGGTTGTAAACCTGGAGATCTTCCTTCCCTGCTCTCTGTGACTTCTTTGGCTGCTTGCAAAGACCCACGAGCTGGAATCTCATCATCATCCCAGCATCCTCCCAAGGATATTTTAGGAGCAGCAGCTCACAGTATTTACAGCATTGCATAATGCTCCAGCAGCATTCAATCCTATTTGGGATTCAGCCAATGTTTGTTGTCCTCCTTGGAAATGGTATTGATTATTGGAGCTCAGGAGCCAATTATGGCCACTATGATACTCACCACCTCACATCCCAGGGTGATGTGCTGGGGAGACTGCTCTTCTTCAACTGTGGCTGCCAGTGAGGCTCTGGACAGGCTCCATACCTTGTAAATCATCTGTGCTGTGAATAAGCAGTTACTCACATCCTAAATGTTTTGACATGCTGGCTGGCTTTGGTTTGCACAGGGTCTGGCATTAGTTTGGTACCTGTGCCAATGGAGAGCAGCCCCACAGGCTTTTGGAGACCAGCAGCACTTGGTACCCAGTGTTGCATTGCCAGGGAAAATCATCCTGGACTATCACAATGATCACATCTTGTTGAGGCTGGTGGTGTTCCATGCCAGAGACCATGGATGGAGTAACAGCTTGAGTCTGGAATCCTGCTCTTCCAGACTGTGGCAGTTGTCATGTTGGGCAGCAAATGATGGTTATGGAGCCTGCAGGAAGCTGAGCTGCTCCTGGTGCTTCTTCAAGGCCTTACAAAGCAAAACCAGAACAATCTTAAGGCTTCATTCCAATGAAAGGTCAAAATGAAAACCCTGATTATAATAAATGAAGCCCAAATCTCTGACCTTTTAGAGGTCTTTCTCAACCAGAGTTGAGATGTCCCCCATGATCAGAAGTGGGAGTGACTCTGATAAACCAGTTGCAAGAGGATTTTGAGAACCCAGCATAGAGATTTCTGCCCAATGGAAGGACAAGGGATGTGGCCATGCTGAAGCTGTGGGGATCTGGAGCTCTGTTCTCCTGTGGGGATAGTGGTGGTGATGGTGAGTTGGTACTGCAATGTGGGCAATTCCTCATTTTACTCGTTATTTATTACCTTACTCTGCCTGAGTCTGTGCTAATGTTACAGCTGGTGTTCTCAGCTTTCTTTGGGTTTACAGCATTGAACAGCTTCCTGGCCAAAGCACCATCCCACGTGGCTTATTTAATGCTATTTTGATGAATTTGTTGAGCCTTCAGCCTGGGTTTGCTTCATTAAAATTTGGGCTGTACTTTTCTGTCTGGTTGCCCAGTGGAAACAGTGTCCAAAAGTGGTATTTCAGTCACTTCCAGTATATTTTTCCAAGTTAATTGAATCATGAGAAGCAGGTTACTTTGGCAAATGCAATGGGCCTTGTCATACTTCATAGGGCCTGTTAAACACATAAACCCAGAAATTATTAACACCTCCCAGTAGTTACAAGTGCAGTGAGCAAATCAAGCCTTCCTTCCCCCTGAGGAAGAGCTTGATGAGGTCTTCTTGGGGCAGCTCATCCAGTGCAGCTGCTGTTGGAGTGAAATGGGATAATGCCTCTGTCCACCCCAAAATACTGCATCTTCCATCACATCCCTGTCCCAAAATTGTGTTTAAACTGATATTTAATGAATTGCAGTCCTTTTCACCTGTACAAAGCAGGCATATCATCTCCTCTGTGTATAGAGGGGGGAATGAGCTGTGATCTCACTGCCAGGAGTGAGTCACTAGTGGGCTTGGGCACACCTGGGATGTGCCTGCTGCAGGTGGGATCACTTGGTGAGAACAGGACCCTGGCACATGTGTAGCTCAGCAGCAGTTGTTTTGAGCTCCATCTTCTCCATGCCAGGTGATGCAGAAAGCTTGGACTTGGAGGTGCTTTTCTGATGCAAAGGGCTGATGAGAAAATGGTATTTTGCTGCAATAATTTGCTTCAAGCACCTTGCACAGATCTCTCTGACATAACATGCTGTTGATTAATGCACAAACTTACCTCCTCTCCCTCGTGTCTAGTTTTCATTCCATGTAAGCTCTGATTATTAAAAAAGAAACATTGGCTTATGGAGCTAAACATCAAAATGCAGAAGCAGAACCCTCAGTGTCCCCACTGTTTGCAGTGTGTATGCTCAGGGTTGTTTTCATGCTACACACAATTGAGGTTATTGAAGAGAGCAAAATGTGTTTGTTATTCAGGTCATTTTGGGTTTTCAGTGCTGTCAGTGTCTCAGGGAAGGGATGCCTGAGGATTCAGGGTGAGCTTAGGAATTTATTGCATGGCGTGTGGGGCTGTACAGAAACAACTCCCAAAGATCTCGTTGGAGGAAGAAGAAAGGATGGAGGAGCCAGGAGTGTATGGACATGGAGACATGCAAAAATTTGCCTGAAGTGCCAGGATGCTGACTGCAAGAGCAGCAATGCTGGGCTCTGTGCTTTCAGACTCTTGGGCTGCATCTCACCTCTGAGTTGAGTGTAGGCCACCCCTGGCACCTCTGCTCTGTGCTTGCTGGCTGGATCTGCATCTGAAATCAGATTCCTTAGCCCAGGTAGATTTAGCTGGGATTATGCATTTGTTAGTCTGGATCTGAACTGTTTGTTTCTATGATTTGCCAAACAAAAATCAAAAATCCAGAGAGTCCTAGAGCAGTGTATGCCTTCATTCCAGAGTCTGCATCTGGTTTTCTGGGCTGTTAATGTATGAAGGGTTTTTTAAAACAGTTAATAATTTGTATTAAATTGTTTAGCTTCAGATTTTTAACTACTTAACCAAAACAGATTAGAAACAAGTGAAATGAGATTATTCTTAGTATTTTCCATTTCCAAAGTAATTTGCTTTTTTTTTGCGTTATTATTGCTTACTTCGTAATCCCTAGTGTATGTGTTACACCATCCATTCCTTGCAGAGCCGCGTGGTGGTTCTGCCTTAGAGATGGAGGCAGGAGCCCACAGATGCACAGGGTGCCTGCTCTGCATCTTCAAAGACTGGGGCTAGTTCCCAGGCTGCTCTGCCAACCTTCATCTCCAGTCCAGGAGCACAAAATTTGGGTTTAGATTACAGTGGGAAAAGGGAAACAAAAGAGGTCAGAACACCCTGAGTGAAATGTTTGGAGAAATTGTATGATAGAGATTTAAATCCAAGACCACTGTGCTGCTTTGAAAGTAAACCAGCTGGAGAATCCCCATAGAATTATCTTGAGAGAGATTTCAGGTTGGAGTTCCAATTTAATAGAAAGGTTGCAATAAATGCAGTGATACACAGAAGACTGGCACAAAGAGTACAGCCTGGCACTCTGATGGTCAGGGTGCTGATGACAGTCCTGTCAAATGATGGTTGTATCAAAAGCCATGGTCCTGTGGAAGTTCTGACCCTCCTCTGGATCCATCCAGTGGTGGTGATGATGTTGAGATTATATAGCTCAGGTTCAGGCAGGAATGCTCAGTACTTCCCCCAGGGTGGGGAGCTTCACAATGGCATGATGCAATAATGTGAGTCATGGGATATTTTGGGGAGTTCTTGATGGTCAAAGTTACAACTCCTATTCTGGTGATGCCCATTATGGCCCATTTGCAGAGATTACCCACTTCAGGATGGGTGTGACTGTGCTGGTGCTTCCTCAAAGTGGAGTTATCACAGCTGAGTGATTGGTGTGAAGAAGAAACACTACCCTGTCTTGAAGGCTTTGCTTCTTCTCCCTTACCTAATTTAACACCCAGCCTGTACCTGGGGTGTCAGGTGTGGGATGGGCAGCTCCTGCAAGTGACCTATAATGAACAGTTTGTCAGGAATGATGTAGAGGGGAGTAGAAAACAGTTTGTTTAGACCCACATTGGCGCTCTCCTTTTGTAACCACACAAGCACCACAGGCTATTTCCACTTGGGAAGGTCAACAGAATTGGTCACTGGCATCCAAGTGAATTGCTGAGTCGCCTGCAGTTCCCTGTTTGTCCTTGACAATCTGTGTGAATCCTGCCATGGAAATTGACATAATCAGTACATGAAGGAATGTCACAGTATGAGCCTGTGGAGCAGCATGGGAAGGCCAGGAGGTTGGGATAAGGGGCTCATCTCACTCCTTGCACTAAGGTCTGTGCTAAGCACATACTGGCACGTGGTGGACCTGGCTCTCTCTGCCTCTAAAACAAACCTCTGTCCTCCCCTTCTGTCTCTGCAGAGCTTCCTTCCTCGGAACACTTGAGCGTGGCCGATGCAACATGGCTTGCCCTCAACGTGGTGTCTGGTGGAGGTGGCTTCTCCAGCTCCCAGCCCATCGGAGTGACCAAAATTGCCAAGTCAGTCATAGCACCCCTAGCTGACCAAAACATCTCAGTGTTTATGCTCTCCACCTATCAGACGGACTTCATCCTGGTAAGAGGACGTGAGGGGACCAGGCAGAGTCACTGCCACCAGATGAAAATGCAGTTGGGCAGTTCTGGGAACAAGTTGTCTGGGAGTGGCAGAAGTACCAAAGTCTGCTTTACCCAGAGCTCTGCTCCTTGTAGTTAGGCCCTCTGACATCTCAGGAGCTTTTGCCATGGGATGCAGCATTTGTTGTCATGGGTTGTCTGGTGTCTAATGCATGCTGAGCCCACACAACAGTCTCTCCTGAAATGGAGGTACTGGTAGCACTTCCCACCATCACTCAGACACTGGTTTTCTGAAAGTTAGAGGAACAGCCAGTATCTGCTGTCAGGTTGGCTGGTGATGGCCAAGAGGCTCCAGAGTTGTTTTGGTTATAGACAGACAGACTGCCTTTCTGTCTCACACATCCATGTGTGTGCCTGCACACAAGGCACAGTCTTATTTCCTAAGGATACAAGACTGAAGAACAGGCAGTGCTGAGCTGTTGCTGCAATGCTGGGAAAAAGGTGAAGCCTCTGCCACTTGGAAATCTCCACATTCTTTTTACAGTCATAAAAGCACTCTGGTGCTTAATCCTACTGATACTCCCAGGGGTACTACCAAGTGTGCTTCTCTTAAGATACACTTAAATGGTAACTCAAGCAGGAGTTGTGTCCACTTTGCTGTGCACTAAAAGTGTGTACCCTCCACTGCAGGGTTTTGTCATTTCTGGTGCATATCCAGATAGCACCATAATATAAGATACCCAGATAATACCATAAGATATCCATGATACCATCCCCAGGTAATCCTGTTGTCCCCTCAGGTGCGTGAGCGAGACCTGCCCTTCGTGATGCACACGCTGGCTGCCGAGTTCACCATCCTCAGAGTAGTGAATGGGGAGACAGTGGCTGCTGATGACTTTGGGGTAACAAATGGATTTGTCAAACCAAAACTAGGTAAGGACCAGCTTGCCAGGGATTTGGTGTCCTTGACACATAGGGTGGAAGTTCTGCCTCCTAGCTTCCTTCAGCATTTGGATGAATATTTATCTTGTTTTAAGAGTGCAGTCTTACAAGCCTCTCCAAGTCCAACCAAGGATTTGAGTAGGTTCTTAACTTTCTGAGCAGTGCTAGTAAGTTTGGCTGAATTTTAGCCTTTTAATGCTAGTTTTTCTAGAGGAGACATACCTTTGGTAGGACAGAAGTTAAAGTAAAGTTTTGTTGCAGTTGCAAAAATAATGTTGACTGCAGCCCATATTTCCACACTTCAACATTCCAAAGGAAAATGGCTTCTCTAAAAGCTTCTTTAAGTATTGCAGTGATGCACAAAGATTGTTTTGTGAGGATCAAGGCCACAATGAGCCCAGGGCTGTACAGAACCATAGAATGTTGCAGGCTAGAGGAGCAAGTATCAAGCCAAAGGGCACAATCAGGAAAAGGAACAACTTACATACATATGCTTACTCACAGACATGTGTGTGATTTTTTGCCCATAACCAGACAAAGCAGGGATCAGTTATTATGAAGTGCATTCAGTTTCATCACTCAAGAGCTAACAATCACCCTGTTTAAAAAATGAGTCTTGAAGAAAAAAAGCATCAAGAAAGCGCACAGTGAAACACATGTTGATAAAGCACCAGTCCACAGTTTGCTGTGTTGGTTGCATGCCAAATGCTGTGTTGCTGTTAGGTTGCATGCCTAAATGCTGGCTGCTTCTCAGCCACTGGCTGCAATCTGTTAGACAAACTGCTGCGTGGCAGCTGGGTTTTAATTTTTCAAGATATTATGGCAAAATAGGTCCCCAGAAATGAGAGAAAACAGGATGGACTGCCAGCAGCCCCAGCCTTCCACAGCCCTGCCTTTTTATGGTGGAAGCCTGCATTTTTTTCCATTTTCCAGTTTCTCTTGGCCCCTCCTTTTGCTTGCTTCTCATGTCATGTGGATGCACCCCATGGCCTGAAAGCCCCTCAGAGCAGAGAGCTGGGCAGGGTATGCAGGGTAACAGCACCTTATCTTTAGGGAGACCAGCAGAGGAGCAGATTATCCTCAGGCCCCTCATTCCCTGTCTGAGAGCCAGCAGGGCTTCAGCAGTGAGGCACTGCCTTACAAATACTGTCAGCTTTCTCTGTGACCCTTGCCAGGGCATGGATAACACAGCTGATGGGACAGGAGCCTGCTGCAGATGTGGCTTCATAGCTGTGTGTGTCTGTGTGTGTCTCTTTCAGTTCAGAGGCCTGTCATTCATCCTCTTTCCAGCCCAAGTAATATGTTCTGTGTCACCAGCCTGGATCCAGATACCCTTCCCACTGTTGCTACACTCCTGATGGATGTCATGTTTTACTCCAATGGGTAGGTCCTGCACAAGATGGGCTTCCAGGAGAGGTGTGCCAGTGTCTGGAGGCACAGATTGCTCCTCTGGGGTGCCAGGGATCTGCTGTGGCCTTGTGCTGCTCCAGTGCTCTGCACTGAGGGAGGGAGGGAGGTTTCACAGGCTCACGAGGGTTGTCCTGACAGGTGATTGAGGGTGCCCAAAGACACCTGCTGGCTTTGGAAAGCTGAGCTTTTTCAGAGTGAGGGTGAGAGTAGCCATGTGGTCAGTGTGCTGCATATCCACACAGGGCCAGAGCATGTACAGCTGCTCCTTGGTGCCCGTGGCTCCTGGCCCACAGCCTCTTGTGAGGGGACCTCGAGGGAGGCATAGAGAGTTTTGTCAGCTGGGGAGACTGGATAGTTTTCCACCTGCAAATTAAAAAAAATCAAATCAGTATAATACAACAGAACTCAGTTTCACTTCCCTAACCAGAACATTTCTGGTTTCACTGGCCAAATCTGCTTTAAAAACCCCTTTTTGTGCTCTTCTAGCCACAGTTAATGTAGTTCTCTTCTGTTTCTTCAGAGTAAAAGACTCAGTGGTGGGCAACGAAGACTCGGGACATATTCGCTTTTTCTCCTTTTCTCTCATTGAGGGTTACATCTCCCTGGTCATGGATGTCCAGACACAGCAGAGGTAAGCTTTGGTCTTAGAGTCACCTGGACCTTAAAAAAAAAGGGATATTCTCCAAGGAGCAGGATGCAGCTTAGACTCCTCAGTGTTAATTATTGGGACTGTCTGGTATGGGTGTCATGGGCCTGTACACCCTGTCAGTTTTCTGAGTTAAATCTGGCATTTTAGTTCCAGTGTCTAAATTTTATACTGGTCTGTTCAAGCCCTCAGTGAAATCACAAATCAATGTGATGTAGGGTTATCTCACTTTCAAAAGAGGAGTACTGGAGCAAAGTGATTTTTGTACTTTTATTCTGTTGCTCATTAGCTGTGCTTGTAAGAGCAAAACCCAAAAGGAAAGCCTGGTGGAGGTGTTTGAAGTTTTCTTGCTAAAGGCCAAAATCAGGTTGGGGATGTCAGTGATGCTGTCCTCCTGCTTTGCTTTTACACTTGGATGGGCTTGGTTCAGAGTCCTGTTATGATGATAATGTCCCAAGTCATCACTGTGCAGTGGGAGCCCATGACTTGTTTGTCCAGCAAGGAAGGAGCCAGCTGGTGAGCAGTCAGCCTCTGTGTGTGTGTGTCTGCAGCTGTGCAGCACAGCAGGCTCTCAGGTCTGGAGGCTAGAGGGGTGCTGTACTCAGCAGTGCTTAGATTTGCTTTGGACATACAGTGCAGCTCGGCTTTAGTTCTTGGGGACAAGTCCCCTGCCCCAGGGACTTGCTTTTCAAATTAATACATTGCCCTCCTGAAAGTTTCTTTGACCTTATTGGAGTAAACCTTTGTCTTAAGAGGAGCCAGAGGGCTGGAACTTCAGCCTGGGGTGTGGGAAATCTGGGGAGCCAGTTCTTCTCTCTCACAGGCTGCCTGCTTCACCTTGGGCAGCTCTCTAAGCCTCCAGTCTCCTTCCCCCTGCTAAGAAATAGAGACCTCTGCAGTGATCCCAGGCACCTGCCAGGATGGGATGGAAAAAAGCACTGATGGTGCTCAGACACAAAACCAGTGGTTACTGTTCACATTCCTGAGAGCAGGCATGGAAACATATTCCATCCCTAGCTGTTTCCAAGTGCAGCTCAAATCAAACCTTCACAGTTTCAACATTTGTAAAGCTGGAGCACAGCCTGTTGCTTACAGATTTTTTCCCATGCCTCTCTGGGTACCTGTGCCCACCTCCAGCAGGAGTTGCTGATTTGCCACAGGATACCTGGGAGATCAGGCAGGTGCATCTGCCCCACCTGCCTTGAGTCTTCCAGTTTGCCCAAGCTACTCCCCATTATTGTTAGCTTCAAACATCTCAAGGATGCAGGAAGAGCAGATCCCCCACAGGCAGAATCTGACACACTGCTGTGTTTTAATTGCTATGTTTGGTGTTCCTTTTTTTTTTTAACAGATTTCCTAATAATTTGTTGTTTACAAGTGCATCTGGTGAGCTCTGGAAGATGGTGAGGATTGGTGGGCAGCCTCTTGGCTTTGGTAAGTAACATTTGGAGGATCAGTTGGTGTGCAGGCAGGCAGTCACCTCAGGGCCTTCAAGGAGTAGGGAAAAATCCATCTGAAGCTGATGCTTTTTAAGAGCCAGCAGCTTAACATGACTTTGTGAGCTGAGATTTTCAAATAGAAGCCTCACAACTATTAAATGTTAAATCAAATGTCAAACTATTTGATAGTTTGACTTCTGAATATACTCCTAAAAGTGCTACATGCTCAACAGTTCCAGCTCCATTGCATTAATCTGCTGGACTTTGGGGGTGGCTACAGCTGGGGCTTTGGTTAAAGAGAAAAACTGGACTGAAAGGTGGTGTGGGAATTCATTGTAGATTACTGAAATCAGTGGTCAGAAAGCAGTGTCATACTCCAGTGCAGTGCTTGGGTGATTCTGTGATTCTAGTAGACTTTTTATAGATTTGTAGCAGTCCAAGTGGAAGCCTTGTTCACAGAAGTGTTTCACATCCAGTCCTGCACATGTTTTCTCTACTCAAAAGAATATTTGTCCTAAGTAGCACAGAGCAAATGCTTCATGCCTGCAAGAGAGTTCTTGTTATTTCTAGGTCCCCTGCAATTTTAAGGGTCTGATCTGAATAATGCAACAAAGGCCTGATCTTCAGGAAATGCAATGGCTCCTTCCTGTGGGCTCTGAACCACTTAGAAAATGCAAATTTCAAGAGCATTTCTGAAAAACATTGGGCCAAATTTTGTATTTAATTGCAACTTCTACACCAGACCACCAGAAGTGGCAAGAAGGAAATTTTCACGTACCTTCTCTTAACGCATCTTTGAGGCAAATATGTAGAAATTGAAACACAAAAATGTAGAAATGATATGTCATGGATAGCACATCAAGACATTGACCAGGCCCCTAATATTTGATGTTTAAATATGTTACTTTAAAATCAAGTTCAAATGTTGAATTTGAATCAGTAAAACTCCAGGTTTCATCTGAAAACAGTGATCTGCTACAAAGAAGACAGATGAACCATTTAAATTTCATTTAAAGCCCAGAAGGCCAAGCAAATAGCCCAGATGGCAAATTGAATCCCAGGCTGCATCCAAAGGAGTGTGGTCAGCAGCTTGAAGGAGGTGATTTTGCTTTTCTGCCCTGCTCTTGTGAGAGCCCAGCTGGAGCCCTGCACACAGTTCTGGTGTCCCCAACATGAGAAGCAAATGTTGGAGCAAGTCCAGAGGGGGCCATGAAGTCCATGGGAGGACTGGAGCACCTCCCTATGGAGACAGGCTGAGAGAGCTGGGGCTGCTCAGCCTGGAGAAGAGAAGGTTGTGTGGAAACCTCACAGCACCTCCAGGGCCTGAAGGGCTGCAGGGAAACCAGAGAGGGACTTTGCATCAGGAACTGCAGTGACAGGACTAGGGGGGATGGGTACACGTGGAAAGAGGGGAAATTCAGGTCAGATATTAGGAAGAAATTCTTCCCTGTGAGATGGTGAGACTCTGGCACAGGTTTCCCAGGGAGGCTGTGATGTCCCACCCCTGGCAGTGTTCAGAGCTAGGCTGGATAAGGCTTTGAGCAGCCTGCTCTAGTGGGAGGTGTCCCTGCCATGGCATGGGGGGTTGGGATTAGAGGAACTTTAAGGTCCACTTCAACCCCTTAACAATTTCTGTGGTGAAATTGGTGTGAAATCCTGTTTCAGGGGCTGTGGTGGACTGCAGCCCAGGAACCATGGGGCCATGCTGACTAATGGGTCAGCATCTCCTCTTTCAGAGTTGCAGGGCCAAGTGTTCAGTAACAGAGAAAAATGGATGTAAGGATATATGGGATTGAGCTTTGTGCTTTCTTGTTGAACATTGTTCAGTGCCTCTCTTTGGACCTCTAAATAATTCCAGTTCTAATGGTTTTGTGCCTTTGGAGAATGTGTGTTTCTCTATAGCAAGAAGAAGCTAATAAAACTAAATGAGCAATGTATTCTTGTGGCCCAAAAACTTGATTCTGGGAGAAATAATACATTTTATTGCAGAGATTCCTTCTGATTGGAGTTTGTGAAGACAAACTTCTCCATATGTAGGCATGGAGCTGGTGAGCTCTGGGACTTTTGCAAGGCCCTGCAGACAATGTTTGATGTTTTATCTCCCACAGATGAATGTGGAATTGTCGCTCAGATTTCTGAGCCTTTGGCTGCAGCTGACATCCCAGCCTACTACATCAGTACTTTTAAGTTTGATCACGCCTTGGTGAGTATGAATCCAGCTTCTCTGGAGTAGGGGAGATCTTTTCCTTAGGAGAAAACATTATGAGAATGTCACTTCTCATCTGGATAGCTCTTTGGAGTGCTTTTGGTCCAGTGGAGCCCAGCAAATTCCTGTCTTCAGCCTCCTGGCTGTCCCTGCTCTGTGTGTGAACCAAGCCCAGCCCTACCCAAGGCAAAGCTGTGTCAGTGAGTTTTGTTCTCAGTCTTTACGTGCAGTGGTGGAACTTCACACCCTCCCTGAGCACCTTCTTCCACTGCATCTGTATCTTCTATTAGAAACAGGCACAAACCCTTCCATTTGCTTCCAAAAGTAGTTGCAGGCTCCAGACCCTCAGGTCAGTGCTGTGACAGCCCACCTTCAAGGGGAAAGTGCTTCTTTAGGTGCTTCCTTCCCCTTAAGGGTGGGTCAACACAGGTGCCTTTGTGTCTTGGGAAATTTTTGGACGGTCTACCAGTAGCAGACCCCTGCCTTCATCTCTTGGTGTCTGCATTGTCCTAACCTTTGCTTTCTGAGACCCATCTATTAGCTCTGCTGTCCCTGCATCTTCCTGGTTTGTGATGAACAAGCAATAATTGCCAGCACAGCAGGAGAAGGTGATTTTGAAGCAGATAAGTTTGTTCCCATGTTTGTTCTCATGAGTGCCCATGAGCAGCTGCAGCACAGCCATCAACAGGAGAGTCCCCCCATCTTTGGGGAATTCTCTTTGTTTTTTGTACTGATGGATATTTTACTTTCTGAGCCTACCTCTGCTCTTCCTTTGTAGAGAAGACACCCTCAAAAATGAGGAATTTCCCTAGAAAGGGAAAATGCAATCCCTGTAGCCACAAATGGGATGGCATTTTTCTTGGAACCCATTTCCCCGATCCTGAAGGAGGAAGTCAGCTGCTTTACACTATTCATTTTTTTTCTTAAATGTGCCCTTTATTGCATCATACTTCTCTTTCCATCACTTGCAAATTCACTCTTCAGGTGCTACCTTTGACCTGTAAAAGCTCTAGTAAGATTAAAGCAGGTTTGGGGCTTTTATAATGATTTTGTTTTTTCACAGTTGGTGTGAACCATTCACAGCTGATGGGTCATGTGTGTAAAGAGTAAAAGTAAATATTATTTCAGATAGCAAAGGTCAGAGTGTTATATATGTTTGTTTTATATTTTTTAATATTAACTGTGCTGATAAGATAAGCTAATAAAACACCATTTAAAAATCAATACTGTTAGCTTTGCCTCGCATTTCTGCCCATTGTGTGGCCCCAGGTGTGCACTTTCTGTGCACAGCACACCTTGCAGAGTGCTTCTACATGTCAAGCCATATCTGGAGAGCTCAGCCCTATCAGCTCAAATGGATCTGTAGCTGAAAACTTACACCACACAATTGCATGACTCTGCAGGCAGCTCCACCTTCTCAGAGTGCCCATCCTGCTGCCTCCAGCCCCACAGACCCTGCTCCCAGCAGCTGGCAGGCTGTTAGGGGGGCATGCAGGTCTGCAGGTCATCCTTACTCAAAGCAGTGTTTTTCTTTGCTACTAACTGTTTTCTTTATCTATGGTTTTAAAAGCCTTTTTACCTGGACAATGCTGTTCCAGTTGTCAAACCCTTCCATCCTTTGGAAGGTTCAGTCATCTTTTGCCTGACTTTGCTCTGGGTGTGCTGGCTGGGCTGGATGCTTGTTGCTCTAGGGTGGTTTTGTTGGCCAAGACCTGACCTCGATTTTGTCATGTTTTCCTTAACTTTGCCACCCAGATACTTTGACTTCTAGAGACGTTCCTCGAGGATTAAATGTATTTTGAACCCTTTCTCCAAATTCTCCCTTTAATTAAGGTAGATCAGTTCCTGTTGTCAGCAATTTAGAGTACTGTGTAAAAATGTACCTTTCAGCTGTTCCCTTTGATCTTTTTTTCTCTTGTCCATCTTAAGGAATTTTTTGTTACTTAATTTTTATTTGACCTGGCTGTAATACTCAGGTCTTCCTGCCATGCTGTACCTGTAGATGTTTACCCTGGTAATCAGGACTTGTGCTAGAGACAAAATCCCTTTGGGAGACAATGTTGAGATGGGAATCTCCAGGTCTCTGGCATGGTGATGCAGGGCCAGGCTGGAGAGAATCATGGTTACCAGCTCTCTCTAGAGAGAGCAAGGAAGAAGAGTTGCCTTTCCAGGTTCTCTGCTCTTGCTGCCTCATGTTCACAGGTGTCTTGCTCTCTTTCACCAGCATTTTGCTTCTGAAGAGGCTGGAGCTATGTCTGGGATGTAATTTGGAGCTTTGCTTCTTCCTGCTCAGTGCTTTGATCTGCACTCTCCCTGAGAAGGGAGCACAGTGCACCAGCTGCCTTGGGACAGGGGTCCTACAAATCAAAACTGTTTGCACATCTGTCCTGGAGAAAACCCTGCCAAAACCTTTGTGGGGTGATTGATACAATTTCTGTGCTGTTGAGGGGGTCAGGCATTTTGCAGGAGTGAAGGAGCACTGTGTTTCATGGAGGAGGTGGGTCTGGGCAGGTCAAAGCCAGCTGGCCAGAGCTGCCTCCTCCTGCTTCTGGCCAGTGCTGAGGAATCAGACAGAGAGAGCCACTGAACACCACTGGGGCTGGCTGTGGTTAAAAACATTGACAACTATGTTTTATCTCATTACCTTATGTAGAGGAAAAGAGTCAAAGAGCCTCTTGCACCTCAGTGTTTGTTCAGTGTACTGGGAAAAATAACAAAGGGGAGGCAGGGGAGAGTCCTGCCTCAAAGTCCTGTTCCCTGTGGGGAGGTGTCCTGGGGCTTGCCTTCTAAACCAGAAGAGTTTGCTGTATGCTTGTTTTAAGATTATTTTCTTCCTTTCCAAATTACTTTTTTTCACACATCTTCAAAGTTGACTGCTGTTATTCCATCTTCCTATTGGAAAATTGAACATTTTCCTTGTTATTTCTCATGGGCTTTTTCCTCAGTTTTGTTAAAAGCCTCACAGAAAGACACAACCAGTTGTATTTCCACTGTCTGAGCTCTTGAGAGTGTCCAGTGAATCCAGGTATTGTACTCTTGGCCTTAAATACCTTGTAGAGAACACAGTTCCTTCTTCAATTTACTTGATATGAGTTATATTGGCTTCTTGCAGCAACTTAGGGATAAATTGTTTTTCCCTCAGTCCTCTTTCCACTTTTCAAGAGTTGCCAGTGTCTTGGAGTTTATGTAGAGTTCAGACACTTTTTTTCTGCCAGATGTAACTTTACTTTTGATATTCTTTTCTGCCAGTGACAGTCACTCTGAGATATTTTGCATCTTCTGTTACAAGAGGTTTTTCTTGCAGTAAGCATGAAAAGACATCATTAATAATAGAGACTTCTATGGTTAAATCTCCTCACAAGGCTGGATAAGAAAGCACCTCAAACAGACTGGTAGCTCTCTTCCTCTTTGATGGGTGTGTTCTCCTGTCACCCACCATGGCCTTCCCATCCCCACCTGAGGTCCCAAACCTGTAGGGTGCCCCAAGAGCCTCATGGAGCCCTCAGGCAGCCCCACAAATCCATCAGCACAGGCTCCTTGCCTGAGTCAGCTCCTGGCATGCAAGTGGAAGGGAAAGGAGGGGACAGGAAGAGCAGAGGGAAGGAGAAGCCCCAGCATTGTTGGCTTCCCACCAGCCCCCACCTTCCAACAGCATCTCACTTACAGTGTTTGCTCTGGGGGTACCAGGGATGTCCTTGTGCCTGCAGCCCTTTCTCAGTGAACTTCAGGTGTAAGCAAAAACCAGCAAAGTGTCTGTCTGCCTCCTTGGGACTGGTCTGGCTTTGTCTCCTGCCTCTCTTTTCCTTGTCACCCCTTTTGCTGGAACGTGACTTTTCTTTTTGTTTTCTTGCAGGTACCTGAAGAAAATATAAATGGTGTGGTCAATGCACTCCAAGTCAGTCAAGCTGAAAAGCATTAGAAATCTTCTGAGCTGGTTCCAGATGCTTTTTATTATTCTAATAATAATAATAATTATTATTATTATTCTTTTTTTCTCACAGTATTTCTTGAAAAATCTGATTACAGAGAGTGACATGAAAAGAGACTGTGGAAAGTTGAGCAGAAACAGCTCCAATAAGCCTTTGTTTTAATTATTATTATTATTATTATTGTTATTATTATTATTATTATTGTTATTTTATTAAATTTATGAATGAGGGGCAGGAGGAAAGGGAGTTTGTATGGATTCCTGATGTTCAGCTCCAAGGTGAAGTGAACCCTGGCTGTGCTCAGTGTGGAAGGAGCTGCCTGGGGACACCCAGGGACACCCAGCACAGATGGCCCTGGGCACACTGTGATAGCAGTGGGATGGGCCAAGAGCAGATGGACAGACTGCTGCCTCAGAGAGCCCTGAAAACCAGAAACAAAGTGAAATATGGAATTAAAGAGAAAAGATGTGGCAGAGTACTGGCTTGTCTCCTTGCATCAGACTTCTGAGGGCTGTCCATCACTGCCTGCTGAGATAGGATGCAAAGGGTTCTGTTTCCCCTGACAGAACAGTGTGGTGTTGAAAAAGAGGAAAATATCCAATTGTTTGACATTTCCCCTTTTTCTTTCTCCCTGCAGTCCAAGCCTGGCTGCTCTGAGAAAGCCTGGGCAGGGGGAGCCCAGCTCTGGCCAGCTCCTGGCAGGTGGCATCACCCAGACTTGTGTCTGCATTCAAACTTGGCTGCTTTGGGTCAGTTTTTTCCAGTCACTCCCTCACTGCTCTGAGTATTCTCCTGCCCTGTCCCCTGCTCCAGGACAGCTGTTGTCCCCTTACCCCAATCAGAGCCTTCCCCAGCCCTTGTTCCTCAGGGCCAGCAAGAGGAAGGCCTCTTTACTCCTGTCCCCTTTTTCCCATCCAGTGTGCACTCACAGGGAAATAAAGGATTGCCCAGGGTCCCTGGGTAGCTGCTCTTGCCCATCCAGGCCACCTTGGCCAAGAGCCACTGCTGGCTGCCTCTGCCAGGGCCAGGAGGGTGCCTGAGTCTTGTGGGGACCCTCCTGCAGTTTTTCATCCCACAGGTGGAAATTGCTGCTGGCTGGGGAAGGTAGAGTGGTGCTGAAACTGCCTCAAAGCTGCTGGCAGCTGGTCCTGCACAGAAGATGATGGGGAAGCAGTAGTGTGTTTTCTTCTGGCTTGTACCACGGGGGAGGGCCAGCAGGAGCCTGGCACCATGGCCCACAGTGGCACCTGTGTCCTGGTTGTGCCCTGGCCACTGCCAGCCCTGTGGAGGACAGCAGAGAGCAGTGCTGGGAGAGAAGTGTTACCCAAGGTGTGGGTGTCAGCACGCTGCCCCACTGTGACCATGCACCAAGGGCTGGTGAGAGGAGAAGCTGTCTGCAGAGGACCTTGCTGCTGGGATTACCAGCCCCAGCTTATCTTGCATTTCTTAACTTCTTCCACTTCAGGCTTGACATAAAGAATTTGCAGATTTTGCTGTTTTCCTGAGGGCTTTCGAGCCATGCTTCAGAGACAGCCTCTGGCAGGATTTCCCTGAGGCTGTGCCATATCCAGCTGTGAGCCAGGGTTTTGCACTAATCTGGAGGCAGTAAGCAAAGCAAACACCTGGGATCATGCCATGGGCATGGTTTTACTGGTGTGTAGGACAAGCACACACACAGACACAGCTGGTGATTAGTTCTGCATTCACAGGACTGTTGGGCCAAGCAGTTATGGTTTCTGAGGCTGCTGGATTCCAACTCTGAGTTTCAAATCTGATTTTTCGCCAGTGGGATGTTATGTGCCATCTAGACAAGGAGTCAGAGCACCCATGGGAAAAAGCATGGCTGACTTTCCTTGGATGGCCCTACTGGAGCTGGAGCATCCCTGCTGAGGAGCACTGAGGCACACACTCAGTGCTTTACCAGACAGGATGTCCTGCTGTTCCTTTGCATGGGTTTTCAGAATTGTCCCATGATATGTTTATATTCACTCCAGATTTCTGGACTAAAAGTTTATTCTAGATGTGACACTGTGCATCTCTGGATGTTTGTTGGAAAGATGCTTTGGTCTCCTGGCACAAGGACACAGGCACAGGCTGTCAGTGCAGTGCTGAAGGCATCTGGAGGTGTTTGCTGTGGCTCTGCCCAGAGCTGTGGGCACTGAGCTGGGCTGGAATGGGCAGCAAGGCCAGTGGTGGCTTTTCAGCCCAGATGTTGTCAGAGTGTTTTTTTCCTTGGGAAGGCAGACTGGCAGCCTGGATGGAGGGAGGGAGGGAATGCTGAGTTGCTGTTCAGCTGCTGAGTTGCCAACCAAGGTTTCTGCTCAGCTGAGTTGAGGCTGAGCTTTTGCTGTGTGCAGGGATGGTGCCACCCTGCCAGAGTCATCAGGACAGGTCTTCCTTCTGCTCTGGGGTTTTGTCAGCCTTTGGGAAATGCCAGTTTTGGCATCAGAGAGTCCTAAGTGTGGCTGTGCCTGTGCCAGTGCTGCTTCCAAAGGACTTCAGCATGGATAGGAAGGAATTAACTTGAAACAAGCAACAACTTTTCTAAGCCTTAAGTGAAAGGGGAAAAAAAAAAGGGGGTTAATTTTCTAACATTGCACTCAGGCTATTTTAGAGGCTGAAATTTAATTTTTTTTCCCCAAGAGAATCAGCTTTATATTTGTGAAATCTGTAGAAAGCTCTGTGGTATTTCAAACCTTCCAAAGGAATGTTGATGTCCCACCATGAGAAAGTTGGCCTGAAAAATTCACAGGATGTAAAATGCCATGAGGGACTCTGATGCTGCCACCATCCTTGGCTTCACCTTCTTATTTCTTTTTATTGTTTTGTCCTGACATCCAAGAAAATTGTTTCAGATAACTTGATGCTTTCCCCTTTCCCTTTAGTATCCCTTTCAATTTTTTCTGGTGGGAACTGAGATACTCCAAATGTGGCCATCATTGGTGGAACCTGTCCCTGCACCAGCCTGAAGCCAGGATCAGTGCAAGCTTGCACAGCAGTGCTGCATGTGAGACCTGCACTGCAGGAAGGGCTCTGTGGGGGCTTTGTTAAATATTTTCATAGTAATAATCATCCCACCACACTATTGACACCCCAGTGCTTAGTGAACCCAAAATAGGGGGGCTCTTAAAGCTGCTCCACAGCTCCCACTCTCTCAGCACCCAGCCTTTGGGGTGGGGAAGAAGTTGAAGAGTCTTTTCCTTTTTCTATAGGAAGAGTCTTTTCTTTTTTTCCTTATGAAAATACATCTGAGTATCCCTGACATTTTGCTGTTCATTACTGTTGGGATAAAGGAGGAACATGTCTCAGTGGGACAGCCTTGGGCTGGCTGCCTGCATTACCTGCAGCTGCCAGTGCTGCCCTCAGCATCCCTGCTCACTCTCTGGGCAGTTCCACCTGGCCATGGCTGCTGTAATGAGCCATTGCCTCAACACTGCAGGGCCCTTCCTGTGCCCTCTCTCCTCTCCTTGCACAAAAATTCACCAGACAGCAAAATGCAGAAGTGTTCCCAGCCCTGCAGGAAGGGGTAGGCAGGGGAGGAGAGCATGGCCCTCATGCATCCTCTTTCCTTCTCCAAGGCCTTTCTTTTCTTAGAAGCCTCAGCCTTTCCAAGCTGTGTTATTAAACAGGGGTTTGTCTTTTTCCCTCAGCCCAGTTAGAATTTGACTACAAATTCCTTTCTACTAAGCAAGGGTAACACTTAAGATGTATATATATACACATTTTAAGTGTTTCCATAGAAATCCATAGTGTGTCTCTACTGGACACCTATAAATACCCATGTTTGTTTGTAGGGTGTGTCCTGGACATGGTGTGGGCACTCAAGCCATATAGATTCACACACATAAACAGTGTATTTGTGTGTCCTCTGGGCACACATCCTTGTGTGGGCATCTCTGTATGAGTACTGTATACACGAGATCACTGTATCACCATATATTTTTAATTCAAGTAATGGCCAATATGAATATTAGTTCCACTCTTGCTTTTTCTCTCCATATGTTTAGTGAAGAGCAGCAGTGGAGTCGACCTGAAGCAAATTTGGGGCTCCTCTGCTTGCTGGGAGCAGCACTGGATTTCTCTCCCAGCTTCAGAAAATTCCAAAAATTCTCTTCCTCTCTAGTTTGGTGCGTCAAGCACAGAGACTGTAGGAAATCCACTTCTTTTCTTTCTGTATGTTTTAGCTGCTGCCCTAAATTGTCTCAGCCTGTTAAGTAGGGCTGGTCTGTTTGCACAGTGCCTGCCCAGAGCCTGGCTGGGCTTTCCAGAGGGGTTCCAGCTCCTGCAGGCACAGAGCACTGCCTGCCTTCCCCTGGCAAGGCAGGAGCTCCTCCAGGTTTCCTGCAGCCAGGGCTCTGGGCTGGCCTGGGCTAGGCAGCAGCACTCCCTCTGAGATGCTCCCTGGTGCCCTTCCCCAGCACCTCTGCCAGACCTGGGGCAGGGGCAAGATTTGATTTCCTGGTGGATTTGTCTGCAGTGGCAGCCCATGGCTGGTGCAGGGCTCTGGTGTTTGTTGGGGAATTCACATGTGTTGGCCTGTGAGCTGAAATCAGTGGCTTATTTTTAAATGGAAGTCTTGGAGGGTTAAAAGCAGAAGAAGCTGATTGAACCCAGTCACTGGAAGTGTGTGGTCTTTGCATCTCACCCCTGGAGATTTCTGCTGACCAGGAGTGTAGGTCCATGGAGGGAAACATCCTGCTCTCCTGTTTCAGGAGAGGAGGTGGGGGCTGAGGGGTGCTGCCTTTTCACTGACCTTTGGGCACTTGGAAGCTGCTCATTTTTCAGGCTGTTCCCCCAAATACACCCTTGCACAGGTTTGTGCAGCCTTTGGTTTCTTGCCAGGCATTGTTTGGAGTTTCTGCAATGCTGTGCTTTAGTTGGCATGTATCAGCCTCTCACATGGGGAGGCTTTAATGGCAATATCTGGCACAGTGGGTGACATAAGTATTAAGACTCACCTAATGACAATGCCATTTATAAAGCATACTCATCATGCTGCTGCTCTGAAATGTGGTTTAAAGTCCAAGTTCTCTGTCACCATTCCCAGGGCACAGGCTGCTGGTCAGAGATGAGTCCATCTCCTCTCTCACCAAGAGCTTGTTGGTGTCAGGTCCTGCTTTGGGCTAGCACATGACACTGAGCAGGGATTTACTTTTTAAGATGTGCCATGCAGATTTGGGTGTGGGGACTTCTAGGTTCTGCTGGGAGGTCCTGATGTCTCCAGCCAATCAAAGCATCCAACAGAAGTGTATCAGGTTTTATTTTTCTGAAGCATGATGTTTTGTCCTGCCAGAGAGGGAGGAAATAAGGCAGTGCAGCATAAGGGAGTGTGTGGCAGAGGAGGTTACTCAGGCTCCAGCCTGAGCATCCAGTTGTGTCCCTGGTGCTCTTGATGCTTTAAGGACCCTGAGAGAGGCAAGGCAGAGAACAGCTCTGCTCAGAGCTCTGCCACTGCACTGCTCTTGCAGGATTTGCTGCCTTCAGGCATGAGCTCCTGACACATTTCCCACTGTCTGCCCCACAAGTCTCTCAGTGTGTCTGTGAGCTGAGGGTTTAGTGGTTGACTCTGACATCCTGTGAAGGTTGGAAGCTATCTGGGACATAAAAGGCTGAATTGCACCTGCTTGATCAGAGTCTGCCCCTGAGAAGAGATTTTCTGTCTTTTCTCAGCCTTGCTATACAAAGCTTGAATTCTTCTTCTTACAGAGGGGCTCCATCCCTGGTGGAGATGGTGTTGCTGTGACTGCCTGGCTGCAGAAGGGCCAGGGCTTCAGGCCATGCTGACCTGCAGCAGCCACGGGGTCAGCCCAGGCTCCTCTGTTCCAGAAGGCATCTAGGTCTGACTTGGCATTGTCCCACCCATCCATTCTGTGGCAGAGGACTGCAGAGATCCCTCCTAGTGACAGGCATGGGAAAGGCAGGGGAAAAACAGGGATAGATGGAGTGCTGAGTGATGCAAAATAATTAATATGTTCATTTTTAGCTGTGCACATATGAAGATACTGGAGTTCTGCTTGTTGTTGTGAACACCAAAGCATTTTCTTTCTCCTTTTTGACTGAAACAGATCACCCCACCCTGCCCAGCCTCCATGCTCAGCCCAGTACCCCAGAGGATGCTTTTGTCCCAGTCACACCATCCCAGCAAGGGTGGGCAGCATGACCCTCTAAGCCCCCAGTACTTGGAATATCTCTTGATATTCTGTCCACTGGGGAAGACTCCCAAGCATCCCTGTGTGTTTTGTAAGTGTGTTTTACACGCATTTACACTGTGTGTAATGATGGAACCCAGAGGGGTTCCTCCCATCCTTGTGGTTTTCCCCATCTGTACACCCACACAACTGTTCAAGAGCACCAGGTCATCCAAACTCCTTAATTTAGAGGTCAGCAATGTGAATAGGAGGTGCTGGGTCCTGCACTGGTTCAGTCACTGTTCACTGAGCACAATTGTTCCTCTCAGCACTGGATAATTGGTATTTTCTGTTAATGAAAGGGGAGAAATTCTTTGTTTGGCCTCAGGCTGAGCATTGCTGCTAATTCCTGAAAGAAGGTGTCCCCCAGCAGCATTCTCTTAAGGGCAAGAAGTCATTTTCTGCTGAGGATTTCTTCTCTCTCTGTTACTTTGACTCTTGTGGACACCTCCAGTAAGCAGCTTAAGGCATCTCACTTACCTGTTCCAGTCCTGCCTGCAAACATTGGATTGGATTAAACTTTTATTATCTGCAGGAGAGTAAAACCCAGTAATCCTTTGCCAGTAGTATTTACACACTGTAGCATGCACTGGGGTATATTTACATTGGCTGAAATGTGCAAACCTTTCCTCCAGATTTCTGTCTGTCTGCACCCTGCCATATGTCAGGGGCCAGCAATATCCCTCAGGCATCCTGGCAGCACTGAACTGGTGTGGAAACAGTGTGCACACCCTCAGCAAGGCTGTGGGACCTTCCCAGGCTCCCTGGAAGGGAAACACTTGACTGTGAAGATAATTTTGAGTTACTCTGCTGTCCTTGGCCTCCTTTATTTAATCCTTATGAAGCACAGCTGGGTTGGACTACCAGCTCCAGTTAGCAAAGGTGAAGGGAAGAAAGGGGTTCTGCAGTGTGAGACGTGCCCTGGATGCTGATCAGCAGATCCTGGCTGCAGCAGTAGCAGCCTCTGCAGATGCTCTGGTGAGCACAGAGCAAAGCACAGACCCTGTTGTATGAAGGGAAAATGGATGAAGTCTGTGTCAAAGTACATTTCTCATTTTAGGGTAAGAATTTAGGGTTCAGTACCTCTTTGGAATATATATAAACCAAGATCCTTTCTTGGTCTCTCTAGACAGCACTGGGCATTTCAGGTTCAAAGCCTGGGAATGAATTAACAAATAACCTTGTTATTGCAGATTACATGGGATAGCATGACCTGTGCTTCTGCATGCTCTGAGTTTGCAGAGGGCCTGGCCACAGGGAGCACAAACCCCTGGCACCTCCTCCCAGCTAAGAGTGCCCAAGTTTTGTGGCCAAGGTGAAGGCAATGGCAGAGGGATGGCAGCTCCTCCCCTGCCTGCACAGCTCCAGTATGGCCACAGCCAGCCCAGCTCAGCCCTGTGTGGAGCAGGACAGTTGCAAAACAGCTGTTTAGTGCCCTGGGCTCCCTTGGGGTTTTGTTTTCATCCATTTTTAGCTTTCTGCAAATATCTGTAAATGAACTGTGGGTGGATGATGGAGCAGACATGGACAGAGATACTCATCAGGCATCATTGAAATTTTGAAATATGTTTGAGAGCAGTGCAGGGGCATGACCCTGTCCTCTGCCTGTACCATAGGAGAGCTGACCAGGTGCCATGTCCCTCTCTAGGCAGACCCAGTGGTTTTACCAGGGTCCTCCCAACCTAAAAGATTATGCCAAAACCAGAGCTCCTTTCAGCCTTCATTTTGCAGGGGCTGGTTGCTTCTTCCCTCCTTGTGTGGCTGTGGCAGAGGCAGTGTCTGTTGCACAGCTCCTATGGGAAGATGCCATAGGAAGCTGCAGTTTAGTGTCCCCCTGCTCTGGCTGGCTTTCTGCTTCTATTTCAGCCTCCAGAGGATTTAAATCAGCTTTCTGTAATTACAGGAATAAGCTTGTGGAGTCCTACTCACTCGTTTGTTACTTGAGAAACATTTTACAGGTACCTGATTCCCTGGTCCTTGTGGGAATGCTGCTTGAAGCACAAACTTGCCAGGTTGGCTGCTGTGAGCATTACTGCTCCTTTGGGCCCCAAAAGAGGAGTTCAGCCCCATTTCCAGCTGAAAGGCTGAAGCAGCCCCATGCTCAGGTTAGTAGGATGCTGCTCTGGGCCAGGTCACAGGGGAGAGACAGCCCCAGTAAACAGAGCTCTCTCATCCTCTGAGTCCCTGCTGCCTGCACAGAGCCATTCCCGTCAGCTGGAAGGGAATGTAAAGGAAATTTCCCTTCTGCTGAAGGAAGGCAGCAGTCTCCTCTGTGGATTTGTGGTCAGTGGCAAAAGCACGAGTGTTTGCCATGTGGGACATTGAAAGAAGGAGCCAGGGGTTCCTATATGTAGAGCAAAGGAGAAAAAAGACTTTGTTGCAGCTGTTTCTTGCAATTATTTTTAATAATTCCAGCCTTGGATGGGGTTGAATCTTTGAGATCGCTGAAATTACCTGAAGAGCTGGTGGTGCTCTTACAACTGTGGGACATTGCTTCTAGGCAGGACCAACCTGCACAGAGAGCAGGACCCTTCCCACCAGGGCTCAGCCCTGGGGCATGGGATGTTCCCCTGCAGCAGGACAGACAGACAGACAGACAGGCTACTGAACCAGGGCTGCTCTTAAAGAAATCCCTGAGTTTTAACATTTCCTTCCTGGGAGCAAACCTGTTTTTCCTGGCGCTGTGTGTCAGTCAGTTGGTGCAGGAGGTTCAGAGTATGAAGGAGGTGGCTCTGCAGGAGGAGGAGCACCCCATTTCTCCTTCATCCATTAGGAACTCTCTGGTCCAGCTCAATGACCTCAGCCATTTTTTTTAGTTCTATCATGGAATTAAACATGAGTCATGTCCTTATTCTCCCCCAAACCCCACCTACCCAGATCCCTGCCAGCCCCAGGTGCCAGTGCTTCCTTCCTTCAGGTCTTTATTTGTTCTCCAATTGCAAACTGCTCCAGTGACACCATGGCACAAAATCAGCATCCCAGGGCAGTCTCTCCTGGGTTCTTCTGGTTGTGCTGGATCCAGGGCTGCCCTCACCTCTCACCCAAAATCCTCCTGCAACTGCTGCTAAAAATAATCCTGTCAATCAAATGGCTGTTGATAGGTGTGAGAAGTGCATCCAAGTGCCATTAGAGCCCAGGTTAATGCCTGGAGATGCACAGGGTGGTGCCTCTCTCTAGCCCAGGATTATGGTGGCACAGCCAGCAGGGTTGTGTCCCCTGTCCCTGCTGGCAGTGGCTGGGCATTGTTATCCCTCCCCTGTGTTGTGGGCTCCAAGCTTGACTTTGGGGCTTGTGGGACATGAAGCTGAGGAGCAGGGTGTTCATTTTAGCACAGTGGCCGTCACGTTTTCTGCCAGTGCATCCTCCTCCACACTGCCTCTGCAGCAGCTGGGGGTGGCAGTGACAGAGGGGACACTTCTCCTGCTGACCCAGGCACCAGGACAACTGTGGCTCTTGGAGAGGCAGAAGAGGAGGGTGCCAGGCAGTAACTCACAGGAGGATGTAGCTTCAGAAGCTCTGTTCCTGCCTTTGGAAGAGCCTGTCTTATTCCCTTACTGTTAACTCCTTACATAACCCATTCCCCCGTTGTTTCCTTTAGAATTAGAGGGTGGGTGATCACCTCAATTTGCTTGATGTGTTCACCTACTCCCACCACCCAGCCATGCCAGCAGCTCCTGCTGCTGCTGGGATCTGGGTCTTGGTGCCCCAGTGCCCAGGGACCGTCTGCAGCTCCCTTGCAGTGAGCCTGGCACTGGCTGCACAGCCTGGCACTGGCTGGTTGGGCAGCCAGAAGGGTGAGTTCTGAGGGAGCACTGCACACAGGGGGGAGGAGGAGCCTCTTTTCCTCCTCAGTGCTTAGGGCAGAATTTTAGTTTGGTTCCTCTGGGCTAAGCTTCAGCAAGCCACCAACCCTGCAGGGTCACACAGGGGAGGGTCACAGCCCCACTGCACTGCTCAGTTCAGGGCTGGTTATGAGGGGCTGGCACAGCACCACTTTATTAGTACCTCAAGTGGCTTGAACAAGTCTGAGCATTTTATCTCCTTCACCCCTTTGTATGGACTCCAAAGGAGCCCAGATTCCCTCCAGATACCTACACAACACTAACCCAAATTTCTAGAACTGCCAAGAGAGCAGAGATGCTCCTGGTGCAGAAGCTGCCCAGCTTGGATCAAGGTCTGTCTCATCCCTGACCACTTAGAACAGCTGTGCTAGCCAGCCTGGGGAGGAAACTCAAATCTTTAGGACTTTTTTATTTAATAAGTTATTTATGTATCACTTGCTCTCTAAGTGAAATAGCACTTTTGGCCTCAGACACACACCAAACAGGCTGAGGTAGGGCTGGGAACCCCAAACTCTTGCAGCCTCTCCTTCCTGCTCACCTCTCAGAAACCCCATGCAGCCTTTCACTGCAGAGGGTAGGAAAAAAATCTGTATTTATTTCCCTTTAATTACCAGATCTGATGTAAGCAGACAGGGTGGGGGAATCCTGCCTGTGCAGGGGCCTTTGGAACAGCTCCTGCTCTGGGCCTCAGCCATGGAAAGGCTGCTGGCACTGCCCTGTGAGCAGTGCCCATGGGCTCAGTGGGGCCAGGCCCTGCACGTGGGGGTGGGCAGTTCCTGCAAGCCTGGGGGTACAGGGCACAGGGGAGCCTGAATGCATCAGCTGCCTTCATGCCCTCTGCACAAGGGGGGATGTTCTACCAGCAGGCACAGGGAGTGGGGGCAGCAGCTTGAGATCATGCACTGGACATTGGAGCTGAGAAGTGGCTGCTTTGCTTTCCCAGCAAGTGCACATGCTGCTTTTCTTTGCTGGTCTTATGCTGAAAAGCTGAGATTTATGTACTGTATGAAAAAAAAAAAAACAAAACAAAAAAAAGAAAAAATCCTAATGTTCCAAAATAAATTACAGTATATTTTGTATTTTGTAAAGTAATTAAATTGAAAAAGAATAAAAAGTGAAACTGATGCTGTCTGCTTTTGTACTGATGAAACTGATGAAAATAAAGCAGAGCTTGGCATTGTCTGCAAGCTGTAACTCATTTCTTTCGCCTGCAGCCATGCTGGGTGTCACTCACATACACACAATTTATGAAAGCCAGCAGACATCCCTGAGGCTCTCTGGTGTCCAGGTCCTGTCTCTGGGTGCACTGTACCCCTACAGATGGAACCCACCACCATCTCCATCCTCCAGCTATTTTTTGGAAACCACCAAACCTGCCATTTGCTCTTCCTTTAAAATAAGAGGTCAGTGGGATGCTGCTAGTGCCAGATGTAGTTTTACCTGCTCACTGCAGAATGCAGGAGCCCAGGAGTCTGGGCAACCCCCCCAAAGCTCTGCACCCCAGCAGTGGCAGGGGAACAAACTCAGCCTCCTCAGGGACTATTTTAGGGCAGCCACTGTGGGTCCTGAGTCTCAGTCAGCAGTGAGGTTGCACAGCATCACTGTCACATGGTCTGCAAGAAAAAGCTGAACAACCTGTGTGAAGTGTGCAAGAGAAACAGTGTCATCAGACATCACCCTATTACAGTTTTAACCATTTATAGTGGATGTTTAAAGGAACACAGCTCATCTACATAAACTGTAGTCAAGGAAAGCATCTCCTTTTTAGTGTAGTGTAATCCATTGTTTACTCTGGTGATCAAGTGTAAAACATTAATGTAAGAAATTAACTGAGGGATTGTTAGCATGGAATGCAGCCTTAATGCAGAGCACTGCCTCAAGGGTTTAATCCAGTAAAACAAAAACCCAAATAAATCAACATAGACACTGCCACACAACCTCAACACTGCCTGCAACTCCCCACAAAAGCAAATGGCATCTAAAGGTAAGTAAGAGGACTGAGGAGTGGTATCCAGACCCCAAGGACACTGATGCCTTCTCCCATCAGTGTTTTTCTTACCTCACCTGCCCATGCTCACCCCTGTGAGCAGGAGGTGCTGGGGCACTGGAGGGAGATGGGGGGAGATTCCAGCCCCTTGCAAAAAATGCCACAAAAATAGAGTTTTATGAGTTATGATGAAGCACTGTGAAGTAATATTGTTCCAGGAGTATTTTGAATGCCAAAGGCTAATTATTAGTTCTCTGACTCATCTGTTTTTGAAGGATCCTGTAGAGAAGTCTGTTGTAACACAGCAAGTGCCTAAGATAATCTTTGTCTTACAGGGGTTCATGTGTTTTATCCCCAGTGGGGCAGTCAGTCTGCTGACAGATGAGACCAGCCTTGCTGTGAGGGGCTGCAGGGCAGCCCAGGGGCCATGCTGGACTCAGCTCACCAGCAGGGAATTGCCAGGATCCCTTGGGACAGTGGGGTGGGGAGGCCTGAGCTTGCACAGCTACACTTGGGCCTGAACCTCTCCCCCAGCCTTCCTGCAGCTCCTGCAGTCCTCAGCCACTGTGGCAGCCCTGCTGGGCCACTGCAGTGCTTGGAGCTGTTCCTGCACAGGGCTCTGCACCAGGGGACCATCCTGAAGCCCTTCTGGGCTATTTTAAGCCAAACACACCAGCACAGTGCTGATCTGAGGGCAAATCACTTGTGCAATCAATGCCAAATCAAGTAGGTTATTCTAGTTCTAATTTGAGCTGCTCCCCATGTGCATCCTTGGCCCCTACACTCCCTCACTGCAGGTATATTTAGGGATGCTGGTATATTTTGGGCTGTCTACTTTGCTAGACTTTGAAGGACAAAAGTATGCAAAGTTGCTTTGCAGTTCCCAATGGTAGTGACCTGAAGCTACCCCAGCACAGCTGGGCTCCTGTGTGGCCCTGATCCTGCAGGAGGAGCAAAAGGATCTGCCTTCAGTAGGCAGAGGGATGTGGCAGGGAAGAGGGTGTTTTCATTTTCTGAGCTAACACTGAGCCATCAGCAACAGCAGCTCTCAAAGAGCTGGATTTTATAAAGGGGGAAAACTGCTGCACAGCAGCAGCCAAAAGAAAGGATCTGTGACAGACAACCATGTAATAATACAAAGGTCAGCAGAGGAGATGAAGGAAGGAGAAAAGTCAGGAGCAGGGCTGAGCCTGGGAAGAAGGGAGATGTGTGAGAAAGGCACTGTTAGACTCCTATTTAGACATCCTAATTCCTCATTACCCTGCTCTACTTCATCGGCAATAAAATCATCTCCCCAACAGGAGTCTGCTGTGCCCGTGATGGTAACAGGTCCCCTGTCCTTGTTCCAACCCACGTTTTCCTTCAGATTCTCTCTCCCTGTCCTGCTGATGGGAGAGGGATGACAGAGCAGGTTGGGGGGCACCTGGCTAAGGTCAAAATATTCTTCCCACACTGTAACCAAAACATGGGTAAGTGCTGGAGCTTGCCAGACTGCCCTCACTGCCTCTAACCTTGTTCTCACCAAGCAACATGTCTGAGAATGCCCACACCCACTATAATGAAGGCACCAACACCCCCACTGCATTAAGCCATATAACACCTCTATTTAGGGCTAAAGACCTCACTGGTATCTCATTAACAAAGGATTTGCAATTTATTGTACAGCAAGAATGAAACACCAGGACTGAACCCAGCTCTTCAGAAGGGCCAGCCCCAAGGTGCACTGGGAAAGAGCTGGGAATGAGAGCAGCTGAGAGCCCAGCACTAACCAGATCACCTCAACAGCAACATCCAAGAAGGGAATTGTTTGTAACACCTTTCTCACCAGTTTTTGTGTTTTCCATGGTTTAATAAGCCTCCTAAAGTTGAAAGGGCAAACCTACTCCCATGAGGCCAACAAGACATGCCTGGGCACTGCAAGTTGCCCAAGGTGTACGTAGAATCAGGTGTAAATTAAAGCCAACCAAATGGGAGTCCAGAGTACTGAAGGTATGCCAGTTTCACAGCAGCTTTCTGTTCTGCCTCAGCCACCCAGCAACACCTGTTACACACAAACATCAACAACAACTCAAGAGATGGGTCTCTATTTCCATGTACTTTGGTTCACCATCCCTATATTTTATGCAAACCCTTTAAAACTTATTTAATCAAGGTAAAGTTTACCAAGTTTTGGTAATGAATTTCATCTAATGAAGTCAATATATGTGGTGTCCCATGGGGCCATGGGTGCAATGCCTGACTACAACACTATAAATCCAGCAGGTATGGAGCTGGCTCAGCTGACAGAAGTGGCTTCCTGTCACATAACTGTGAACCAAAATACTGCAGTTCAAATGCAGACCCAATCAAGGCATGAGCAGATCATGCTCAAGAACATTCCTATTACTACTGATAAAGATTTTATAATCACTTTATTGAAAGCCTACTAGCTTGGATTCCACCAAAATAGTTTGCACACTAGAAGTATCCCACACAGAGAGAAAAGACACAGCTCTGCCTGATGTTTGGAGTGTTTCACAGGAGACAGTTTCCCACACTTGAGAGTGAGATTGGGTAAGTACCTGCTACAAACACTCACTGTTGCATCCCACCTCCATCACCTTACAAAGGCACCAAGGAATGAAGCTCTGCTTCTTACCCTTCAAGATTCCTTCCCCTGCTAGGCCATCCTGAAATCCCCAGCTAACTGCAACTGAGAGCCACACCTCTGAAAACAGAAAGGGTGTAGGGAATCCAAAAACAATCAAAGGCAGTGATGTGTGATCAGCACAAGGACACAAAGGTACCTGAGGAGCAGTGAGCACTGCTCACATCCATGCCTGAGCACTGATTTTGCAGGGCTTTGTTTCCAGCCTCCCTCAAGAAGCTAGATTGGCTGCTGTTACCATCCATCTGTCCTGCTGCAGCACAGAGAGCCTGCTGTCTTATTAAATAGTACTTAGCCCTGAAAAGAGGTTCTCACTCTTTGAATGTGTTCCTTTGGTGTTCAGTCTTTAGCACTAACACAGAAAGCCTTCCACAGCCCAGAGACACATCACTGCCTCCAGGCAAGGGCTGTGCATCCAACTTCTGCACAGGACAGCCTGGGGACAGTGCAGCTGAGGGTGACAGGACAACTATGCTGGGCTTCAACACCTAGCATGACCACTTTCCCACATAACAGTAATTAAAAACCACCCATCTTTTCGCTTGAGAAACAGTTTGGCTCTGCCCAATGCTGACACTCCAGAGCTGGTGACAGGAAATGCCCATATATCAATGTCCTGTGCTGTAGATTTCATCCCATGCCAGTCTTCCTTACAGGAGATGCTCTTCATCTTCAGGCACAGAGGGGCTCACCAGCTTGGGGCTGGGCCTCAGATCCTCTGGGAGCTCATCAGGAAGGAGCCAGAGCACTCCTTGCATTCCCACACTCCTCAGGGAATGTGCTTCCTTCCTGCAGCCAGGCCAGGGCACTCCAGTGATGCAGGGATGATAATGCACCCAAACACTGCTATGGCTGTCTCTGCTCACAGTCACTTGGTTTCATAAAATGAGTTTTTCCTTCCAAGAAGCTTGTCACCAAGTCCCTGCATGGCCCTGGTGCAGTGCTGTGACCCAGCAGCATCCCTAGGTGAAAGACCTGACCATGCTTACCATATGATCAACTCCACAGGCCACATCCACCACCTCACCGGGCACAGTCACCTGGATCAAACACAGCACTGGGTTAGTTATCAAGCTGCTCCTTCACACCTGGTATTTCCTATTTCTCATCCTCCTTCCACTCAACATGCCAGCTAGTTTCACTGGGATTTGTACCAGTGCAAGTGCCAACTAGAAAACACAAAAGAGCAAGATTCAGCACCAGGCAGGCTTGTGCACTGAGCTGTGAAATACTCCTCTCTTTCCTTCTCAGAAGCACATAAAGCTTTGGAAGGAGAAAGAGGAGCAGGCTCACTAGCAGGCAGAGAGGAGACTGGAGCCTCAGCCCATCTGTTCAGCAGCAGAAGCAGCATGACTGAACAGGGCATAATCTAGACATTAGGAAGAGGATCTGCCCAAGCACCACAGGGATTTGCCTCTTCTTTCATCAGCAAGAACTGGAACGAGGCAAAGGCTCAACTCAGCCTAAGGCAGTTTGTGCTTTGATGCTGAGACCAGCTCCTCACTCCTGAAGCTTATTCACTTAAAACTGACTTCAAACTTGAGGAAAGCAGAGTCTAAAAATGCAAGTTTTTCCTCAGAGCCAAGAGACAGGACAGCAGCTAGTTCTAGGGCAGGAGGTACAGACAAGGATCCTGGCACAGTGCCATAGTACTGTCAGACAGAAGCTGGCTGGCTGAGAGCATAACCCCCAATGTCCACATCTGGGGAAATGAATTCAGAAATTCAACCCAGCCACAGCAGTGTGATTTTAGGCAAAAGTTCCAGAGCTGGTCTGGTTTTGTTCATTTTTAAACAAAGAAGAAGGGACTTTTGTTCATTTTTAAACACAGACAGGGACTCCAGGGTGGTCCAGCTGATTGCCTCCCTCATCTCCTACATGGAGACCAGGAGCAGCTGCTAGGCTGAATGCTGAACTCCAGAACCAAAGACTCTTCTACATCCACTGAGTCTGGCTCTCAGAGCCAGCAGGGAGCAAGCAGTGGAACTGGAAGCACTGTGAGACAGCTATGAACACAGCTGAGTAAGGATCTCCTGCATAACCTGACAGTCAGTCCAGTGTCCCACCACCACAGATGGGAAGGAAGCCCACTACTATGTGGACCTGTAGCCACTACAGACCAAAATGTTCACCTAATTTAGGTGAGTAATGATTTGGACAGATGACCAATACTGATGTTTTCTTTGGAGCACATACAAATAGAAGATCAGGTTAAAAGGGGAAGGAAGAGAAAGTAAAGATAGCAAGCAGATGATGGAGGACAGGAAGGAGATAAAAACTGCTCAGATGTGGTGGCACAGCACCAGATGCTGTTTTAGGATTCAAAATCATTACTGGCATAGCAGACTAAAACATTTACTGAATACCTCCATTCCCAGGCTCCACAAGGACCTCTGGAAAACAAAGCACTTCTACAATCATCTTAGCCTTACACTTCTTTCAGAATTACTCAACAAAACCATAGAGCAAATGATGGTCCTTGCCCTCAAGATAACAAAATCTAGACAAAGAACTCTTGGCCTTAATACCACCATCCTTACTCTCCATGGGAAGTACTGGTCTTCCATTCTTCCAGTTCCCAGGCATCCTCTTAGATTCTTCCCCCACACAAACAGTTCTCCTCTGTCTACACCAGAGAAAAAAAAATTGAAAAGAACAGTCATTAAAAAGGAAGAATTCTACTTGTGATGCTGGCAAATGTTGCTACAGTGTTTCTGGGAGTATACAGGGTTATACAGGCAGCATGACAGCTACCAGATTTATTTCAATGTACAATAAATGTACTTGTGTTTGGAGAAAATGATGCCTAATGAGCAGTACAAGGAACAAATTCTGTGTACAAGTCTTTGTTTCCCCCTCTTACACCACCTCTTTGGAATTTTATTTGAAGGAAGAGTGCAGTAGCAGAAATTCCAGGGAATCATTTGTGAAGTGACTAATGTGTGCTGAAAGTTAGTCAGCTGCAGTTGATCTATATCAGCTATCACCAAGCAAACCCAGTAAGCAAGGCAGTGAGATCTGTCCCAAGCCATCACCTGGAGACTGCTTCCTTGACTGTCTAAAGAAGTGATCTGCTAATGAGAACTAGGGAAAGGCAAAAATTGGTATTCAACAAAGCTGAAGAGCTTTGAGCTCCTCAGGAAAACACGCAGATCTCAGAAGTGTTTGGATCAGCTTCACAGCAGAAACAACCAAAACATAATCTATAACATAATTTTTATGTATGATTAACAATTTAATCAGAAGTCTCTTTCTAACTCTTTCTGAATACCAAGGGGAGCCCACTTACAAGCACCCTACAAACAAACTGACAGTGTCACATATTCTAATTGTCCCTAAGGACTCAGCCCTGGCATTTTTTCCTGCTGCCAGCTGGATCTCTGAAACTGCTGCCTGATATTAAATGACTTTCAAATTTCAAACCCATCAAAGGCTGAGAACCCACACAGGGTGCACAGAGCACAGTATCATAACCTTTGCATATTAAATGCCTGGGTCTGCCCACCTCAGACTGCTAACTCAGTTGGCCAGAAATGCCAAGAAACTCTGATATTTAGCTTCATTTAGACTCAGTTTTACTTTGTTCATTCATCACATTAATTTTCTAAACTGCTAAAGTGCAGCAGACTGACTCATTCTATACAGGAAAATGAAAAAAATCTGCTGGATTTTGTGTATGAGAAAAGATTTTGTGTTAAGATAAATACCACTTTCTTAATTAAAGCATAAGTTAGCACAAAACATATGCCAGGAACCATCCTGACACCTGTAAATGTGCTGTCTGGCTCCCTGCTGCTGCACTCCAGTGTGCCTTCAGTTTCAAGAAGGATGGGTACATTTTTTGGGGTGTGGGGTTTTTTTTTGTTATTTTGGATTTGTTCTGGTTTTGGTTTTTGGCTTGGTTTGTTTTTGCTTTTTTTCTCTTCTGCCAATAACACAGCAACATGACCTCTCCATGAGAGCAGGATGAGAAACTTACTTGTAAGGGCTGCAAACTGGCTGAGCCCACAGCGAACATGAGCAACACGGGTGTCTGGGCTGAAGTCTGACCAGCCAAAAAGGCTGGGTGGGATCATCTCTGGCTCTGCTGTCTCTATTAGGTTTGGTCCTTTCCCAAGAATTCCATAGCCCCAGACAAAAACATTTCCTTCTTCTGTATTACAAGAAGAACACATTCTGTAAGAAAGTCTGTGCTTGTGAAATTCATGCCACAACCAAAAGTTCATCACAACCAAGGGGATATTTTCCTTTCTTCCAACTCAGTCTAACAGTTTTTGATTATTTAAAATCTGTAAATAATGCATTCCCATCCAAATGCCTCAATTTTTTCCTAAGCTATGCATGCAAATCAAGCCCCCCCAGGCAGAACTTTCATGAGGAAATAGTGCCAACACAAGAGTGAGTGAGCTGGATAAAATACTACTGACTGATGGGACAAAGACTGAGAGTTTATTATCATGGCTTTCTTCTCTGATGAAGCTGTGGGCACTGACAGACATGCCCAAACCAGCAACTGGATGTCACTCTGCCTGGCATTCTGCCTTAAGCTGGATGCCTGGGAAAGGCAACAGTTGCACAGCATAAAAAAGAGTAAATTTCTATGTCATCTAGCTCTGGTCCTTCATATTAGAAGCTCTAGTCATCACAAAACCCCCATTATAAATATGAACATCTTCATGGAGATAATCCTTCAAGAAATTAATTCAATCCCCTCCCTCACTTCATCATGCAGCAACCCTGCAGCTATGCTCCCCAGACACTGACAGTCCAAAGAACAGTCACTAAGGACCTGCTGCAGTTTCACTGCTCTCAGAACTCTCTTCTTTCCATCCTAGTCCATTATTTATAAGCATGTCAGATTCACATGGAGTCTGAAGGGCTCTACTTTCTCTCAAGTGTTGCCTTACTTCCTCCCTATATCCATACCCATCATAGGCCATACTCAGCATGACCAGCAAGAGACCAGAGGAGCAAAGAGCTGCCACGCTCCTGCTCTAGTCTGCAGAGCACTCACAACAGCACACACTGGAGCAATGCTCTGCACTAGTGAAAACAACTCCTCTGCACATTCTTAAACCTTGTTTCTCAGTCTCCCAGTTCTCCTCACAACATAAAGTATTTCCTGTTTCCAGAAAACAAGATACTTGTTTCATAATGCACTTGATACTTGTTTCATAATGCAGCCTTGCACCAAAGTGAATGATTCTAGAAGTGAACTCACCTGTCAGCACAGCATTGCCAGTCCCTCCACAGGCAGCCTCCTTCACCTTCCCAATCTTGAATGGCAAATGCCTGGGAACATTCACCTGTACAAGATTGCAGAAGAGTTGTTAGAGACAAGGTAAACTACAAACTAGACATACCTTTTAACTTGTTCTCTAGTTTTGGGTAGAGCTTACATACATTGGATCCTGATACAACCTTTATTATAAAGCCTGAATTATAAAATGAGTGCAAGTGCCAAAATTTAAAAAAATCTACATGAAATTCATTAAGGTGAGGACAAGGTGGAAAAAGCTGCCTACTGAAAAGCTTACATGCATGGCAACAAGGCTGAACATGACTAATAACTGCTGCTTATCCCTGGCTTTTAAAGTCAGACACAATGGGGAGGTCAATAGGTGAGCATGTCTTCAAGTCTTCACACTGGATTAGATCACTAAAATTCAGTCTGCAGTGGCATTTTTTAACACAATAGGGAAAAATTACTTAAAGGAAATGCCACTTATTTGGTACAGTCCAACACAACACACATACACAGCTTGACATATGTAAAGAGCAATCTTCAGTTTTATAGCCCTGCCATTCTACACTTTGGACTGCATTTACATTTTAGCTAAGACTTTCATTTTTGGCAAACGTGCCACTCATCCATTTCAGATGCCACAGATCTCCATCACAGACCCAGCCAGGAAAACTGCTACACTGCACAATCTGATTGCTGTCCTCAGGCCATATGGGCCTAAGCATTTAGCCCTACATTAAGGTTACACCAGGAGAGGCACAGGAAACAATGCTTTCTAAAATTTTGGTAAAGCTATTCTAATACAATTGTCTGCTTTTAGCCTTCCACCAAGAGTAACTTAAGTATTAATTACTTGACTCCATTTCCTAAAGTAGCTGTAACATGAGACCAACAGCCTAATTACTCCAGTAGTGCAATGCCTAGTGTGAAGGCCACTCTACCAATGCACCATATAAGTTTGCTCAAAAAAAACTTTTATCTGTGAGACACTGGAATTTGTTTAGGACTCAGTTCATAAACCCACTAAGGATGGCCATGAAAAATTAACCAGCATACAAGGTTACCTGGAAGGGACTTCCAAGGGCCATCTGGATCAGCACTAAACTCAAAGTAGTATCACTTTTAGCCAGCCAAAAAACTAATTCCTGTTCTGAAATTAGCAAAAGCACTTGAGCTTTTGGGTCTCAATTAGGTGTGAAGCCCATGGGATGGAGAAAGAAAAAGATGGAGTTCTTAGGCTAACAAACAGGGGTGAGGTGACACAAACCTTTGCCTATCAAAGCAGGGAAATACACTGCCCCCTAAAGCTACACAAACACGTCAGACAGGCTGGTTTTGTAAGCTTATGTAAAAACAGCCTGCTAGTGGTGTTTGTATCTGCTGTCAAAAGAATCCAGAACAGGGAAAAACATGTAATTTTTAACTCTGTGCCCAGCAGCTCAACTGAAACACATAAAAACACACCCTCAGGTCAACTGACCTGTGTGGTTTCTGTCACAGAAGCCAACTGCAAGTACTCTGAATTTCCCCAACCAAAGACATCGCCTTCATCTGAAACAGCCAGACAACAGTCCCCATAGGAAGAGACCTGGATAATGTTTACTCCAGCAATGTCACCATGCAGCTTAGTAGGAACACTGGTGATGTTATAGTGTCCAAGACCTGAAATGAAAAAAAGTAGAGATTATGAAGAATTTTTTTCCAGACACACTTGTAATGTCTGCATAGGACTATTTTTGTCATGCTATAACAAAATCACCCTTCCTCTGAAATTAATCTTTCTGTCCATACTGCTTACTGTACACCAGCTGCAGCAGACAAGCAGCCACAAACAGCACTTCCCCTAGCCAAAGCCACCTCTCTGGAGTACACAACAACTTTATACAATCACACCCTGAAAAGTCTCATATCTCTTGTCTGCATAGACCAAAGTGTTTGAAGAACAATAACCAAGCCAGGCAGATATCCCAAAAGGGATGAAGCTACACAAACTGCTGCATCCTGTCTTCTGCAAGGAGAGCCCTGAGTGACAGCACTCTGCAATCAGTTAGACAACAGCAGGGAAAATAGCAAAAGAGGTTGGGAAGCAAACACTTTACAGGACAAAATGCTGCCTGGAAAAGAGACCAGAATGTAGATGACAGCCAAGTCACATTATACTGGCACAGAAGTATCACGGGAAGAACTCAGCTTTGGGAGCAGCAAAACAAACAGTAGGAATGACTGTGAGGAGGAAGTTCTCTGAAGCAAAAGCCACCACAAAAAGAGCCCGCCCAAGGATCTCATGCTAAAACATGCAACAGCTACCAAAGCACTTGTCAGTTCAAAAGAGCAGAACAGACCCCAAGAATCAGGAAGGCAAAGCTGCCACCAAACTGAAGAGCAAAGCTGTCCATGTCACTTCAACATCCTCTCAGAAGCTTTAAACAGTTCATACACTCTCTCCAACTGCATGCTGGGATTGCCAGGGCAGCATCCTAAAGGAACTGGATTGTCTCAGTTTGGCTGCACAAATGTACTGAAAACATCTACACACAACTGGAAACATTAGCAGCCCCTTTCTGTCCACACACGCACAACAAATACACATCACAACTTCTCAATTAGGACAGCTTGCTATTTTCATCAATTCCCTGAAAAGCAAGCTGAGCTGAGTTCCTACCTGTTTGTCCATCAGCTCCCCATCCACATGCATAGACTGAACCTTTCTTGGTTCTAAACAGACTGTGGTCCTGCCCACACACAACCTGCACACCAACAAGAAGTCAGTCAGGAAAGGTTACATGTTCAGACTTGATTTAGTGAAGCATTACTGACAGACAAATTGAGCAATGAACCTCAGTGATGTCCATCAGCTCAGATTTTGACCTTTTCCTCCTGATCACATGGCTCCTAAGTAAGGGAAGGCCAAAAATCACAAGACACAACAGAGAAAACTGAAGAATTTTCTTTATGGGAAGTGATGCTGCAGTTGATTTGTTCTAAGATCCAAAACAAGGAAAGAAAGCTTGATTCAGCAGTACTACACAACAAAAGCAGCAAAGAGTAAATAAGAGCTCTCCCTTCACAGGATGCTAACCACATCATTCTTGATGCCAGCTACAAACTGCTATGGATTCTTTGCCATGTAAGTGCTCAAGGCACACAGCTATTCTCAAATCTGTATTTATGCTGAACTAGCCATCATGTCTGCCACAGGCCTGGCACGAATTAAAGCCAAGGAAAAAGCCATTCAAAAGCAGATATTAAAAATTAAAAGATTAAAGGGATTTAATCAACAAGTTAAGAGAGTGACTACCAATATTAAGCACATAACCACTGTTATCAAAGTACAAACAGGTAACAAGTATTCAATCCCCCTAAAAAATTAAAACCATGAAAAGGCCAAACAGAAGTTTTACAAGCCTAATTCAAAACAGTTTTAGGATGAACCACAGCACAGTCTCATCAGGTGGGTGCAAGTGAATGACCTGGGAACAGGAGCAATATTTGTCCCTATATGGCTACAGGGGCACAGACATACCAACAAACTGCTCCTGTGCCTGGGAATACTGCAGCCATGGCAGGTGTTTCTGCTGCCTGCAGTCCCTTGTTCTCCAAGGAACCTGACGTAGAGAAATGCTGGCTGGTCTAAGTGGATGGTTTCACAGCTCATTTTTGAAAAGGCAAAGACTAAATTTGAACTCCTAAGCAATATAAAGTGACAAAAGGGGAAAAGAAATCACAACAGGAAGAGAGTAATAGTGGAGAGCTCAGAAGTAGACACAGTACTCTGAGTGTGGCTGAGGAGAAAAGAAAAATCATCTTGACCTGCAGGTAACACTCCTCCTAATGCAGGCCAGGGTATCCTTAGCCTTCTCTACAGCAAAGCACATTGCTGAGTCATGGTCAGCCTGGAGTACCCTAGGGCCTTTTCCACACAGCTGCCTCCCTGACAGTCACCCCTAGCACATGGTGGTGTCTGAAATTGCTCTTCACCAGCAACAGGACTTGGCCATTTCCACTGATGAACTTGATGAGGTTCATGTAGGCCTGTTTCTCCAGCCTCTGGATGGCAGCACCAGCCTCTGGTTTATCAGCCACTCCTCAGAGTTTTATGTCATCTGCTATCTGCTGAGGGAACACTCTGTGATCCAGATCATTAGTGAAAATGTAAACAGGATTGGACCCCAGATCCCTGGGGTACCCCACTTGTTACTGGCTTCAAGTCAGCTTCAAGCCAACAACTGCCATCCTCTGAGCCTGGTTCAGCTGGTTCCCAATCCATTTTCAGGACTGAGCTCTCACCTGGACAACTCTGCTGTCAAATTCCTTCAGCTGATGAATGAGATGGCTTCCACTGGACACCAAACAACCACCAAGAAGAGAAAAGGCAACACAGAGGATTTCAGAAGACTGCAAAAAAACACAAAGGGAAACCTGCCTCTACTGAAAGCCATTTTATTACAAATAGAGAAATTTGTTTGCAATGTAGTATCACTGCAAAATACCTGCACGAGGAAGGAACATAATTCTGTATTCTCTTCTTTAAGATGTTAAGAACTGTCATTTTTTAAATATAAGATCTTGTGACTGGGGATAGGGGCAACCCTCAAAGACAGTCCCTAGTCTAGAATGAGCAGAGACACTACATAATACTGCAGTACCCACAGAAACACTACACTTAGCCAGAGATAATCCACATATCCCAGAGCACAGTGCAGTGCTAACATCCCTGTCATTTTTTCACAATACAGGAATTATCAACAATTCAATGACTGACTTCCAATATCAAGACTAACAAAAGCTACCTAATTACAGCTATTTTCTCAAACTTTACAGACCAAGTGTTATGGATCACAGACAGCAATTTTTGGTCGTACTAGGGAATCAGAAACTCAACATATTGCCACTATTCACTTACTCTATCATACAGAGCACTTTGAGCCTATGCTTTGGTGAGACCCACAAAAACCCAATGAAGGAAAAGCACTACAGACTCAGAGGCAGTTACAGCAGAGACTTAACAAGAGGATGCCTCTTTCATAATTAAATGGCACTTCCAACATCCTCCAGAACAGCACATGTACTCTGAGCAGCTAAAGGGAGAAAGCCCAATTACTAACACCAATTACCTCAAGCAATTTATGAAGGCTGGGTTCTCCCACTATGCCCTGCAAGGATTCAAAGTCAGGCTGTTTGTATGATGCAGGACAAAAGCCTGCTCTCAGACTCCCTAATCTCAACTGGCATGCTTATAATACCAGACCTTTTCCACCTTCAGGCTTTTCTGAAGGGTTGTTTTCATGCAATTATGAAATAATTATATGAATAATTATATGAAATAATTATATATTATATTATTATGAAATAATATAATAACAATAAGAAAGTTCAGGATCTTTGAATTCTCACCTGTAAATTTCATCTTCAACAACCTTCCGGCCACACTGTCCATAAGAATTGTTTCCCATTGTGAAAACTGAAAAACAATTATGAAACACACTCGTTTTAGTACTGCCTCTTTTCAGGTCCTTGAAATATTTTCAGGCACTTCTAAGTCTGAAAGGGGGAGCACAGCAATGTAAAAATTGACATAAGCTTTTTTCAAAGTCCATTTGAATGAAAGTGACTGAATCAATTCTCACCAACAACACCTGGCAGTATTGTTGCAGGCACAGCAGCAGTACCTGGAGCCTGCTGTCTGTCACAGTGGGGAACTGCCTAGTTCATCCTGCCACTGTCAAAGACACTCAAAAACAGATCAGCTTTCCCACAGGAGTGGGCATCAACAAAACAACCAGCTCACCCACTAAGAAGCTGCACTGGATCACTTGGTGCAGTACTGAAGCCGCTGCACCAGAGAGCTCCCAGAGATGTGGAGAGACAATTCACAAACAGGATCTTCTCCATAAAGGACTATTAATTAATTAATGGCTTTTATAAACATAGCACTCTGGGGTTAAATGGGAAGTAACAAAGGAGCACTGGCACAGTCACCCCATTCTGCATTCAAAAACACATCAGAGTGAACCAGACTAACAGGCTGCACTCAGCCAGGCCTGGGGCTAGAGAAACAAACCTTGAAGTAAAAAGCTCCCAACACATTTACAGCTTGAGCCAAGTGAAGCTCAGGGCTTTCCCTCATAGAAGCAATCCCACAAAGGCCAGCAGCTGGCTGCACCCACTTTTACAGTGCAAGCAGCCCTCCTGGGTTATAGTTCTAAAGGACAGAAGACAATTTTTTTCAAGGTTTTAATAAAAGCATAGCCAGGCACCCACAGACATCACAAGGACAAGCAACGTTGTACCTCCTTCACTATCTGTCAGGACCAGGGAATGGGCTCTCCCACAGGACACTTGCAAGACTCGAGTTTGCTGTGGTTTCTCCAGTGGTAATGGAATTGGAGATGGTTCCAAGACATATTCATAGCCCTTAGCTTAAGGAAAAGAGAACAGTTTTAAGTCAGTAGATTCCACAAAGTAAATTCAACATATATTTGCTGATCCTACTGTACATTTACACACTCACTTCTACTTTGTAATAAAAGCAGATACATTTTAGAAAGCCAAGACACTAACCAAAGGGGCTGACAGGGATTTATCACAGAGGGAAGGAGAAGGTAAAAGCTATGGGGATAGCTGAAGCCAATCACTGCCTAAACAAAAGTCCACCATAACGAGAGGGTGAATGTTATTAAGGCTTCAGGCACCCGAATTCAAACTGACGTTTTCACCCACATGATCAACCACTTCAGTGAATACAGTTGCATTACTAGAGCTTAATACCATGCTCAAACATTCTGTGCAGCTGGGGACATTGCAAGCAAGGTACAAGAGCAACAATCACAAAAATGTATCAGGAAAGGTGAACAAAAAAATCTTAAAGAAAAGCAGATTACAGGCACTTTCAGAAATAAGGAATGTAAGAAAGACTAGCTAGGCTAAGTCCATAGGGAATAAGACATCCAATGTTTATGAAAAATGACATGCTGTACTTTAAAAAGATTTAGCAACTTGAAGAACACATAATCAGCTACAGTCAACTGGGGGAGGGTGGGGGAAAGAACAACAAACCCTAAATCAATACTAGGGAAAAAGTTAAGAGAAGATAAAAATATCGAAGTTACTGTAATAAGTGAAATCAAATCCTGGAGGATCCAAAGCAATATTGCACACATGCAGCAATGCTGTACTGGTTCTCAATAAAAACTAAAAAAAATAACAGCAACAACAAAACCAACCAATCAAACAAAAAACAACAACAACAAAAAAACACCTAAGAAAAAAAAATTAAAAAAATCTACACAAGGTCTTTTGTAGTAAGACCCTCCTGGATGTGAGGACAGGCAGCACAACAGGCAGCTTGCCAATGGTGGGCATCTGCCATGCAATAGAGCAGGAACCTAAAGATAACCAACTCTCTGTCTAGAAACACCTGGAAGTCATAAAGAAAAATAACCTATTCCTCTCTGTTCTCTCCAGCAGAAAGACACATGCTACTGGGATATGCAGTAACCATCACTGTTAGCTGAGGGGATTTGGAGAAAAGAGACAGTGAAGTGCCTGAGGAACGGGGGTGAGTGTGAAATATTAGTAGGTTAGATGTAACCATCTCAAAGTCAGAAGGCTGTAAATTCCCTTGGAAATGAAGCATCTACAGCAACACAGTGTTGGAAGCAGCAGGCACCACAGTCAGTCTGTAAAACAGCAATGAGCAACACATCCCAAAGGAAAGCTTGCCTGGTGGGACATTAAACATGGAGCAGTAGCAATCCCACTGATCTTCACATTACCAACCGCTCTTGCCAAACACACTCTCTTACTTAGCAGGGCTTGAATTGCAAAACTATTTAACCTACTTCTGGATTCTCTGACAAAAATAATTTCCAGGTCAAATGAAAAACAAGGTAATTGCAAGATACTCCCAAGATATCAGCACACACATAAGACCCAGCAAGAGCTGAAACCTTTAAAAGCAGAAGTGAGCAGAAGCTCCTGCAGACCCTGCATTTTGCAGCTGCTGTTTAAGCACACACTTGCTGTGTGTACCCACTCTTACAGAACCACCCAGTGTGCCACCACAAAGCAGCACCATTGCAAACCTCAACATGCTGCAATTTTCTTTTGCTTCTCCACCAAGTTTAATCTTCTGCCCATATCAGACACACCCGACCATGATGGATTACACTCTTTTACATCATAATGACAAAAACTGCTTTTATTGTGACTTCCCTCAACTGTTTATGGAGGAATGTCTATGCAGTCAGCCATTCTAGAGGAAAGTTTGGGTTTTTCCTGTCTTCAGTGGTAGGTGGCAATGTTCTGCACAGAAATCACCTTTTTAAATAAGTTTGAGAGCTTGGTATAAAACAAAATGACTGAAAAACATGGTTTTCCTTCAAAATGCAACCTATTAAAATAATTTTAAAACAAACCCTGCAGCTTCACAAAACCCTCACAGACTGTATAAAAAAACTCTAACTGGGGAGGGAAGGAGGACTAAAGGACTTCAGTTTATAATTGCAAAGGCAACAGAAGTGAGCAAACCATCTGACAAAATGATTTTATTAACTATAGTCTGCCTACTATCAAACTATAGATTCAAAGCCACAAATTAACCAACATCACACTCTGTAGAATAAACAGCTATATTCCTATCCAGATGAAACTAATTGAGTGCAGTGTACAGAACAGAGGCAAGTTGACCAATTACAAAGCACACAAAAACACATATAAATTTCAGAAAAAGATCTGTTTAAAAAAATAAAACACAGCCTGGGACTGCATCAAAGCCTCCTGATGTTTTTCACAGTTCCAAACACATGGAGATTCCTGTACCACAGACATACTGCAGTGTCACCCTGTAAGTCTTTAAAACACTTAAATCCTTACTTTGATCTCTTCTGCTTCTCTGGAATCCAAGCTGGGAATCTTTGTTGAGCCCCATGCCCCACAATTTGGTGATGTCTCTGGTGTTAGAAGCCAGCAGTGTGAATCCATAACCACAGGCAGCAGAGGATATCTTTGAAGACAGACAAAACCCAAACCATTCAGTTAGAAACTGTGGCTTAGAAAAGCAAGCTTTACTCCATGCTACTTGTTCATTCATTCTTCATTATGCTACATTCACATGCAGCCCAAATTCATGGCATGTATAGTCTTGGAAAAATTATCAGTCTTCTGTGATAAGCACAATGGTGAAAACTCAGGTCCAACCATTCTGCCTTAAAAGTTTTGGCTTTGTGTGCATACATCTTTATTTCTGCATTATCTTGGCCCTATTCAACACCACAGAAAGACCTGTTTGCTGACCTGCATCAGCAAATTAAAAAAAAAAGATACGGAGATATTAAGAGAGTAACATGTTTTACTCCTTTGAACAGAAAAAGCCCAGCATAAGAGTCACATGAGGAGCAACTGTGGTCACTTGGTGCTCAGCCTGGAGAAATGGGAGACTGAGATCAGATCTCACTGGGGGCTGCAGCTCCTCCTGAGGGACCAGGGACAGGACCCGAGGGCAGCCGTGCCAGGGGAGGTTTAGACTGGATTTCAGGAGACGTTTCTATCCCCAGAGGGTGGTCGGGCACTGAAGAAGCTCCCCAGGGAATGGCCCAAGGAGGGTTCAGACAATTCTCTCAGGTGCAGGGTGTGACGGTCGGGCTGTCCTGTGCAGGGCCAGGAGTTGGACTTCATGATCCTTCTGAGTCCCTACCAACTCAAGATATTCCATGAACGCTCTGACTTCCTCTGCACTCGAAAGCAGAGCACGAGTGATACACGTAGGCAAAAGAATAACATGATTTTCAACACAAGCTTCCCGTTTGTCAGGTGGGAGCAGCCACTGGAAGAGGCCCCTTTTATGAGGCAAATGCTCTTCACACCCTGGCTCTCTAATGCCTCTCTAATAACAAAATTACAAATACATACTTTCTAAACTATACGCTGCTGGAGTTAAAACAGTCATCACACAAGCAAAACCACTATATTGATAAAAAACACGGCAAAGCCTTTAAACCCGATCCAGTAAGGCCGTTCCCGGCTGTGCTAAGCCCTGAGCAGGCTCCGGAGGCCGGGGAAGACACGTTGGCCCCGCCGGACCGGGCCGGGCCCACCTTGTCCTCGGTCTCCAGGCGGTACGGCGTGGGCTGGATGCGCCGCGGCTTCTTCCAGCCCGCGTCCGGCTTCACGAAGCTGGGGATGCCCAGGGCGCCCGAGTAGCTAAAGCCCCACACGAACACGCGGTCCTTGCGCTTGGCCGCCTTCCCTGCGTACTGGAATACCGGGGCAGCCTCCTCGGCCTCCCGCAGCTGGCGGGTGCTCGGCGGCCCCGCCGGCACGCAGAAACCCCTGTAGAGCAGGCGCCGCACCAGCCCCGCCATTGCCGCCCTCAGGCCGCCGCCATCTTGGCCGCTCTCACTAGCGGGCCCGCGCGGCGTCAGCTCCCTGCGCGCATGCGCGCGGCCGCGGCGAGCGTCTCTTAAAGGGGCCACACCTTCCTCTGAGGGGAGCGTCCGCACTCGCCCGGATCCTGAGGTGCGTTTGAGCCTACAGCCAGGCCTGAGCCTGCAGCCCGGCCCAAAGTCACACCTAAACCTACACCCCGACCTAGGCCTAAATCTAAACACAACCCCCAGACCCCAGTGTGGACTTAAACTCAGCCCCAGACAATCAAAATTCAAACACCCAGGCACAAACCTACAGGTCGACCCAGCGCCATCCCAAAGCCCAAGGCAGCCCCGCCCGGCACAGCGATGGCCGCGCTGGCTGGGCCGGTAACCGAGGGCAGCCGTCCCACCACACTCCGTGTGTGAAAGCCCTGTCTCAACACTGAGCCCTCGCTGTCCTCTCGAAGGAGCCAAGCAGCCGCCTTCCAGGAGGAAGCTGCTGTACTTTTATCCCCCCAGCTAAACCTCCTCACTACCAGCATCTTTTGCAAGAGTCCCTTGCCCAATCTCCACCTGGAGGAACACCTTTCCTGCCGCCATGCCCACACTGCTCCTCAGGGTCTATTGAGTGTCTCTCCTTTATTGATGAAAACCACAAAAATAATTCAAAATACAAAGAGGTAATAGAAGGGCATGTAGAGATGAGGACTTGGTGCTTATAAGGAGCTGGTAGAGCAGGGCTGGTCCCTCCTCAAAGTGCAATCAGGACACCGTGGGCTGGCTGAGGTGGAGGATGAGGATGGGCACTGGGCTGGGCTGATATGGCCGCAGCCTCCCTGGCCTGTGGTGGCTGCCAGAACCACCTGGATGCCTGGTCCAGCTCCGAGCCCTAGCTGCACAGGAGCTGGAGGAGATGAAGCCTTGGGTGGCTGGTGTGGGGGCTCACAGGATCCTCACAGGATCTTCCTCCATGTGCTCTCAGTGCAGCGGTTCAGGATGAGGTCCTTGCTGGGACGGGGAGGAACAGCAGGTTGAGCCTTGGGCTTGTTGTCCTCTGGCTCATTTTTCTCAACTGCAAGTAAAAAAAGATGTTCAGATGGGTTAGAGCTCTGCACCACACACCATCCTCATGAACATTCAGCAGCTTCCTAGGTCATGGCCACCAAAGATCCTGCCTCTCCTGCTGTCCCTGCTGCATGTAGAGGTCTTCCTGTAGGTCATGGTGCCAGGATGTGCCTGCCTGTGCCCAGCTGGAAGCTGTGCTCAGGGAAAGCCTGTCTTTAGGTCTGCATGAGGTCTGCCCATCTTTAGCTCTGGGAAGGTCACGGATACTGCGTGGGGACAAGCAGATCTAAAGGGTATGCCACAGTGACTGCCTCTCTCCTTGTTCATGAAGAGATGCCTTTTACAGGGGCCTGAACTGGTAGGACAAGGGGGAGTGGCTTCACACTGTCAGAGGCCAGGGTTAGATTAAATATTAGGAAAAAATTCTTTTCTGTGAAGGTAGTGGGGCACAGGTTGCCCTAAACAACTGTGGGTACCCTGTGCCTGGAAGTGTTCAAAGCTAGGCTGGTTGAGGCTTGGAGCAACCTGATCAAGTGGAAGCTTTGAATGAATTGGTCTTTAAGGTCCCTTCCTACCAAAACTGAATTCTATAATTCTATGATTCTTCATGCAACACTTCCTTCTAGGGGCTCTGCTGACAGCTAACATACATGGCAATTGCAATGGTAATGGCAGCATGGGGGAGGTTAGGTGCACAAAGGAAAGCACAGGTGCCCTCTGTGGGCTGACCTCCTTCCAGGACCATATTCTGCTCTGTCTGACCTATAGCCAGGGGTAAGAAAACTCCTTGAAAAAACATCTCCCTGCACAGACTTTCCCCATGGGAAAAGGGCAGACGGGCATGGTGTGACCTCAGTGTGCCATCCTGCTCCAGCTGCCAGCACTGGTAGGGGCATGGGTCATGCTGCAGGATTCCAGTTCCATTGAGACTTACTGATGACATTGGCCTTGTTCTGGGAATTTCCCCACATTTTCCGCTGGTTCTGGATGTACTTCTTGCTGTTCCTCCTGTAGGTCTCCTGGCTGATTTGCTTCCGGCCCTGCTTGTGGATGCTCCTCACATTTCGGATGGTGGATCTGCAAGGAGTGAGAAACAAAACATTCAGTTTTCATCCTGGCAGCTCATCACCACACACCTCCTTTCCCCACACTTCCTCCTCTGCTTCACCCCAACCCCAGTTTCTGCTTTTAGGTTCTGCATGGTGGATGCCAGCCATTGAGGGCAGCCATCAGTGAGACACAATCTACAATGTGTTCAGGCAGCTGGATAGTGCTTTACCAGCAAACTCTGAAGGGTGAGCCCTGAGCACAAGTCTGGAAAGTAATGCTAGGGATTGGTGAGGAAGATTGGGTGTAAGGCTGAAAGGATAAGATGGGCATAAGAAAGCCCCAGAAGTGATCTATATCTCTTTGATGAATTAACATACAGCACCTATCCTGGCCACAAAACTCAGTTCCCTGGTGTGGGGCTTGGCATGGCTCCCTGAGGCTCAAGAGTCAGATACAGGTGAATGGAGTATGGGGCATGTGTCAGTGTGCACCCAAATGTGCAGTGTTCAACCCACAGGAGAGAAACTACTGAGAGAAGTGAAAAGCTGAGCAGCCTGAGGCTGCTGCAGGGGAAACCCCAGCACTGGGGACTGTCCCTGGGCAGGCAGACAGGGGCCCCTGCTTTGTCCTCAGTACCATGGCAGGAGTGAGGTGGTTCCTGATGTCCACCCCATGGCATCGTCCTCCTGCTCTTCTCAAAGAAATGTGCCTCTCTGCCTCCAGCCCCTTCCTGCTCTGAGCACATCCCCCATGTCATAGCAAAGCTCTTGTCCATAACAGGTCACCACATTCACAACAGGGCTTGGCCTGGCTGCCACTGCCACAGAGGCAGCAGTCACAATGGTAGGGGGACAAGCCACTGTCCTTGGAACAGGCCACCTCATCTCCCCAAGGCTACCAGCAAACATCTCTGTGGTCAAATAGGTGGATCTGGACCATTTTACACTGTCACACACTTAATCCATGCTCTAGCAAAACTGGATTTGGAGAGATTTTATAGCAGGCCTGACATGTCATCTTGCAGGGAAGAGAGATAGCAGCAAATTCTGCCCTTTTTAGCCATTCTCTTTGCACTGGAATTCATGAGTTATTTGTGCTTTTTATCTTTTTAATCAAAATTAAATCCCTTGCATTAGCTCAAATCCTCCCATTAGATTAGGCCACTTGGCAGCTTCATTTAGTCAAATCTATCCTTGCCTCTGGAAGATTCAGTGCACACACTTAGGAAGTAAGAAAAGGGCCAATTTGAAAATCAAACAAGATTAGCCCAGAAAAGAAACTCTGCAGAAGGACAAGGAGAAATACACCTGATGGGTGGACCTGCTGGAGCAAAGATCTTGGAGCCCTGCATCAGCAGTGCCTGTGGTAGCTGGGGAGCACAGAGCTGATGGGAGGACAGCCCTGCTGTGTCTGTGCCCTGCTTACATTTCTCCAGGCAGTTCCTCACTGACAGGGCAAGCAGGTGACACCACAACACCCTGTCCGGTTTAATTTCATCTCCCTGAAGGAAGAGGGAGATGTTCTTCTGCCCTCTACACAGAGCTTCTCCTACCTCCGTGGAGGAGCACCCCGGTTCCTCAGCTCACTCTTCGCAGAAGTGTTCACCTCCCCAGCTTTCTGCAGGTACATGGAGGGGTAATAACCTGTGATTTCATCCTTCCTGCAGTGCAACACAAAGCAACATCACTTGCAGTCATGGCTCTGCAGCCACCTCCTCATTCCAGGAGAGAGATTGGATCATTCTTGTGGGTGGTCACAGAGTCCCAGAATGGTTTGGTGAAGGGACCTTAAAGGACCTCATTCCAACCCCCTGCCACAGGCAGGGACACACCTTCCCCTAGAATAGGGTATTCCAAGCCCCATCCAACCTGGCCTTGAACTCTACCAATTCAGGACATCCCATGAGTCATGGTTCAGGCCTGTCCCTTGCTGCTGTCATGTTACCTCAAATGTTCCTTGCAGCTGGGATGAAAGTTGAGGTTTTGCAAAGCAAAATGTGCCAGAACAATTAGAGGCAAAATAACAGATACATGTTGTTTTTCCATCTGCCTCCTTCTTGGATATTTCTGAAGCCCTCAGGAGAGGAATTTCCAGCTGAAACGTTTAATATTTGGCACAGAACAGACTCTGAGAAGCAGCTCTGCAAAAGGAAGTGCTGAGCAGCGGCACCAAAGACACCAAGGCTTTCAGAGCCCTGATGTGGAGCACCATGGATGTCCACTCCCTCTGCCTGAGTGCTGCTCGCCTGAGCTGTTCATGGCATCTCTCACCTGATGACCCACCAGCCATCAAGGAGCTTGTGGATGACTTCAATGGTATCACCCTCCTTGAGGGTCAGCTCATCCTCTTCCACAGCAGTGTAGCTTTTCTGGACCACGTACGCTTCACCTACACACAAAATGGGGATGGTGGATCATGTGCTAACACCTCAGGGATGGGGCTGAATCCTCCCAGCCACTGAGGAGGCACCAGAGCATTAGGAGGCACCCTACATTTTAGGCAAGACTCAGGTGCTTGAGGTTTGCTTTCAGAATTCTTGTCATTGCCCATGGCTCATCCCAGCCTCTTCACCATCTCTCCGGAAGAAAACTTTTGGGTGCTAGCAGAGGAAGCACTCCTATCTCTGCTCGAAAGTGTGCTCAGAATTCAGGTGGTGAAATAAGGCAGAAGGAAGTGTTGTGCTAATAGAGCCTTTTCCAGTGTTATGAAACCCTCAAAGCTGAAGCCTGTTGAGCAATTGGCACAAGTCTGCAAGATCCTTTCTCTGCTCCACGTGATAAAGCCCTGCTGTCATGGCAGGGCAGTGCAGAGGGCAGGGAGCAGGGCCAGGCCCTGATAAGGACAGCACAGAGGCAAAGCACTGTGAATGCCTGTGCCTGATTTGGATGCTGCACCATGCTGTTCTGCTAACCCAGCACCTCAGCCTTCACCCAGCCAGCTCAGCATGGCCAGTGGGTAAAGATCAGCCAAACCACAAATCTATTGCTGACTTGCAGGTCATGAGAAGCTCCCAAGGTTGACACTGAGGCACCAAGCCGAGATTTATCCCTCCTGGCAGTTCCTACAGCAGCATCTCCCTGCCCAGTGATCCTGCTCAGTCTGAATTGCCCAGCTTTGCACCCATCACAGTGGAGAGCTGCAGAAGGCTGTGCTCTGACACACACACACATCCTGGTACCCCAACATTTACCTGCATAATTAGGCTCCTGCTCTTCAGACTCATCAGGACCATCCAGTGGCTCCAGATAGGCAGCAGGTACCCAGCCTCGTTTATTCTTCAGTTGACAAAACCACCAGCCTGCAAAGAAATCAACCATGGGCAAGAGCAGAGTGTTGTGGGGACTGGCACCAGGTCTGTCCTGGCCAGGGCAGGTGCAGGCATCTCCGTGTCATGGACCAAATGGACAGTGCTGGGGCCAATCTCTGTTGACATGGTGCAACCAGAGAAGTTGACCACTTCATCCTGATCCTGCTGGGCAGGAAGCCTCACAGGCTGAGGTATGGCTAGGATGTTGCACAGTTTTCTAGAACTGCCGCCCACCCTCAGCCTTCACTGCCATAGCTAGCTCACATGCTGTGTTTGTATACAAGATGCAAGGGCAGTACTCATTCCTGCTGAAATTGTGGCAGGGAGTGGGCTGGCCCTCAGGGGCTCTCCAGGGGGATGGACACATACCATTCTCACTCTTCTCCACAACATCCACCATGTCCCCAGCCTTGAGAGCCATCTCAGATGTGGAGCCCTTCTCATAGTCAGCAATGGCTCGGTATGTTTGCAGGACAATGGGGCCCGTGATGTCTGCATGAGATAAGTGACAGATGTTCCCTCCAGCCCCCAACCCAGAAACACCCACACCAGGCAGGCCAAAAACAGCCCCAGGACAGCCCAAAGTGCCCTCCCAGCCTCTTTCAGCCCCAAACCAAATGGATTTCAGGACAATGACTCATTCCCCCTGAGGATTTCGCTTCCCCACTGCTGCAGCTCTGGCACAGTGGCCATGCTTTTGGGGAGGGTATCTGCCATGGAATGACAACCTCTCTCCCCAGCAGGCTGTGCTGCTGCTGAGACAGCCACTTGCAGCCCTCTAAGGCCTCTTACCAGTGGGGTTTTTCTTGGAATCCTTTGTCAGGAGGAAGACTTCAGGCTTCTTAATCCTAGACAGGTCAGAGCAAAGGCAGCTCAGTGCCAACCAGCCCTTTCCATCAGCACCCTCCCTGCAGCACCCATACTGCCAGCATCCAAGGCCAGGAATGCAGGATTTCCCTCAAAATAGCAGGCAGCTGGACTCACTGGCTGTCTGTGACAGGGTTCATGTCATCATGACGGACTTTGAAGAAGTTGACCACATGCAGGCACCGGGAGATCTTGTGGGGCAGGTTCACCAGTGTGTAGCAGTACTCAGCCAGTGTGCCCTGCCTGTTCTCAGTTGAGCGCTGCCCGTCAAACCACTTTGGGGCTGGGAGAGAGGAAAAAGGGCTCAGAAAAAGCAGACAGAATGCCTTGTTTTTAATACTTTCCCAAGCACACTGCTCTGAATCATTAATTTTGCCCAGCAAAAAAGTGGGTCTGGCCCCAAGGTGCTGCATGACTGCAATGTGCCAATAAGGTGAAGCTTTGTGGGGACACAGCTCTTGCAAGCCCAGCAATGATCCTGTTTGACCCTGTTTCAGTTTTAGGGTAACTCCTACATGTGTGTTCAGACCAAGCCTAACTGCTGGGCCAGAAATACAGCATATGTACCAGGGTACCAAGAGGGGCTCAGGGGACCAGCCTGCAGTCAGAGGAGATGTTTATCCTCCCACCCATCTGCTTATGGTGTTCTTGACTCCAGAGCTCTAAAATACTGCTGGCAATCCTAACCCTGAGCATGATGAGAGTTGAACCACATGATGGGAGATACTTCTGGGTGGTCAGTGGCACCTCATGCCCCCCCAGCAGTCTGACACCTGTCTGGTCCCCAGTGCTCTCAGTTCCCCAAATGGAATAAGGATGCTTTGAACAGCTCCAGCATGGTGGGGGGCAGCTTGTTGGAAGAGGCCCAGCATGGTGGTTGGTGTTAGTCCAGCTGCAATGGAGCCCCCCCCAGACTGGCACCCACACTGCTACATAGTGCAGGCTTATTCCTCCTCCAGAGATGTTGACCACAACTGCAGCTCTTTTTCAGACTCCCTTCTGCTTCCTTTAAAGCAGGAAATTAAATAAAATGGGGAAGTTTTCTGGCATGCACCTTGCTTCGAGAAAAAGTGTCAGCTGTTTGGATCAGGAGTTCATTCTCTGTCATTGAAGACATATTGCATTATTTCCTCTTACAAAGTATCTGTGTTGCCCCAAGGGCATTAAGCCAACACCAGTGATGGTGTCACCAACAGAGGGCTCAGCTCCACTCAGTTCAGCCTCCCCAAAGCCAGACACCTTTCACCAGCCAGGAGTCATAGGGGTCACAGCTGATTCTTCTGGATGTGCCTCTGGGCTGCCTTCAGAGAGCAAGGACAGGGTCTATAGGGCTGCTGAGTGTTGGGAAGAACCACTGCCACTGCTCAGATCTTTCTGAGGTTTTGATTTCAAGCCTGGTGCACAGGAAATACTGCACCACCCACCTGAGAGGCAGCGAGCACAGCTCAACCCACCAGGGAATTTCCCAGCTAGCTGCAATTTCTATTCACCCCCCAGCCACGGTGCTTGCCCCTCACCTGGCAAGTGCGGGATGATCCGGTTCTCTATGTTGATGTCCCCGGATTCAATGGGGAACATCTCCTTCAGCGCTTTCTGCAGAGCAGAGCCAGGCACAACAGTGAGGATGGCACCAGGGGAACATGCTGTGACACCCACTCCTCTGCCCCTAGCTTGACTCCTTTCCTGGTGCTCACCCTGCTGCCACTAGCATGTCTTGGCTGGATCCCACACCTCGGCACTCAGTGCCCAGGGACACAGAGCCAATGGCTCCCACCTTCAAAAGAGATTAAAGAACTGTACCCAGGAGCTCTTTTGAACTTTGAGGTTTGCTTTGAGGCAGTTTCAGATGGCATTCACCCTCGTTTTTGCCCACCCCGAGCCCATGTGTCCTGGGAGGACTCACGTGGAACTCATATATCTCAGTAAAGCGGCGGTAGACGACCTTTTCAGAGAGGTCATTCCACTTCACCAGGAACATGTAGACCTGAGGAACAAAGTAGAGGCTGCAGTTTTGCAGGCAAGTGGGACACCACTCCCCACTGTGCCCGGGGAGCCCTGGGGATGGTCCAGTTTCAGATTAAGTTGAATGTTTTCCTTCTATCACCCCAGTGCAAGTAGCTCTGCCTTGCCAGCAAATAAACTGGGCACTAGGGGAGTTGGAATGGATGGAGAGAACCTGGAGGTGGGTGGGAAACAAAGAGGAAAAAGCCCTTTCCATGACTGCAAAGTAGCCAATGGTTTGCAAAGGAGGTGCCTGAAGTCTTGTTCAGGACAGTTTAGTGTCTGTCTACCTGCAGCTCATGTTATCAGCCACGACCCCCTTAGAAGGAAGTATTTGGGCTCTCAGTCACATTTACCTAAGAAAATTTGTAAAAACCCTGACCAGTCCTCAGTCCTCACATGGCGGAATGCTCCAGAGTACTCACATAGTGCTGGCTGGGGAAAAACCTTTTCTCGTAGCCCAGCAGTTCGATGTGCCGGATGAAGGCGTCCCCCATTGCTGCTCCTGCCCGAGGGCTCTACTCCGGGCCCTGCTCCTGCCTGTCTGGGTGCTATGCCCTCCCCCTGCCCTCGCTCAGCTCTGTCTTCCCTCCCCTCTGCCCTCGCTCAGCTCTGCTCCGTGTTACAGCCCTGGGGAAGCGGAACTGTCGCTGCAATCGCACCCGTAATTGTTCACTCGCTGTGGTTTGTACCGAGCCGGTGTTTCCCAGCCCAGCTCTTCCAGTAGCTCCAGGGCTGGGGAGGAGGTGAGCTGGGAGGCCTCAGGGATGACCTGGAGGGACCTCTGGAATCAGGGGGCAGTGAAGTGCTGAGGGCCGGGCTGGCTGCCCTGGTATCTAAAGGACTCCTCTGACTGCTGATGCTGCCCCATGATGGCACAGGGTACTGCAGCAGAGGGTCAGGGACAGGTGCCTTGGATATGACAGCCATCACCCTCTCTATCAGAGCTGGAACACCTGAATGAAGCATGTGATGCACTCCCTGAGCCCCAGGAATGGCAGTACTGTCTGTGTGTGTGGGAATGGCAGGTGGGGAACCTGGGGCACAGCACAGCCAGGATGGGCAGCCACGGGCTCAGTGTGCAAGGGGAGGCCCTTGCAGTCCCCTTTCCTCTCAGTCACTTACAGCTTCTTCAAAATCTGCCATCAAAAGGTTCCCTTGAGGAGCCCCCGAGGACCGAAGCCAGTGCCAGCCCTGCTTTCCACCTTACCTGGGCACAGGGATGAATGGAACGGGACCCAGGCACAGGGAAACGCCAGAGTGGGCTGGAGACAGACCCCTGTGTCCAGCTGGGAGAGCAGGAGAGTCCCCTGCTAAACTGTTCTGAAATGCCAGTGCACCAGCTGCATTCATGTCCTCCTCCTTCTCCATCCTCAGCCCTGAGCAGACAGACCTCAAAGGATGTGAGAGCTGCAGGGATCAATTCCACACTCCTTGCAAGCAAAGGTGTACCCAGGAGTGCTTTTGTCCCCACCAAGGGCACCCTCAATTACAGTGGCACCAGAGGTGGGCAGTCACCTTACAGAGCCAGGCCCTGCTCTCACAGGATCCTTGGAGGAGCCCAGCTCCAGCCAGCTGTGAACACTCAGCTCCATCCCCTCTGGAAACCTGTGCCCCAGTGCAGCCAATGTCCCCAGCAGGCCAGCTCACACCAGGAGCTGGGTGTTAGAGCAAACCCAGCCACACTCAGCCAGAGCAGAGATCCTCAGGCAGAGGCAGCAGCCCCAAACCACAACAGAGCTGACAGGGGCTCTCCCCACTGACCAGCAGCAGCAAGCCCTGGCACAGGACCAGCCCAATGCCCTTGTAGCTTGTAAAGACAAAAGCTTGCTCTGGCCACATTAAAAACATCTAATACTAACTGTAACCCTCCCCTGGAACTTGGCTGTGGTAATTGCAGCTGTGCAATAATGAATGGTCATTTACATTTGGTTTCTTATTATTTTAACAGGGGGACTTCCCTGTATGCAAGGGAAGTCCCTTGCATATTACACAACCACAAATATTAAAAAAGACTCATCCAGGGCTGTTTGGATTCTGCTCTGTTAGTCACCAGATAGCTGCTGCTCATGCAGAACACCATAAACTTGGTCATAACAGTGAATTTCATCATTGCAATTGTTTGTACTAAATTTAAAACTGCATTACAGACAATACATTTCTGGAAACCCCTTAATTCACATGTTCCTTCCTGCTTCCTCATTCCTCATCCTGTGATGTGAGAAATGAGAGGTTTTAGATGCCACTGGCCCTGAAGGATTAGTTCACAGTGAAACACCACCTGTAACTCTATATGAGACACAAATGTCTTACATGTCTAATATGTGTAAAGAAGCAAGATTTTAGAAGAAAATTCTCAGAAGAGGAACATCCCATCCGAACACACCAAGTTCTTTTGGTTTTGCAGAGTCTGGTTTTTGGTAGCAGGGGGAGCTCCAGAGATGCCTTCTGTGAGAGGCTGCTCAAAGCTACCAGATGTCCAGCAGAGCCAATCCCTGATGGCTCTGAAGAGGGACATGCTGCTGGCCAGTGCCCACTGTGTGGACCCCAGTCCTTTCAGCAACACCACTGCAACCACTTTCACTTCATTTTTCTTTCAGCTCCAGCATACAGAGTTTCAGTAGAGCCATTCTGCTGTTACACACTTGACAAAGCAATACCTTGGAAAATAAATAAATACCTTATTTATTTTCCCAGCTCCTTTGCTGTGACACTGCCCTCATTTTGAATGAGCAGTAAGAACTCCACCAGCAACAGACAGCTGGGCAGGCAGCTGTGCTGAAAGTGCCTCCTAAAGAAGGCTGTGAGTAAAGAAGGGATGAACCATCCTGCTTGTTCAGAAGGGGAAGTCAGGCCAGCTGAAACCTGGGGAAAGCTGCATTATGTCATTTCCCCATTCTAAACATGTCCAGAAGCAAGTGTGAAACCTGGTCCTGAACTACTGCTGGAGGTTCAATGGCTCAGCATGTCTGTTCAAACAAGCAGCAGGCAAATGTGGTGGTGGTGGTTATAAGGTGGACAGTGCCCACGTGGCTGGGTTAACAGGTAAGGTACAGCTCATCCCATGGGGCTGGGAATGCTGTCTGCTGAGGCAGGAAGGCAGCATGGCACCACCAGCTCCTACCTGGAGAGAAGGAAGGTAGGACCAGGATGAGCTTTTTCAAAATATCTCAGCATGGAGCTAACCCTGCCTCTGCTGACATCACCAGCACAGGGTCCCAGTATTCAAGGAGGAGCACCAAGATCTGCATGTTGTGAAACACAAGCAGCTGTCCTATAGGGTCTCCCTTATCTCCAGAATGACAGAAATGTGCTGCTCTGAATTTACCTGCTCAATTTCAGGTTGCTCCCATGCAACAGACACTGCACTCAATTGAATTTATGGCTTCAAAATGTTCCTTGAAGATCCAATCACCTCACCCACCCAGAGGTGGACTGCAGTCTCAACAGCAGGACTGGACCTTACTTCTCTGTTGGCAGGACACAACCATGCTGCAGCGTGTTCTACCTGCCTACAGAATTACTGCTAGGACTTGATTTGCTGTAAAAGACATAACTGCATGGACAGTCTTGAAAAACATCAGAAAGATCTTTATTTCTTCATCAGGGAGCATCACTTCCTATTTGTGCATAATGCAGTCATCTCAAATTCATGCTAGTAAAAGAGAAACCTTTGCAAATAATCTGCATTTTTAGAGATTATCATATGACCAGAATTGTACATCTCTTATGGTTTGAAATTTGGGGAAAAAAAAGAAAAAAAAAAAGATGTTTTTACATGTTGTGGTGCATAACCAGGACCACAGGGGACTTAATTTGATTGTTGTATTCACAGAATATTCTGAGTTTTTGACATAATAGGACTTAGAGCAGGTTGTAGCATGTTTCCATAACTAGTTCTAGATGAACAGAAGAGCATCCCCCACAGCCTTCAGCAGAAAAGCTCTCCCACAAGTGCACACAGCTATTGCCTATGGCAGGACTGTAAAACCAAACCCACCCTATGTAAACTGTGTGATACTCTGATATAACATGTATTTATTACTTTGAATTATGAGAACAAACTATGATGAGGTTTCATTTCAGTTGGTTCCTAATCCACACACTGGAATACTGACCCTTTCACAGGATGTCACTTACATGTTTTATGAAAAATCCTTTCCTTAGGATTTTCCCCTCCTGAGAAGCTGAGAGGCCTCAGGAACAAACTGCAAACAATTCTTATCTGCTGCTGTGGAATGCAGCAGGTGGATCTGGGATTGGTCTCATCAGGCTGTTTCCAATTAATGGCCAATCCCAGTCCAGCTGTCCAGACTGTCTCTGTCACAGACAAACCTTTGTTATTCATTCCTTTTCTATTCTTAGCAAGCCTTCTGATTAAATCCTTTCTTCTATTATTGTAATATACTTTTAATATAATATATATCATAAAATAACAAATCAAGCCTTCTGAACATGGAGTCAACTTTCTCATCTCTTCCCTCGTCCTGGGACCCCTGTGAACACCATCACAAGTCTATCTCATTAATGCACAGTAACCATCAAGTGGATCATTTTATCTTTTATTTAGGAAAAACATATGAATTATGATAGATATAACAGGAAAAATTAACTCAAATATACAGATACTGTTGTCCAACGAGACATTAAAGTAATAGCTGAAAATTAACGTAGAGGATTTTTTTCTCCAAAGTAAACAAACTGAACTCTTTGCAGGAATTTTTTCATTACAAAAGTTAAGGATGCATTCAGGTACAGTGAAATTCAGCTTTATTGGAAAATGTATACAGCCTGAGCTATGTCCCTGTTGATTTTAATCCCTGCCATCTCCCCAGCATTGCTGCACCAAGTTTAGTCCTTAAAATATATTCCAAAGTAAACTGGTTCAATCCAAATCTACAGTCGTTATTAGGTCAATTCACAGAACTGCTGAAAAAGTAGACATTTCTATATAACAGTACAAAAGGGTTTGTATAGAAGATACTTCTCTTATACAATTATATTACACAGCTCCAGACAGGTCAAGCAGGCTCTTCTCAGAACAGGCAGCTTCTGACTAGGTAAGAGAAAGAAAAAAAATTAAGTTAATTTCATTGAAGCCTTGTGCCTTTTCACAGCTATGAGCAGATTGTATTCTATTTTCCAGTTCTTTAGGCCTAGATTTGTCACCCTGTTCTTCTAAAGTTCTCCTAAGCCTCTGATTACATTTTTATGATGGAGTTTCTCATGCACTTTTCATGTAAATGATTGGTTTGCATTCCTTTCTGGAGGAGGAGAGAACTGATGGACTGTTGGTTTGACCAGTGTGATTGGAGAGGTGGCAATTTCATCCTCCAATTCAGGGTCACTTTTGGAATTCTATAAATATCCAGGTCCTGAAATAAATGTGTCTTTTTTTGCCCTGGACATCTCAGCATGTAGTGTCATTCATTTTGTGTCAGATTGCGACACAGATTCAACATGCAGAAACTGAATATTGCTCTCAATAAATATGAGATTAAATGTGTGCTCTAGTGGTCTCTTGACAGAACTTAGAACAAATATTTATTTTAGTGTAAATTCACTGGATGGCCTAAAGCATCCAGAACCCTGAACTACTGCAGCATTAAATTGTGCAGCCATTGCTCAGACAACATTTTTGTGACCTTTAATTGACAGGTGAGATGGTTTTTTATTTCTCACTGGCTGCAGTGAATCCCATGACAAATCAAAGTTTTTCCTTCAGTATATTTTGTCCTGCCACATTCAGTTTTATGACAAACACAGACTTCACTGATTTATTAAGAGCCCCACTGCTGTGCCTGTGGAGCTCAGGGCACAGTTGGGATGATGGTTTGGCAGCTCCTGCAGCTTTCCACCACATCATCATTGTCCTGGGCTGTGCTCATGCTGTACCCATGGAGGGCCAAGGCTGTCCCTTGGCTCCAAAAACTCAGATGGTGCCAGGAATAAACCCACAGGCTCCAGGCTCCCCTAGACAATGCTTCATTTAACTTTACACCAATTAAATCAAATGGCTGAACCATCAAATGCTGCATAACAAGGAAGATATTTGGGGTTCAGTATTACCAAAAACACTGAAATGGGAAGAAGTAATACCATTTTCTTTGTATGAAGCACAGAGACTCCAAACCATGTGGGTCAGCAATTTGGATTTGGTGATGTGATAGCATTGCTAACATTGCTCTCCACCACCACAAAAACATAATTTTTAGGAAAAAGAGATGTTAAAAATACAGTAAGAAAAAGATTTGGACATTTGGGCATTGTAAATTAAACCAGGCTTTTCATAAAAGTTAAATTTATGAAAAGAAAAGAAAGAAAACTTTTAGAAGAGGTTGGTTTGTCATCACAGTCAATAACTTTACTGAGTGTCCCAAGCTCAGACAATACTGCAATCATAATGAAGAGCTTTCCTGCTCAATTACAATTTGGAAATGTATGTGCATTACCAAGAATAATAATGCTTGTTCACACAACCATGTCAGAGCTTTAGATAAACACTAATTCCCTCAGCTTTCACTTACTCTGTTTCTGAGATATGTGTTTACCATCACACATTTTAGGCCACATTTTTCTAGAACTTCCTCACAAATTTGAACACAGTGTGCTTTATATTGTATTTGGATAAGAAAGTGTAAAAGATCTGACATCTTATATGTGAGAACTGAGACACAAAATAATTCCCAACCAAAGTACTGGCACCTTCTGACATTCAGCATTGTACTTTATCTCTCCTTTCCCCAGCCAAAAATAGAAAAATATTTTTCCTTGACAGGTGTTGACTTCAAGAAACACTAAATTCTTTTACCCAGTGTAGATGAGGTCTATAACGTCAGGTCTGGATCTTGCTTTATTTGAAGATTTTCTTCTGTTTCTGTCTTAACTGTTAAAAAAGTAGTAGTGAATTAAAAAAGTAGAACTTCCCCACCAATTTTGTTACTGTTTTACTTAAGTAAAAATTTATAAAAACACGAAAAGCATTTGTTATCTCTTTAAACTAATAATGATAAATAAAAGCATATTCACAGCAATCTGATTCTGTGAGAATTACCATTTCCAGTGCAATGTAAAACAGCTTAGGAACTTAGAGCACTCTAGTTCTTAATGAATGGAAATAAACTGGGCATTAGTAGGACTGCTTCTCTCTCAACTAGATACAGATTTCTGCATTATTCTCTTTCAGTCTCTCCAAAACAAATTTTAACCCTAGCTAATTTTCAAAGTACAGTATGACACAGGAAGGCATTATGATATGTTTTTTTAAAATATCATGTTGGCTAAAGCATTCATCACCTCTTGACACGGTTTTATTCATTGCAGGGATGCTTGGAGGTAAATCAAAGGAATCTCGTGTCTGTGTAGCACTGTCCCTATGACCCAGAGCATGATTCTGTTCTTTTTACAGACAATATGATGGTGGAAGGAAATTGGTTTTTCCCTGAAGTTGTTTGGAAGGTTTGGAGTGACAGTAATTCATCAGTACAAAGCCAAGCTGCTTCACCACATGATCATTTCATACCTTCCAGCCTAGTTCTGAAGTGATTTTTGCCACTGTATGCCTTTTCACAAAAGCATTTCTGTAGTTACAGGGTCTGAAGCCAGTTTGGGATGACAGATTCATAACTGTGCTTTTCTGTCTCTTCCAAACCATCACACTGAAGGCCCACAGCTGATTTTCTTCCACATGACAGCATTCAGGAACAAGTGTCTTTCTCCTGCACCATCTAGCTTCAGCAATCCCACAGAGTTTTGGCATGACAAAGATATCTGATGTTCCAGCCTTCAAAACTCTGAGCTTCAAATCTGCAGCTCAGCTCTGCTGTGACTCTAACATTTGCCTTCCTTCTGTCTAGATTGCTACAACTGGGTCAGTCCATACTCCAAGAAAGACTGACTTAAAACCCTTGGAGTGAACCTGTAACTCAGCCTGTAACACTCATTCTGGTTGAGAATCTTCTCTTGGCTTAGACTTCAATGACCTGACAGGGGGAGTAAAGCAATGGAGGCAGGAAAGGGAATTTCCATAGAAAAGGCAGGAGAAGAACAGGATCATAGAGATTTGCTGCTTTCTCTTTTGGGGCAATGTAGACAGGATTAGGGAATGAGCCAAAGTTGAGAGTCTCAAGATGAAAATTGCTGATGCACAGCAGCCACCATCCCAGGGCTGTTGGCTGCCACAGACACATCAGCAAACACTTCCTGGCAGCACCTGACACAAAGGCAGCACCCCAGCAAACTACCAGAGCCCCCTGGATCACCTTGGAACCATGGCAGAGACATGCAGGCCCTGCTGACAGGCTGGGCTGTGGCAAAGGCAGCACTTACAGGAGCAGAGCACACAGCAGACAACAACATCCCAACTCTCAGGTCAGTCCAGCATTTCTAACTCACCAAGCCCACATGCAAAAACACCTGGGGGATACAAAACCTACAGCTCTCTTACACACATCTATGGACTAAAAAACACTTCTTCACCAAAAGGGCTGTCAAGGCCTGGCAGAGGCTGCCCAGGGCAGTGGAGTCACTGAGTCACTGAGCTGGAGGCATTAAAGCTGTGTAGATGTGGCACTTGGATGGTTTAGTGATGAGCCTGGCAGTACTGGGGCAACATTTTGACTTGATGCTTTTAGAAGGCTTTTCCAAACTAAATGATTCTGTGATTCTATCTGAAAAGGTTTCAGTTCAGGTATATTCTTGGACAACAGGAAAGTTGGATGTTTTCTAGAGTTAAAGTGCTAGAAGAACAACAGTGCTCCCCTCCCTTGCCCCCAACACAGTGTATCCAGGCCAATATGGCATTCAGAGTTCCTGATGATGGCAGTCACTCACTTGCATCACTTGTGGAAACTACTGCACTGATCAACTAGGCTCATCATCCAGGATATGAAGTCACTCAGAGCCTATGTATAGGCAAGACTCACCAACACAAAGAATTCACAGAACTCCTTTGTAAAATTATTAGAATAGTAATTTTTGCTGCTAAGTATTTTTCACATGATGCAGCATGGTATTACTATACATGAAGAAATGTGCCAGGAACCAGTAAAAGACCTTTTCTTGGTTTTGATTGACTTGACTTAAAAAACAGATGCAACTTTGTTCAGCATTGCTTAAAAATATTTCTTGATAGTAACTGAAGACAAACACTTACCTCCTAGAGATACTTCTATTTGGCTTGGTTCAGCTGGCTCTTAAAGTAAAAAAAAAAAATACAGTCAAATGAATATGAATATAGTTTCAACAAGATGAATCAGATTAGGGAAATCAAGTTTTCCCTCAAAAAAGCACCTCATTTTTCTTAAACAATCAGACTCATATCTCTTTGACTGAGATAAATTTGTGTAGCTTTCCATAGTCTGCAACAAAATAGAAAATATCCCCAAATATTTATTACATTCAACTATGTAACACTCTCTTCTAAGAAGGGTTCACTGTGGCAGACATATCACCAAGACCCAGAACAGCATAATGTGCATTTGCACAGAATACACCAAATTTGGAACAGCTTAAAGAAAGAGTCCCCACTTCTCCCAAGCATTGTACTTTGGGGCAGAGTGGGAAGGTGCATAACAGAGGACAAGTATGCTTTAATTCCATGCTGAGTTTGCTACTATCTCTGCATGGATTGTAGATGAACACGTTCTGGGAAAACCATTTAACCTTTTTAACACTGCAGATGTTAAGGACCAACAGAACACAGCAAGCTCACAAACCTCCAGCAGCTGATCTCCCCTCCCACACCTCCACAGAGGAACCAGCAGTTTCCTTTAGAATAATTCTCATTAGACAACTGTCCCTTACTTTTAAAATGTTTATCAGATATTTTCTCTTAATTTCCCAGCTTATTTGTGCAATGATTCATTCAGTCAATTGCAGAAGTTTTCCCCACACTACACCAACTTAGCATACATATTTTTAAAAGGTAGATGAACATTTAAAAGCTGTATTGGACCAAATGAAGTTGCCCAGCCACATTTCCTTTAGTTAACTCACAGCCCAAAGCTAAGTTCTCTGTTCAGACTAGAACAGGTGATGTGTGTGCAGTCCCAGATGCAGTCTAGCAGGGGTTACAGAGCTTGGCAGCAGGCAGAAACTCCACCCAGACCCCACTGCCAGCTATGCAGGCAAACTTCACTGGGCTGTACATGCAGACATGCACACATTGGAGCTAAGCAGACATTCATAAATGGATTGCCTTTACACATTGCCCCCACTAATCCTTATTTCCAGCTCACTCATCATCTGTAAAAATCAAATCAAGGAACCCACCAATGACACAGCTTGAAGAAAGTTCCACTTTCCACTAATGTTGAACAGCTATTAAAGTTATTTAAAGTTTAACAGTTATTAAAATTAACAGCTATTCATTTCTCAAAATGAAATGGCTCATCATGAGCACCTTGCACCTAGGACATGACTGTAATGGTATCTGCCAAGATGCTGAGCCCCAAACCCCACCCTCCTGCAAGGACACGTGTCACACTCTACATCACCTGGTAGTACTGCTCTGGCAGTGGCTGCTGCTGGTGCTTCTGCTTCTTCCTCTGCTTCAGCTTCTTCTAGCAGCTCTAAGATTAGACATGATCATTGTTTTACTTCACAATGAAAATGGTTCACATGCAGCACAAGAAAAACCTTTGAATCTGCAAATCCTGAAAATTCTCACATGAGCAGGTTACTAACACTGTGACTGAGATGCAGTTCAATTCTTTCTGTTACAGGAAAAACATTCCCTGCCTTGCCTGCAAGCACCAAAACTTTCCTTTTAAGTTTCCACATGTTCTTTAGATGAAGAATAAAACATCACACTTACAAGCAGTTGGCTCAGAGCCTTTCAATCATTCACCTTGGTATCCATCAGTGTAAGATCATTTTGATCATAATTAGTGGACACAGACAATGCCCAAACCTCCTGTGGTCCATGGCCAATCTGCTCCCCCAGTCCCAACACACAATGACAACTGACAACAGCTCAATGGATCCTTTCATTTCTAACTGAATTCCCTGGAAATACTATTCCACATTTACTTGCCTGGAAGGCTCCCCCTTGCAGAGAGACCTCTCTGCCACCTCAGAAGTGCCCCTAGGTCTGTGAGCAGGTCAGGGGGAGTCACTGGCTGCAATATCCTCTTGAGGATATCTCCTACTTGCAGTGCATGGGCCTCAGCTTGTGAGCTGGAATCCACTGGTGGCTGAATGTATTTGAACAAACACTTGGTTCTAAGGCTCCAGCTGGGCAAGGCCAGTTTGTGACAGGTTATTTGGCCTCTGAATTTCTAATCTGACACTGGCTCACAAAGAACACAACACAAGGATGCTGTAGTTACAGACTTTGTGGTTTGTTTTTTCTCCTAAATGACATCTAACAACCAGGTCACAATTATTTTAGCAACCAAAATACTGTACTGTCACAGACATATTTTATGAAAAATCCTTTCCTTAGGATTTTTCCTCCTGAGTTGCTGAGAGGCCTCAGGAACAAACTGCAAACAATTCTTATCTGCTGCTGTGGGATGCAGCAGGTGGATCTGGGATTGGTCTCATGTGGCTGTTTCCAATTAATGGCCAATCCCAGCCCAGCTGTCCAGACTGTCTCTGTCACAGACAAACCTTTGTTATCCATTCCTTTTCTATTCTTAGCTTTCTTCTGATGAAATCCTTTCTTCTATTCTTTTAGTATAGTTTTTAATATAATATATACCATAAAATAATAAATCAAACCTTCTGAACATGGAGTCAACTTTCTCATCTCTTCCCTCATCCTGGGACCCCTGCAATCACCACCACCCTACACCTTTCCCTCCCATTACCCCAAACAATTTCATTGTGAGGGCCAAATTGGCCATGGCACTTCAGCTAACTACAGTCTGCCTCTCTAAAAAGTTATAGCTTCAGCAGATGCAGAATTTTTCACTGGAACAAGGTTGTGCAGCTACTGGAAAACTCCTGATTACTAACTGCTACTGTGATGGATTTAAACCTGCAACACAGCAACTCTCATGTAAGTGTGCTGCTCAATCAGGATCCTAAACTTCTTTGGGCCTCTGCAGCTGAAAAATACAAAATCAGAGTCTGGCATTTCCATATCAAGTCAATGCTAATCTTATGCTGTTTAAATGTAAATTTATCCCCCTGCCCTCAAGTTAACTGTACATCCATGTTTAGTCAGGAAATCTTATTGAGAAATACACAGGCAAAATTATACAGAGACTTCAACAACTTGGGGCCTCTGCCACTAAGACACAATGTAGAAAATGAATCCTGGTAGGTTACAAAAATACATTTGTCATCAGAGTCTCATAAATACTCACGATTGTTAATCACAAGTCCTGGAAATGGTCTGGAAAAAAAAATAAATTACTGATTCTAAAATGCTCTGCATGGTGTTTCTTCCCAATGTAACCTCCCCAAACCTTCTATAACAGAGGTCATGCTAAAACATGAAAAGATAGGCAAGTAAAAAAGGAATAGTAGCTCTTGGGCACTTTGGTTCTTCAAAAGTAGCATTTTGAAAAGTAACATGTATGGAAGAGCTAAACCCTTCCCTTGGTCACTGCTACTTAGCAAGGAATCACCTCTTCTTCAGGGTTCAATTCAAAAACACATCAAAGTCCTTTTGGTTACAATATGTCATGATTAAGGGTTGAGAATTCAGATTTCTTAATAAAATCTAAGAAATTTCTCTATCTAAAGATAAACTGAAGCTTTAAAACTCCTGTGAAGTCATCTGTGATTTGAGAAGTTACAGAAGCTGACCAATTTTTATTTTCAACTCCTCCTTAGAATGATTCCAAACTTTGACCTGTTCTGCCTCAATGCATACAAATTAGCATTGGATATGTGTGTGTGTATGTCTATGGAGATACACACATACAAATGAAATTCCCTTATACTATAATTGGACAATAATGTATTTTAAAATATTGAATAGAAACCAACGAGCTCTGGACTTGATATTATGACTGGGAGAGCAGGGCCAAGAAAACTATAGGACATTTTAGCATATTCTGATTAGATTTGAACTCAAAAGACAGCTTGCTGTAATATGCAGTATTGCTAATATGCCTTTTGACATACCAAATTGGACATGTCCTCCTACATTCATGCTAGGAACATCTGGGCTTCATGTGACCTGATATATTGTTATCCAAAAAGAGCCAACATCTATTTCAAGATACACTAGCACTTCAATTCCCTCACATTTATTCCAGCTCTGGGATTGTACTCACAATCTAATTAATGGCAAGCACATACCTAATGACAGTGAACTTGATAAACTCTGCTGAACCCAAAATCTTCCTCATTGAGCTGAGTTCCAGATAACTGGGTGCTTTAAATGCCACACCTGGAGGCATTCCATCCACCAACACACAGCCAGGGTTGTTAGTGATTTTTCTATATGGAACTTTCACAGGGCAAGTCATACCAATGGCTTCACCTAAGAGAGAGAGGTCATGTTTATTTTCAAACCCACAGTATTTCTGATTACACTGAAGAAGAAGTCCTCAGATGATTAAAAACCAAAATTCAAACCATGCTTTCTATCAGATCTGAAACAATGAAAATTCACTTGACAATGAAACAATTACAATGTTAGAAATGAGGTTCTAGATTACTTTAATGAACATTCCTATGAGAGCATTGGTCACAGCTCCAGCTCTGACAGTTCAGCATTTGAAGAACAGAGACTCTGCTCTTAAAGAACAGTACAGAACAGGATATTAATGAGATAGCTGCATGAAGGAAAACAAAGCATTTCCTGCAATGCTATGAAAAGCAATTCAATGCAGCAGAAGTGAAGGAATTTCAGATAAGGAAACCCAGGTCATTGCTACTGTACAAAGCAAAGTATAAAAACCAAACAAAACTATACACAGCAAAAGGGTTAAACTGCATTTTTACAATTACTCTAATCCCAAATATTAAGAGGTCAGGATTATGAAGCCCTGAGAAGAACCATGGACTGCCAGCAAAATGAATACTTCATCCATGTTGACACAGAAAAAAGGAAAAGGGAAGGGGAACCATGAAGCAATCCAGACTCTTAGGACTTTGTTTAAAACACCAAACTGTCCACATCACTTACAAAAGATTCTTTTTGGTGTCAAAGCACAACATTCCTATACAATTCTCAAATTTTAATGACCACATATAATTCACTGTGAGTGAATATTCATTCACTAACTGCAGTATGAACAACATTAATTACACTCACACCTATATAAAAATGGGGAGTAAGAAGCAATTACCAAATTTCTGGCTAAAAAGATCATTTACTTTCTCTCTCAATTGTCTGGCATTTTCAGCTTTTGGCAGTTGCTCATTTTCACCATCTGCAAGAAATTGTTAGAACAGCATGAGAATTAAGCACAAAATTCCCCCCTGCTTGTTTACTCTGCATGTTTACTCAAAGCAGGTATACCCAAGAGCTTCTAAACAGGAACTGTCTTTGTTCCTCATTTTAGTGTAAGACCAAATTGTAAATACACAATAGATGGTTGCTAAGAAATTACAGAATCCTAGAATGGTTTGGTTTGGAAGAGACCTTAAAGATCATCCAGTTCCAAACCCCTGCCAAGGGCAGGGACACCTTCCCCTAGACCAGGTTGCTTCAAGCCCCACTCAACCTGGCCCTGAACACTTCCAGGGATGAACCTAAAAATGTCTAGAGATGATTTTAAAGTAATTTAAACCAAGAAATTGTATTTTACTTTCTTATGGAACACAGAATGGTATGTAAAGGTAAAAGCAAAGTGATCATTCAGTAGATGGCCATGGCATGCAACAAAAAAAGAGTAATTGGTGTTAAGATAAAGCAGTTCAGCCTGCAAGTACTGACATCTGGAAATAACCAAGAACTGCAAGTCAATATTTAATTTATTGCATCATAAAAATGTGGATACTTCTTAACAGGTGGTTGGACTAAGAATATTCTAGAGATGTCACTGATAAGATATTAATGAGTGTAAGATAATATTTAACATCTCAGCAAAACCAAAGGTAACTTATGTTCTTTCTTGACTGTACTTGTATTTCAGCAAACCAGCCTGACTGCAGGAAAATATCAAACTAAGCAGATCTCATGAAGAATATAAGCACAAGTATTATGATGTGAAACCAGCCAGTATACACACCTTTTATGGTTACTTTAACAACGTTTAGGTCTTCAACACCTTCAGCTGTTTTCACTGTGTTTTCTGTGGTGCTTGCTGTATTGGCTTTACTGGAGGATTTTTTTTTTCCTAAGAGGATTAATTTAGAAAACATTTATAGAGAGCTCAAAATCTTCAGTCTCATCTATAAAGAAAATATTGCAAAACAACAAATATTGGCAAAGTTTTCAAAGAGGACCTAGTTTCAGTTTCAAAATGGGAGCATTTATTCCATGACCTACCTGCCTGACACAATTTTCCACTGGCTATCTGCACTCCTGTCTCTGGTGCCTGTGTCATTTAGATGATTTACATACTAGGAGCAAATAATTTATCTCTAGACCTGAATAACTCCTGTGAATCCTACATTCCTGGCTACATTTTGATGGAATGTAATAAAGAATACATTAGAGGCACAATTATTTGTGAATAACTTAGAAAAATTATAACTGCATTGTTAGAGCTATATTTAAACTGTAACTGGTAAGTGCTTTTCCCATCTTAAAAACAAATAACCAAGCAAGTGCAATGTAGAATAATATCTTTCAGGATTTTTTAACACTATGCTGCTCTCATAATTAATATTTAACCCTTGAAATAAACTGTTTTCTGGAAAGTTAAATAAGAGTTGCGAAACTTACCTTGGGCATTTCTATTTTTGATAACTGCCTCAAGCATCTCAGGCCTGCAAACAGATTGAACATTTTACATACAATAATAAAATTATACCACATTAAAGAAAAATGGTAACTAAGTGATATTCTCTCAGCCAAACAGACAGTCAAGAATGCAATGACTGAGAGGCTCCATAACTTCCCAGAATCACAGAATCTTAAGACTGGTTTGGGTTGGAAGGAACCTAAAACCCATCCAGTTTCTTGCCCCTGCCATGAGCAGGGACACCTTCTACCAGACCAGGTTGCTCAAAACCCCATCCAACCTGGCCTTGAACACTTCCAGGGATGGGGCAGCCACAGCTTCTCTGGGCAACACCCTCACAGTGAAAATTGCTTCCAAACATCTAATTTTACCCTGCCCTCTGTCAGTTTAAAGCAATTCTCCCTTATTCTATCACTATGTGTCCTTGTAACTTCTCTTGCCACTGTTTCTGCACTGGCACAGGAATATCTAAACCTGTTCTAGGAAAAAGAAAGAAAATTCTTACAGATCTCATTAAAATAATCTCCACTCCTCAGCTCCCAATACACAACCAGCAAAGTTTATGAGTGGTCCATAAGTGCTCCTTGCAGTAGGAACTAAACCAGTGATGTGATAATTGTGATGGATTAAGAAATATGGACTTGCTCTTCCTCTCACAACAAAGTCAGAGAGTCTGTCAGAACAAAGAGATTATTGTATCTTGTTCCACTTGCACAAGAGCTTTCTGATCATTTCCTCAATAAAAATATTCCAGTGTGTATTTTATAGAGTAATTTAGCAACTTGGCAACACAATTTCATTTTTTGGTCTACATTTCAATTTGCATAGAACAGATTATTAAAGACATATGGGAGCCTTACTTTTTAATAATAAATTTTATTTTGGATCTATTTCTCAGGATCTTCTCTAGTCTGGGAATCCCAAAGGTTGTAGGCTGGCGGAAGGGAACCCCCTCAGGCAGTCCTTCCACAAGGAAATCCTCTGGGTAGGAATCAAACAGTGCATATGGCACCTTCACTGGCCCACTGCGTCCCAGAGCTTCCCCTGAAATGCAACAGAGCAAATAAGGTACAGTTAGGCAACTGATGTGGAGAGAAATGGAATATATAGAAATACCTCAGCTATAAATGGGACAGAGTACTTGGCACATCCAGACTCAATTGGGTAGCACCAGCAGGCTTTGCCTTTTTTGGTGACAGCTATGAGTATGCAGGGAGAAAATGAACAGTTTCAAACTTAACTCATTCTGCTGCAGTAAATCTCACTGTAATTTGCTGAAAATTAGTAATTTGCATCCAGCTCATGTCACTGGCTTGGTCTGCATGCATGACTATCCTATCTGTAGGGCACTTTTGTCTTGGGCTGCAAATGCAAGATGTGGCTGGGGGTGTGTATTTTATCACCCTCTGTCAGAGCTGGGCAGTTCTCTGCTGTTCCTGGGCAGGTTTCTTTATCTCTCCCACAGCCCATCCTCCCTCCAGGAGATCTCTGCTGTCCATGGCCACTGAGTGTCCCTGCAGGGCTGATCAAATTCCACCATCCCATGGGGAGATGCTCTGCCCAGGGGAGGAGCCAAGCATTCCTCCCTGGATCCAATCTGCCCTGGGAACAGCCCAGCAGCCTTTGCCCCCTGCATTCCCAGAGGAGCAGCTTTCTGCTGCCCTGCATTCCCAGAGGGAGAGCAGGCCCATCTCCAGCAGCCCTGGAGCTGCAGAGGAAAACTCCCCCCTTGTGCAGGATCCCTGCTCCAGCAGAGCCACAGCTGGCACTGCAGGAGGGCTGAGCCCCCCTGGGATGGGACTGTGCCACCACCCTGAGCCCCCCTGGGATGGGACTGTGCCACCACCCTGAGCCCCCCTGGGATGGGACTGTGCCACCACCCTGAGCCCCCCTGGGATGGGACTGTGCCACCACCCTGAGCCCCCCTGGGATGGGACTGTGCCACCACCCTGAGCCCCCTGGGATGGGACTGTGCCACCACCCTGAGCCCCCCTGGGATGGGACTGTGCCACCACCCTGACACACAGGGGTCAGGGCATGGTCTGACTCTGGCAGTGGGGTTTTGTATTACTGCAAAATTTTTATTTTAATTTTCCCAGTAAAGAACTGTTATTTCTACTCCCATATCTTTGCCTGAGAGCACCATAATTCAAAATCATAATAATTCAGAGGGAGGGGTTTTACATTTTCCATTTCAAGAGAGGCTGCTGCCTGCCTTAGCAGACACCTGCCTTTTCAAATCAAGACACACTTTGTTGAAGACAATGCATTCTGCCTCTTTCTCTTCTAGAGAACAGCACCAAGGACAGGTAAGATTCATGCTCTTGTTCAAAAATCCACACTCAGGCAAGTAAGGAGAAGCCATTACTTCCAAAAGGCACTAGTTTCCAAACAGCCTGCACTAGAAGAAGTGCTGGAATATAATGGAGCACATTTCTCCATATAACACCCATAGCCTGTTTTGAGTCATGCAGAGTCATACAAAGTTCATTTATAAGCAGAGTGATGAAAGCTCAGAATGATGTGCCAGTATGTGAAATCACTCATTTTAAAAACTGTAATCCAATACAACTTCTCCATTTTCAAACCCAAGTAAAATAACAAGTGGAAAGGGGACACTGGATTGCAAGCACATGAGAATGAACTCAGGTGGGAAACTCTAAGGTACACAAGGATTGCAGGACCTCTGGAATAAACATCTGAACACCTCTCATACATTTATCTAACTGCATGTTCATAAGAAAGGCATCTCAGTAATAAGGAATCAATAAACATACCACATTTTTCATTAAAAAGATTTTCAACTTTATCCTTTAAGTCAGTGATTTTGGCATTCCACAGCTCTGCCAGGAAGAAATTGGAAGAATTAGAACAATCACACAATGAAACAGTCTTTGAATAACATTTTAACAAATATTTAATAAATTATTATGCTTGATAATCAATTTACTATGGCAGTATAAATGTGCAAAATGGCTTTCATTCTGCAAAACTATATCCACATCAATCCCTATTTTCCTGAAGCTTTGAAAGATAATGCAACTAAATAAAGCAAAGGTGATTAAAAGCTAAATCAATCCAAGAGTGATCCAAATTTACTATCAGATAGCAGAAAATTTACCATCAGATAGAAAATTTACTCATCTGAACCAGCACCCAAAATAGTGGCAGAAAGTTCCTCATGTGTTCAATGAAACACGTGCCTCTCTCCTGAGAACTTTAATCTCTAGCACAGTTTCTACTTTAGTGGTGAGATTAAATGTCCATTTAATTTAAGCATTTTGTTTCTAAGAGGCATCAGAGCAATTTCTAAACCAGTTTACTTGTGGCTGTACTAAGTGGGCCATGGCTGGTCCACAAAACTAAAACCTCAGTCTAAAGTTTATAAAGTTGCAGATAAAAAAACAACAACTAGGTCTAACAAGCAACAGGATAGTCCAAGAAAACTGTACACAGCTCTGAATATGAATACCCCCTGTGCCCAATCAGTATCTCATTCATTCTCAACTGGCTTGGAAGGAGTAAATAATTCCTTCCTTATAGGTTTTTTGACCATACAGCTAAAAACAAAGCATAGGGGACAAAAAAGATAAAGCAAATAACAGCAAATTCCTATACAAATATAAGCAAATAAACTCAGACTGTAAGTATGCTGAAAAAAAGGTTTACTGAGACACAGAACTCCTTACAGTTACTTTGAATGCAGTCACTCATCTCACTAGACAATGAAGAATTGTTCTGGACTGCAAATTGACCCTGCTTTCAACACTGAGATTTCTGTTCCAGAGCACTGCACTATCAGGCCTGGGCCTCCATGGCCAAAAAGCTCTGGCCTACATTCATGAACATCTGCCTGGCTTCAGTCCTGCCCAGCTTTTCCTGTACTGATCTTCCAGAACTGGAGAGGTCAGTCATGGCAATCATGCACAATCAGCCAATCATGGCTTACTAATGTTACTTCAAATCCTTCCTGGTCCCTACATCCCACCTAGTACCTCTCACAGGGATGCCAATATTTCACATTTCTGGAGGGCTTATGAAATTCATAGCCATTTCAGCTGGGTTTAAGCACTTGGTGGTACTTTACACCCGAAAAGTCCTTCAAGGGTCTGCAGCATTGTGCAGTAACAGAGCAGCCAAAATATAAAACTGACTCTGCACCTGAAACAATAATATCTAATTATTGATCTGGGCTGCATTTGTGCAGCATACTCCACATATCATCCAGGATTCTCTACTGCAGATTATGACACATAATGAAGAACTGAATGTACATAAAAGGGAGGACTTGAGTCATTCACTAACTGTACATCAGAACATGAACTCAAAATATCTGATATGTGATCCAGGTGTTCCACACCAACATTAAAGGAATGCAGGTGTGCTAACTCCCCCAACACTTACCAAAAGAAAACTCTCTTCCTTGCTGATTTAAATGTGCCTTGGAGTCATTGGTAGAAGAATTACTTTGTGCATTTGTGGTTTGGTCTTTTTTAGGACCTATGAAGAGACATTACATCTATAAGGTAGAGAGCAGAAACAAGACCTCATACAAAAACAACAATGCATCAAACTTGATTACTACAGAAATCTTCAATTCTGAATCAAGAACAGAATAAAGTAAAAAACCCCTTTAGGAAGTTCTAGAGTTGTATTTAAGCATTTAATGCTACTGACCACATCTGTGATCTCTCTGCTCAGGACTACATCAGTTCCCACATCTCTGCTTGCAATAATGGGCCAAGCAAGCTGTCAAAGTGCAACATTTTACAGAAGCATCATCTACACAGTATCCAGTTTGTTTCAGAAATGAAAAATAAAGTTATTTTATACTGAAGTGTATCTGGAGCCCTCGAGAGTTTGCTACATGAGGTGTATGTTACTTATGGGCTATGAAAGCTTAGAAGAACAGAAAATATAGAAGAAAATAAAAAAAGGACATCAGAAGAATATTTATTTCCATACTGTCTTCAATAGTAACTTCAATCTCCGGGACAGTTGAATTTTCTGAAAAACTTTGTGACCTTTTGGGAGTCCTTGGAGTAATTCCTGGAAGCCAAAAGAGCACAAGGTGTAAAGCACAAACTTTGCACACCAGACAAAGGAACAGCTGTATTCTAGGAATTCTAACAGACTGAACTAAGTAGCATCTGCACAGTAAAACCTGAACAATCCAGTGATGCTCACAATCTCAAGAAGCAGGTTTAGTGCTCTTGAAAAAGACACATCTAGATTTTCCACTAATTCAGAACAAAAGACCTTGTTTATCTAAAACCCCCAAAATTACTAACATCTGAGGTTTCTACAGACAAAAGATTCTTTTATTCTTTTCTTATAAAACACCATTATTATTTACAGCAGTTCACAGTTCTTAGTTTAAAATGGTTGAAGCCATAAAAAGTGAAATAGAAGTTGTCAAAACTGAGTAAATTCCATTTTCTGTACTAGAACAGTCAAGTAGAAAAGCAGATACATTTATGGTTTGAGTGTCTTTCTCAAATAGTAGCAAATTTAGAGGCTACTATGCTAGATCATCTTAAATAATGCCTTTTATTTACAACATCTGTATTTTCAACCACAAAGATCTCTCAGTCTGCTAGGGAAGGAGAAAGGAAGAATTTCCAAATGGATGGCAGCAAATAATATTTAATTGCTTACCTTTATTCCTTAGTTTACTAGCCAGTCTTAGAGGCAAATGGGAAATGACAAGGTCAGGCCTAGAAGTTAAACAGAACAAATCCAATCAATTTCAAGTCAAATCATACAGCAAAAAGTTACCAATTTCTTGGAATTCAGTTGATTTCCAATTCACATAACATCATTTTTCTACAAGAAAATTCTGTTAGAAGCATGGATGACTCTCCATCAACTATAACCTCAAAAAAAATAGAAAACATAAAGCTGTGCTTTCTCTTCTGCAATTTTCTTCTGGGTTTACTTCAAGCAAAGAAAAATACAGAAAAAGAAAAGAAGGAACAAAGCTTCCACGTACAAGACTATTTCCCCACTCAATTCTTGATGCATGAAACACACAATTTACACATCTACAGAAATCTAATGAGGAATGTATGTCCTTGTATGAGATAAAACATATGTGCAAAATATTCTTTGTGCTTCATGGAAGCAGAGTTTAGGTAGCACTTAAAGCCTAGAGTTGCTGGGAATGAAGTCAAGTAACTTCAAAATCAGAGGATTTAATATAAAAATAACAGGATCACAGACTTACTTCTTGATAATAAATTTGATTTTGCTACTGCCACGGATGATTCTTTCAAGGCGAGGAATTCCAAACCACGTGGGGCTCCGGAAGGGAACTCCTTCTGGCAAACCTTCCACCACCAAGGAGTCAGGGTTTGACTCAAAAAGAGAATAGGGAACTTTCACTGAGTCTGAAACCCCCAGAGCTTCGGCTGAAAATAAAGATTAAATCATATATTACAAACTTAAATGGGTGGAATTTTATCTCAAGTGATTTTAAGAATCTTAAAGATGTTCTGCTACTCAAAGCTTACAAGCCTCCTGAAAAACAAAATAGAAATATTTAAATATATTTGAACAGATTCCCTAGTATTTTCTGTGGAGTAACTGCCCACCCTGTTACAGATAATATCTAATATAGGCCTATAGTGCCTAATGTTTTGAGAACCTATTTTCATCCAAAAGCTTTTGTGCAATCATCTAGTCACACAACTGGAAAAATAACAGCCTAGGATGCTGTTATAAAAACATTTATGTCAGTTACAGGAAAGTGTAAGTAAAACATAGGTAAGAGGAGTCAAGATTTCCATATCTGTCCTAGTTTACCTATGATGATTAAGTAAATACTGTAACATTTAAACAGAGGAGTTTTAAAATGCAACAGAATTGCAGAACAGTTCATTTAGCATTTAACTTACCAAACTTCACACTAAATATATCTTCTACTTGCTTTCTTAGCTTTGTGATCTTGGAATTCCAATCTTCTCTTCCTGAAAACCAGAAACAGGTGTCAGAGAATCACCCAGCTCTGGACACAGAGGTACATTTGAACATACTTCTTCCAACATAAGAACATGAAAACTAACAACACAATTACATCTGATTAGGCAGGGACACACAATGAGTAATGATTATTAATAGCAGCTTAAATGATACAGGTAATTTCCTCTACATAATGAAAATTCTATTTAAATGTAGTTATGAATTTCAAACTGACCCTAGCTGAACAACTTGTTCTTCAGAGCCTACAGATGCAGGAAGAAATTATTTTAGTGGTTCTCCCTGTTAAAGGCACATCATGCTGTCAAGAAGTCCCTACAATTCCTTACCAACAGAGACCTGAAAGAGCTCAGGGTCACCTGTGAAATCCCAAAGGACTCCAGACCTTTGATTCAGGCCAGGACAGTAACTCCAGCTCTCTGGGCTCTGAGGTGACCCAGACTAGCTATTCCAAGGCAGCTGGGACTGCATCAGGATTTCACAATCCAGGAAGCCATCCACATTTACAGTGATCAGTTCATTGCTTCCAACCCTCATGAAGAATATGCCAGCACACCCATCACACATGGGCTCCTTCTTGGAAAATGCTGCATTGATCCAGATGTGTTTCCCCATCAAACCCTTCTATTCCCACTTGGAGACAGCACCTGTCTTACCTTGAGGGTTTGACCTGTGCTGAGTACCTTCGTTTGAAGCCTGAGTTAGCAGCTCTGGCCTGCAACCAGGACACAAAAAATCTGCTTATTCTTGCCATAAATTAAATACCACTACCTATTATGATATGAATTGAAGAATTTGAATTTTTCCATTATGTTTTTCACACTTGTCAACATGTTAACAGATATGCAAAACATATTCTGAAATATTTGTCTGGATTGCAAATGCCCACTTTAGGATGCAGAATGTTCAATTTGTCTATTTGGTAACTAGAGACCAAATGCTTCATGACTTAATGAAACCAAGTGCTTGATTTTGATTACACATAGGGTGTTTGTTTGGACTCTTTCTTAAAAAACCCTCCATGTTTAGACTTACCTTTTGATGACAAATTTTATTTTGTGGCCCACTTGAATTATTTGTTCCAGGCAAGGGATTCCATACCAGGAGGGACTCCTGAAGGGGATGTTCTCTGGCAGCCCTTCAACATAGAGGTCATCTGGATGAGCTTCAAATTTCTTGTATGGAACAGCTCTGGGGTCACTGCTCCCCAAAGCCTTGGCTGTTGGAAAAAATACATCCAGTAACTGGACAGATTGGCCAATCAACCTTTATTAAAAGCTAGCTGATACCAATTCCTCAGGCTGCTGCAACTGTGCTCCTAAAATGCCCTTACTATTTACAGGACCTCTAAATCCAACAAAACCCAAGTCTCTGCATGTAAAAAATGTAAAAAATTTGCTATATTGTATGATGTTCTGTTGGGCAGTCACAATACCAGACTGGACTGCTTACTGGGGCATAATACAATTGTTTTATCCAAAGTTGTTACAGAGTATCATGAAAAAAATTATTCTAGGTCTTACAAAGTTGACTTTTTTTTTCCACATAGGACAGAACATAAAAATTCACCCAAAAATGTTTTAATACTAATTATGATGATATTGCAGTGGATGTAAGTAAACAGCTGTTTCACCACCAAAGGAAAAAAATCCAAACAGGAAGGAATCAAGAGCACTCAGAAGAGCTGTATATGTAAGACTTAAAATTATTTTTAAACTATGAATTTATGTTGTATAAGCAATAAACTAAAACATCTTTTTCACTGAACTTCCAGAATTTTAAATACTTGGAAAAAAAAATCTGAACAAAGGTCTCCTTCATGCAGACATTCAAAGGAAGGAATGAAACTAAGCTTCAAGAAATACAAACACATTCAGAAAAGAAGATAATAATACTGCACTTACCATACGTTTTACAGAAAAGTTGATCTACCATCTTTCTCAGTTTGGTGACTCTGGAATGCCAGCCCTCTGCCCCTGTATTTGAGACTGACACAGAACAAAACCAACATTCCTTAATTGTACTGGTTACATTTTCAGTTGTTCAGTTTACACAATGCATAATCATCCTGCATTTTCAGGTAACACATAAATGCTGTATGTAAGAAGTATGGATTCAATGTGGAATTAGAAAAAAGGACCATAAAATAATGACAGAATATTAAAACTGACAAAACTCCACCGAACCAGTCACATCACTCTTGCTACAAAATACACACAATGTTTTGGCTTGAAGAACTGCAATACTTTTTCATCATCCACCTCCAAACTGCAGATTCCACTTGGAGATGGAAATAGTTTTTCAATGGTTTCATTTCCTGAAGAATTTATTGACATTCAGTGCAGAATTAGGCATATGGGATGAAAACTTGCTTTTAAGGGATCAAATCAAGTTTGATCCCTGAAAAGCAAAATAATACAAATCACGTTTTGTTCCTGAATATGTCTTTGTGACCAACAAGTGAATTTTCCCAGTTTCAAAGAAGACACTGGCCTGCTTACACACCATGGGTTTAGTCAGAATGCAAAAGCAGTGGCTTGTGTTCCATACTTGCACCAGACTGGGCCATCAGCATAAGCAGCAGCTGACACTTCCTAAAATCCACCTGCTCTGTCCTGCAGCCACTCTCAGTCTTCTCAGAGTCTCAGGATTGAGGCCATTCCACAAATGCTTCCTGACCAGACTGCTTCCCACAGGAATGCAAATGAAAATCATCTTCTCCTCTGCCAGTCAAAATACAGGTTTGATACTCATCGCATCCCACCCCTGCTGGGGACACAAGCTCCCAGGGCCTATGGACAGAGCAGGAATTGGACATGGAGCCACAAGGAGCTGAGAGAGCACGGGCTGGTGCTCCACAGCTCTGTCTCCTCAGATGGCAGTGGACACAGGGAGCAGCAGAGGAGATAATAAATTACTGGGAAAGAGGGAATCCAAACAGGAAGAAAACTGCAGGAAAGGAGGCTCAGACAGCTTTGTCTCCTGTGTTCTCTGAGATGTTATTGACAGCTCCCAGGGATGCTCTCTTCTCTTATTAGAGAGGATGCAGAGGCCACACGTGTCTCTGTCAAGTGATAACTGGTGATGACAAGAGCTGTTCAGAACCCTGTGCCATAGAAGTTGGTTACCACCAGTTTTCTTAGCTACAGGGAGTTTATGAGTTGAGCAATGTATTTGCTTTGCCTCCATAATCAGTATGATTGTACTAAAAATTACTGAAACAACACAAAAAGGCTAATTGAAACAGCCACATAACACTCCAGTTAAGGCTAAGGCTCAGTTACTAGCCTACCTACTCCTTTTGTAGCTGAATTTTGTGCTTGAAGGTACAGTAGGTTATTAAGACTCAATACACTAAGTTAACTTCAGGAAAAGTTTAATTCCTGCACACATGTTAAACAGACATCCTTATGGTATACCTGCTTAATTTAGATCCTTAATATTCACTTTAATACTGTCTTTGATTGAAGACTATGAGTGTATAGGACAAATAGGAATATCACATGTGCTTGTACAGCTCACACATTTGAAAACCTACCTGTTGAAGCTGTAGTGACCGCTGGAGGATCTGTCAAATTCAGAAGTTCAGGCCTGAAAGATTTAAGGTACATTGTCAACAGTGACAGACACTGGAGAAATTGACCTCCAACTACAGCCTC